>NC_041384.1:224474595-224569685 GCF_002162155.2 Triticum dicoccoides
GCCGACGACGGCGAAGCGACTGGGCGGTGTCGGGGTTCGGTTCCCCTCCTCGATCCAGATCGGATCGGGAGGTGGGGGCTGACGAGGAGGAGTGGGGGGAGTGGTTGGTGGATAGGGCTGGACCGGGGGGAGTGGGGGGTTATGGAGAGGACATGGGCCGGCCGGTTGGGCCGGTGGAGGCCAGCTGGGCCACTTGGCCCAGCGGGACGGGGGGATTTTTCTTTGTTTGTTTCTTTTTTTGTATTTTCTTTCGTTTATTTATTTTCCTTTTCTGTTTTATTTTAGTTCTTTAATAGTTATAGTTTTATAATAAGTTAAAGCCCACAGCTAAATTGGAGTTGTAAAAAGTTTTTAGTGACTAAATAAACTAGTTTAATATTTGTTTAGTATTTAAAAGCATTTAAATAATTGTTTTGTCGTTGTTTTACCAACTATAGTGCATTTAAATATTTTACTTAATTATGGGTTCTTCACTGTACTTACCTATGCATTATTTGGCACAAACCGAACATTTTAGTTTTAACATTTGAAAACTTTAATTGTTTGACTTGATTTTGAATTTGAATTTTGAATCGGTTTTTTGAACTAACCCGAGATTAACTACAATGACAGAGGTGACGTGTCATCATTAACGAGGGGTTACTGTAGCCTAATTATTCGGGCGTCACAATTCTCCTCCACTACAAGAAATCTCGTCCCGAGATTTAAGAGGTAGTGAAAGGGGGAAAGGTTTTGGTTACGAATCTAGCGGGTCTTCTCGGTCTTGGTTGCTCTTCTCGAAGCGGTCAACCCACTACGTTGATGTCTCCATTTCTCTGCTTCATGTCATCATGATGAAGACGAAATCCTTTCTTCGGAAACTCCATCGCACTTACAAAAGAATAAAGGGGGAGTATTCGGGGAGAACGGACCTCAGCAAGGTTGACTACCTGGTCGATAACATCGGGGAAGGTGGCGGAAGGTAACTCTCGAATTGAAACTTAAGAAAATATCGAGAGCAAAGTAAGGAGGTATCATGGGAAGTTCCGAGCGGGCAGCCACTCATTCGATGCCTGAAACAGGGCGTGAAAGGGGTTCACAGCAATGAGATTAAGTATTGCTTCTGTTACCAGAATAGATCACTAGGAATGTGGCTCGCGAATTGCATACGAAGCCAAGCGCGAGGATTAACTTTGGAAACAGGGTGTACTGGAGAGTTAGGTTTCAATCCTGTAGAACTTTGGGTTGTGGGCCCACCATGTGGTTAAAAGTAGGAAGGGCGTTGACATCTTGCACGGTCATGTAAGCAAGGCATGTCAGAGAATACCCTGTCAGTAATGTTGGCATCAACATCGGTACCAAGGGCAAGGGACGAAGAGAACCATTTTCATGCTCGTTGAACGAGGCGGACCAATAGGCAAAGTTCTCGTCCATTGGCGGTTACCGGAAAGTCATCAATAGTAGAAACAGGGTCTTACTGACAGAGTTGTACACCGAGGTGTTTACATAAGCAGTGAATTATTACTGCTTAGATCATATAGATCACAAGAAATGTTAAACAAGACAATGGAATGGAAAATGTGATTATCATTTTAAACAGAACAATGGAAAGGAAAATGTGTTTAAACACATATTTCAGGGGGTATATCCTTCCCAAGAACAAGCAGAGTATGATATCCAAGACCGGGTAGAAGGTAGAAAACCACTTAAGTAAGGGGGGAGCTCATGATATTACCCATACAACGGTGTTTGGATAATTGAGCAGGAAACATTTAGCATTAGCTTCAATGTTCTTGTTGAAAATCGGAATACCATAGACATGCTTCGAGATAGCATTGACATGGTCAACAGGTGAAGATCAGACTCTGGAGACACAAAGGATCCATCAGTAACAACTTATAAATTAAGACTTACGATTTCCTCATGGAACAATCGCTAAGCTTGCTAAAAGGGGAACTATAACAATAGGTCCTATGGCCAGGTGTGCTAGGCATGACATCACCTTACCGGGTTATACTAAGACCAATGTTATAACTCTTGGAAATATGTTCCAACCATCATATCTGACAGAGGTTCAGATCCGATTGGTGTCAGGATACCGCAGACTCGGGATGCCTGAGAAGAAAAGGTGCAACACAAATTGACGAGATGTCATTGTAAGATTCTTGGGAAATGAACTATGGAAGCGAGTTCCGAAACAAGAGTTCATCATTTAACCAAGGAGAGGACGAGGAGGTGGCTGATGAACTCAGTGACAATTCATTGAGATTTTCTAAAGATGGATTTCCACACTTATGTGAACAAGGAGATAACATTTGTCGGATCAAATGATATAAGGATGTATGCTCGAGGAAAACATGCACAATTAAGCATTGGTTGAAAAGTGGACCCAAAATATGGTCTTAGGTAGCATGATCAATGTTAGAAAGGTGACTCAACAAGCAATAGTCTAAGAATGAAATACCAACCATTAACTTGAAAGCAATAGGGTTGCTAGAAACACGAACAAGTTTGTGTTGAACGGAAGGCAATAAAGTGGTCGATGATAACACAAATCATCGAGGGCAAGGAGGGTACTTCTCATCCTGAATTCAATTGATATCTTGGAAGGGGTCAAAATGTTGATGATGATCACGACACATTTGTCGAGAGGTTTCAAGAAGATGTAACCGATCGGCGATGACATCAAGTTAACGGAATGATGAAGCAAGAAGTTATTGAAACCATAGGTACGACACAAACTTGAAATCAAGCTTGTCATTCCAGGATAATTGTTATGACGAGGAAGATCAACGTAAGATTAGCTCACCTCGAAAATTTTGCTGTAGGAAGAAGGACCAGGTAGCACAGTTAAAATCGGCATGACAAGGATATAGCCAAACAGGCTAGGAATGACGTGATCAAGTTCAAACTCGTAAGTCATGAAGGTTACCACGATTTGTTTAATCGCGATGCAGACTTCAGTCAGTTATCGGTGTCTTTGAGTGTTTAATAACTCAGAGCCTGTGAAAAATTGGAATTAGTGAGAATGTAGCACTTGATGAAGAACTCATAAGAAGTATGCAATTCCATGATAATCTTGAGATACCAGGGGTAATACTTGACGACAGATCATAGTAAAGGTTGGAATAGGGTAATGCTCTGCAGAAGACAAGTGCTCAAACTTGCACGAGAAATGGAATCAAGGAGAAACATGGTCGGAACCATGTCCACAGATACAAGATGAACTTATAACAAGGGGGTAATTATTTTAAGAGAAGCTTCCATGATAAGGTATACATCGTTTCCATGGGCATGAACACAAGGTTCAAGGTCGACTCCCACTTGTTCAACGCATAACCTTTCATTCACCTCTCGTATTTTGAAATGACATTAGTTGTTGAAAGTTTTACCAGGTGCAATACCAGATAAGTATGACCTGTGAAATCTTCTGGGTTTGCACAGATTAGGGAAGGCATTAGTTCAAACCATCGGGTATCTTAGTAACATATATCACAAACTTCAGGAGTAAATAACACAAGCTCGAAAGTAGAGCATGGTTGACAAGGCAGAGGATACAGTTTACAAAAGGCATTATATACATGTGGAAAGGCTCACAAGGTTATTGAACATTAAGGACGATGTCGAATGAAATCCAACAATGGATCTGGCGATCCACAACGGAGCTGATGTGAGTACCGGTACTGTACCGGAAGAAGAAAGAATGCAACGACATTGGATTATGGAAACAACTGACTAGTCCAGAGCTCAAATGCAAAGGAATTATGATTTTCAAATCAAGGGATCAGAAGCAATGTTCTGATTAGGGATGGATAAGTTGAATAGCCTTAGGGGTACAATCGATGGCAATTGGATTTGTTGAGAACCAGCTCATGTTCAAAATGACGTCTGAGCCGGAAAGAAAATTTAAAAGGATCAACTGATGATTGCGTGCATTCGCACTCATGTTGAATCAAAGGGATCAAAATGATGGTGCCTAATGATACTAACGAATATTGCCAGACATATGGAAAGCATCCATCATGCAAGCAGACAAGTATTGTAGAGCAATAAGCTACTAGGATTTTTGGAGGATTGAATAGTATTTTGATGACCATTGTGAAACACATGAACAACTGGGGATGAGCGGATACTCAATAAGGGCGAGATATTATCCGTAGGGGTATTCAGGTGGCAAGGAACTGCAAGGCAGTAGGCACAAAATATTCTCGGAACAATACAGAGAATTTTCGGTGTATCTTGTAATAACAAGATCAATGGGATTTGAAAGGGCAGGTGGATGTAGTTATCCATAATGATATAATAGTGGTAGGGAATTTGCAAAGGCGATGGGCACAAAGTCTCGAAAGAGTAGTAGAGAGTAACTACGAAATCTTATGGTGCAGCAGGCGATCATCTAGCCTGAATGGGGCTCTCCGGGAGGAAGTATTTTTGAGAACCTAAAGTTAGATTTTAGCAAAATCATTTAACCCGAATAGAAGAGAGATCAGAGTCCCAGAGTATAGACGAGGAATAAAAGATCCTAATACCACCCAGATGGCGGCGTGGGCCCGTAAGGCACACAACCATGTTAGTAAAAAGTTTTGTAATGTCTAGACTCGACTTCGGCCAAGGAGTGTGGAAGGGGATTCCTATAGGCAGTCGGCTCTGATACCAACTTGTGACGCCCCCGATTCAATCGTACACTAATCATAAACGCAAACGTGTACGATCAAGATCAGGGACTCACGGGAAGATATCACAACACAACTCTACAAATAAAATAAGTCATACAAGCATCATATTACAAGCCAGGGGCCCCGAGGGCTCGAATACAAGAGCTCGATCATAGACGAGTCCGCGGAAGCAACAATATCTGAGTACAGACATAAGTAAACAAGTTTGCCTTAAGAGGGCTAGCACAAACTGGGATACAGATCGAAAGAGGCGCAGGCCTCCTGCCTGGGATCCTCCTAACTACTCCTAGTCGTCGTCAGCGGGCTGCACGTAGTAGTAGGCATCTCCCGAGTAGTAGTAGTCGTCGTCGACGGTGGCGTCTGGCTCCTGGGCTCCAACGTCTGGTCGCAGCAATCGGGTATAGAAAGGGGGAAAAGAGGGAGCAAAGCAACCGTGAGTACTCATCCAAAGTACTCGCAAGCAAGGAGCTACACTACATATGTATGCATTGGTATCAAATGGAATAAGGGTATCATATGTGGACTGAACTGCAGAATGCCGGAATAAAAGGGGGATAGCTAGTCCTATCGAAGACTACGCTTCTGGTAACCTCAATCTTGCAGCAGGAGAAGAGAGTAGATGGTAAGTTCACCAAGTAGCATCGTGTATCATAATCCTAACCGATGATCCTCCCCTCGTTGCCCTGTGAGAGAGTGATCACCGGTTGTATCTGGCACTTGGAAGGGTGTGTTTTATTAAGTATCCGGTTCTAGTTGTCATAAGGTCAAGGTACAACTCCAAGTCGTCCTGTTACTGAAGATCATGGCTATTCGAATAGATTAACTTCCCTGCAAGGGTGCACCACATAACCCAACACGCTCGATCACATTTGGCCGGACACACTTTCCCGGGTCATGCCCGGCCTCGGAAGATCAACACGTCGCAGCCCTACCTAGGCACAACAGAGAGGTCAGCACGCCGGTCTAAATCCTATGGCGCAGGGGTCTGGGCCCATTGCCACCTGTACGTTGCGTACGCGGCCGGTGAGCAGACCTAGCCTCCCTTATACAAGAGTAGGCGTTCCAGTCCAAGCCGGCGCGCGCCGCTCAGTCACTGACATCACGAAGGCTTCGGCTGATACCATGACGTCGAGTGCCCATAACTGTCCCCGCATAGATGGTTAGTGCGTATAGGCCAGTAGCCAGACTCAGATCAAATACCAAGATCTCGTTAAACGTGTTAAGTATCTGCGAACGCCGACCAGGGCCAGGCCCACCTCTCTCCTAGGTGGTCTCAACCTGCCCTGTCGCTCCGCCACAAAGTAGCAGTCGGGGGCCGTCGGGAACCCAGGCCCACCTCTACCGGGCTGGAGCCACCTGCCCCTTCAGCCCCCATCTCCGTACAGTATCATGAGTAATGTAACAGTATAAAGTATATAGTATATGCCCGTGATCACCTCCCGAAGTGATCACGGCCCAGTAGTATAGCATGGCAGACGGACAAGAGTGTAGGGCCACTGATGGAACACTAGCATCCTATACTACGCATTTAGGATTGCAGGTAAAGGTAACAACAGTAGTAGCAAGGACATGCTATGCATCAGGATAGGATAACGGAAAGCAGTAACATGCTACACTACTCAAATGCAGCAGTAGAAAGAGAGTAGGCGATATCTGGTGATCAAGGGGGGGGGGCTTGCCTGGTTGCTCTGGCAAGAAAGAGGGGTCGTCAACACTGTAGTCGTACTGGGTAGCAGCGGCGTCGGTCTCGGTGTCTAGCGAGAGAAGAGGGGGAAGAAACAATAAATATAATGCAAACAAATGCATGACAATGCATGACATGACAAGTAGCGGTGCTAGGGGTGCCCTAACGCAGTATAGGGTGGTACTAGTGAAGGGGGGAAACATCCGTGAAAATATCCCCGGTGTTTCGCGTTTTCGGACAGATGAACCGGAGGGGGAAAGTTGCGTGTTTTCTATGCTAGGGATGCGTGGCAGACGAACGGGCTGCGTAACCGGATTCGTCTCGTCGTTTTGAGCAACTTTCATGTACAAAGTTTTTCCATCCGAGCTACGGTTTATTTTATATCAATTTTAAAAGATTTAAATCATTTTTAGGGTTTATTTCATTAATTAAATCAACATTATCCAGAATAGTGTCTGCTGACGTCAGCATGACATCAGCAGTTGACCTGGTCAACCTGACAGGTGGGTCCCACCTGTTAGTGACACATTTAATTATCTAGTTTAATTAACCTAATCAGGATTAATTAGGAGGGTGGGCCCCACTGTCATTGACTAGTTAAATAACTAACAGTGGTTAGTTTAATTAGTTATTTGGTTAAACTCAATCATGATTAATTAGTTTAATTAATCAATATTAATTAATTAATTAATTAATTAATATTTTATTTATTATTTATTTTTCATTTTAAAAAAAAAATCCTTTTTTACTTCGTTCTAGGGGGCTGGGCCCCATGCGTCATTGGCCAAAGGCCATACAGAGCGTGGGCGTCGGTTACGGGCGCGCCTCGTTCAGGCGTACGCCTAGGGGCATGCGGGCGTGGGCGCCGGCAGCCACGGCGGTGATGCGCGCAGGGGATCACCTGTTGGGGAACGTAGCAGAAATTCAAAATTTTCTACGCATCACCAAGATCAATCTATGGAGAAGTCTACCAACGAGGGAAGGAGAGTGCATCTACATACCCTTGTAGATCTCTACGCAGAAGCGTTCAAGAGAACGGGGTTGATGGAGTCGTACTCGTCGTGATCCAAATCACCGATGATCCTAGTGCCGAATGGACGACACCTCCGTGTTCAACACACGTACAGCCCGGTGACGTCTCCTACGCCTTGATCCAGCAAGGGGAGAAGGAGAGGTTGGGGATGACTCCATCCAGCAGCAGCACGACGGCGTGGTGGTGGTGGAGGAGCGTGGTACTCCAGCAGGGCTTCGCCAAGCACCGCAAGAGACGAGGAGGGAGAGGGGTAGGGCTGCGCCAAGAAGGAGAGAAACTCATCTGTTGGCAGCCCCAAGTCCTCAAGTATATATAGGGGAGAGGGAGGGGTGCGCCCCACCTAGGGTTCCACCCTAGGGGCGGCGGCCAGCCCCAATCCCATCTAGGGTGGCGGCCAAGTGGAGGGGGAGAGGGAGGCGCACCAGGCATGGGCCTTAAGGCCCATCTGCCCTTAGGGTTTGCCCCCTCTTCCCCTTAGGCGCATGGGCCTTGGTGGGGAGGCGCCCCAGCCCACTTAGGGGCTGGTCCCTTCCCACTATTGGCCCATGTAGGCCTCCGGGGCTGGTGGCCCCACCCGGTGGACCCCCGGACCCCTCCGATGGTCCCGGTACACTACCGATGATGCCCGGAACACTTCCGGTGGCCAAAACCATACTTCCTATATATTAATCTTTACCTCCTGACCATTCCGAAACTCCTCGTGACGTCCAGGATCTCATCCGGGACTCCAAACAACATTTGGTAACCACGTATATCTATTCCCTATAACCCTAGCGTCATCGAACCTTAAGTGTGTAGACCCTACGGGTTCGGGAGTCATGCAGACATGGCCGAGATAACTCTCCGGCCAATAACCAACACCGGGATCTGGATACCCATGTTGGCTCCCACATGTTCCACGATGATCTCATCGGATGAACCACGATGTCGAGGATTCAATCAATCCCGTATACAATTCCCTTTGTCTAGTGGTACGATACTTGCCCGAGATTCGATCGTCGGTATCCCAATACCTTGTTCAATCTCGTTACCGGCAAGTCTCTTTACTCGTTCCGTAACACATCATCCCGTGATCAAATCCTTGGTCACATTGTGCACATTATGATGATGTCCTATCGAGTGGGCCCAGAGATACCTCTCCGTTTACACGGAGTGACAAATCCCAGTCTCGATTCGTGCCAACCCAACAGACACTTTCGGAGATACCTGTAGTGTACCTTTATAGCCACCCAGATACGTTGTGACGTTTGGCACACCCAAAGTATTCCTATGGTATCCGAGAGTTGCACAATCTCATGGTCTAAGGAAATGATACTTGACATTAGAAAAGCTTTAGCATACAAACTACACGATCTTTGTGCTAGGCTTAGGATTGGGTCTTGTCCATCACATCATTCTCCTAATGATGTGATCCCATTATCAACGACATCCAATGTCCATGGTCAGGAAACCGTAACCATCTATCGATCAACGAGCCAGTCAACTAGAGGCTTACTAGGGACATGGTGTTGTCTATGTATCCACACATGTATCTGAGTTTCCTATCAATACAATTCTAGCATGGATAGTAAACGATTATCATGAACAAGGAAATATAATAATAACCAATTTAGTATTGCCTCTAGGGCATATTTCCAACAGTCTCCCACTTGCACTAGAGTCAATAATCTAGTTCACATCGATATGTGATTAACACTCAAGGTCACATCCCCATGTGACTAACACCCAAAGAGTTCTGGGTTTGATCATGTTATGCTTGTGAGAGAGGTTCCAGTCAATGGGTCTGCAGCATTCAGATTCGTGTGTACTTCGCAAATTTCTATGTCATCTTGTAGATGCAACTACTACGCTACATTTGGAGCCATTTCAAATAACTGTTCTACTTGGAGCTTTTCTAAATTGTTGCTCCATTATACATATCCGGTATCTCTACTCAGAGCTATCCGGATAGGTGTTAAGCTTGCATCGACGTAACTCTTTATGTCGAACTCTTTATCACCTCCATAACCGAGAAACATATCCTTATTCCTCTAAGGATAATTTAGACCGCTATCTGGTGATCTACTCCTAGATCACCTTTGTACCCTCTTGCCAAATATGTGGCAAGGCACACATCAGGTGTGGTACTCAGCATGGCATACCGTATGGAGCCTATGACAAAAGCATAGGGGATGACCTTCGTCCTTCCTCTTTCTTCTGTCGTGGTCGAGCTTTAAGTCTTAACTTCATACCTTACAACTCAGGCAAGAACTCCTTCTTTGACTGATCCATCTTAAACACCTTCAAGATCATGTCAAGGTATGTGCTCATTTGAAAGTACCATTAAGCGTTTTGATCTATCCTTATAGATCTTGATGCTCAATGTTCAAGTAGCTTAATCCAGGCTTTCCATTGAAAAACACTTTCCAAATAACCCTATATGCTTTCCAGAAATTCTACGTCATTTCTGATCAACAACATATACTCATCAGAAATTCTATAGTGCTCCCACTCACTTCTTTGGAAATACAAGTTTCTCATAAACTTTGTATACACCCAAAAACTTTGATCATCTCAACAAAGCATACATTCCAACTCCGAGATGCTTACTCCAGTCCTTAGAAGGATTGCTGGAGCTTTGCATACCTTTTAGCATCTTTCAGGATTGACAAAACCTTCCGGTTGTATCACATACAACCTTTCCTCAAGAAAATCGTCGAGGAAACAATGTTTTGACATCCTATCTGCAAGATTTCATAAATAATGCAGTAATTGCTAATATCATTCCAACAGACTCTTAGCATTGCTACGAGTGAGAAAGTCTCATCATAGTCAACTCCTTGAACTTGTCGGAAAACATCTTAACGACAAGTCGAGCTTTCTTAATGGTGATACTTACCATAATTGTCCGTCTTCCTTCTAAAATCCATATGTACCTAACAGCCTTACGACCATCAAGTAGTTCTTCCAAAGTCTACACTAAGAACGCTAACAAAGTATGCAAGCTCCAGCGATCCATTTATGGGCTGGTGCAAGCATCTCGGAGTTGGAACATTCGCTTTGATGAGATGATCAAAGCGTTTGGGTTTATGCAGACTTATGGAGAAGCCTGCGTTTACAAGAAAGTGAGTGGGAGCTCTGTAGCATTTCTCATATTATATGTAGATGACATACTTTTGATGGGAAATGATATAGAATTCTTGGACAACATTAAGGCCTACTTGAATAAGTGTTTTTCAATGAAGGACCTTGGAGAAGCTGCTTATATATTAGGCATCAAGATCTATAGAAATAGATCGAGACGCCTCATAGGTCTTTCACAAAGCACATACCTTGATAAAATTTTGAAGAAGTTCAAAATGGATCAGTCCAAGAAGGGGTTCTTGCCTGTATTGCAAGGTGTGAGATTGAGCTCGGCTCAATGCCCGACCACGGCAAAAGATATAGAAGAGATGAGTGTCATCCCCTATGCTTCAGCCATAGGATCTATTATGTATGCCATGCTGTGTACCAGACCTGATGTAAACCTTGCCGTAAGTTTGGTAGGAAGGTACCAAAGTAATCTCGGCAAGGAACACTGGACAGCGGTCAAAAATATCCTGAAGTACCTGAAAAGGACAAAGGACATGTTTCTCGTTTATGGAGGTGACGAAGAGCTCGTCGTAAAGGGTTACGTCGACGCTAGCTTCGACACAGATCTGGATGACTCTAAGTCACAAACCGGATACGTGTATATGTTGAATGGTGGAGCAGTAAGCTGGTGCAGCTGCAAGCAGAGCGTCGTGGCGGGATCTACATGTGAAGCGGAGTACATGGCAGCCTCGAAGGCAGCGCATGAAGCTATTTGGGTGAAGGAGTTCATCACCGACCTAGGAGTCATACCCAATGCGTCGGGGCCGATCAAACTTTTCTGTGACAATACTGGAGCTATTGCCCTTGCGAAGGAGCCCAGATTTCACAAGAAGACCAGGCACATCAAGCGTCGTTTCAACTCCATCCGTGAGAATGTTCAAGATGGAGACATAGAAATTTGCAAAGTACATACGGATCTGAATGTCGCAGATCCATTGACTAAACCTCTCTCGCGAGCAAAACATGATCAACACCAGAACTCTATGGGTGTTCGATTCATCACAATGTAACTAGATTATTGACTCTAGTGCAAGTGGGAGACTGTTGGAAATATGCCCTAGAGGCAATAATGAAAGTGTTATTATTATATTTCTTTGTTCATGATAATAGTCTTTTATTCATGCTATAACTGTATTATCCAGAAATCATAATACACGTGTGAATACATAGACCACAATATGTCCCTAGTGAGCCTCTAGTTGACTAGCTCGTTGTGATCAACAGATAGTCATGGTTTCCTGGCTATGGACATTGGATGACGTTGATAACGGGATCACATCATTAGGAGAATGATGTGATGGACAAGACCCAATCCTAAGCATAGCACAAAGGTCGGTTAGTTCGTTTGCTAGAGCTTTTCCAAATGTCAAGTATCTCTTCCTTCGACCATGAGATCGTGTAACTCCCGGATACCGTAGGAGTGCTTTGGGTGTACCAAACGTCACAACATAACTGGGTGACTATAAAGGTGCATTACAGGTATCTCCGAAAGTGTCTGTTGGGTTGACACGGATCGAAACTGGGATTTGTCACTCCGTATGACGGAGAGGTATCTCTGGGCCCACTCGGTAATGCATCATCATAATGAGCTCAAAGTGACCAAGTGGTTGATCACGGGATCATGCATTACGGTACGAGTAAAGTGACTTGCCGGTAACGAGACTGAACGAGGTATTGGGATACCGACGATCGAGTCTCGGGTAAGTAACGTACCGATTGACAAAGGGAATTGTATACGGGGTTTGATCGAATCCTCGACATCGTGGTTCATCCGATGACAACATCGAGGAGCATGTGGGAGCCAACATGGGTATCCAAATCCCGCTGTTGGTTATTGACCTGAGGTCGTCTCGGTCATGTCTGCATGTCTCCCGAACCCGTAGGGTCTACACACTTAAGGTTCGGTGACGCTAGGGTTATCAGGAAGACAAGTATGTGATTACCGAATGTTGTTCGGAGTCCCGGATGAGATCCCGGACATCACGAGGAGTTCCGGAATGGTCCGGAGGTAAAGTTTTATATATGGGAAGTTGTTAAACGGACACCGGAAAGTTTCGGGGTCATACCGGTATTGTACCGGGACCACCGAAGAGGTTCCGGGGGTCCACCGGGAGGGACCACCCCTCCCGGGGGGCAATTGGGCTGCATAGGGATAGCAGCCAGCCCCTAGTGGGCTTGGCGCCCCCCCCCCTTGGGCCCATGCGCCTAGGGTTGGGGGGGGGAAACCCTAAAGGGGGCGCACCCCCCTTGCTTGGGGGGCAAGCCCCCCACCCTTTGGCCGCCGCCCCCCTCTAGGGTTTCCCCTAGAGGGCCGGCCCCCTTGCCCCTCTCCTCCTATATATAGAGGGGTGAGGGGAGGGCTGCTGGATACACAACTCAAGGCGCAGCCCCTCCCCTCCCCAACACCTCTCCTCCTCTGTACGTGCTTGGCGAAGCTCTGTCGGAGTACTGCTGCACCAACTACACCACGCCGTCGTGCTGCCATTGGAGCTGCCTTCCTCAACCTCTCCTTCCTCCTTGCTGGATCAAGACGGAGGAGACGTCGTCCGTCCCGTACGTGTGTTGAACGCGGAGGTGCTGTCCGTTCAGCACTTGGTCATCGGTGATCCGAATCACGATGAGTACGACTCCATCATCACCATCCCCTTGAACGCTTCCGCACTCGATCTACAAGTGGTATGTAGATGCAAACTCACTCCCTTGACTCGTTGCTTAGACTCATAGATGGATCTTGGTGAAACCGTAGGAAATTTTTTAATTTTCTGCAACGTTCCCCAACATTATTAAGTATCCGGTTCTAGTTGTCATAAGGTCAAGGTACAACTCCAAGTCGTCCTGTTACCGAAGATCACAGCTATTTGAATAGATTAACTTCCCTGCAGGGGTGCACCACATAACCCAACATGCTCGATCCCATTTGGCCGGACACACTTTCCTGGGTCATGCCCGGCCTCGGAAGATCAACACGTCGCAGCCCTACCTAGGCACAACAGAGAGGTCAGCACGCCGGTCTAAATCCTATGGCGCAGGGGTCTGGGCCCATCGCCCACTGCACACCTGCACGTTGCGTACGCGGACGGTGAGAAGACCTAGCAACCTCCATTGCAAAGGAAGTTGCGTTACGCCGTCCAACCCGGCGCGCGCCCCCCAGTCGCTGACGTCACGAAGGCTTCGGCTGATACCGCGACGTTGACTGCCCATAACTGTCCCCGCGTAGATGGTTAGTGCATATAGGCCAGTAGCCTGACTCAGATCAAATACCAAGATCTCGTTAAGCGTGTTGTTTTGAAATAACCGCGAACACCGACCAGGGTCAGGCCCACCTCTCTCCTAGGTGGTCTCAACCTGCCCTGTCGCTTCGCCACAAAGATCCACACAGAGGGCTATCGGGAAAGTATGTCCTTCCAGCCCCCAATTCGTGAATCAACCGTGGGTACTCCTCGAGCCAACCCGACTTTAGTCATCACATGTATCATGTATAAAGTATATAGTATATACCCATGATCACCTCCCGAGTGATCACGGCCCGATAGTATAGCATGGCAGACGGACAAGAATGTAGGGCCACTGATGATAAACTAGCATCCTATACTAAGTATTAGGATTGCAGGTAAAGGTAACAACAGTAGTAGTAAGGACAGGGTATGCATCAGGACATGATTAACGGAAAGCGGTAACATGCTACACTACTCTAATGCAAGCAGTATAGAGGAGAGTAGGCGATATCTGGTGATCAAGGGGGGGGGGCTTGCCTGGTTGCTCTAGCAAGAAGGAGGGTTCATCTTCAATGTAGTCGAACACACGGACATCAGCGACGGTCTCGGTGTCTACCGGAAATAAGTAACGGAGGGAGGAACACAATAAATAACAGAGCAATCAAATGTAACACAAAGCAAGACGCGGCAATACGTTGTGCTAGGGGTGACCTAACGCAGGGATAGGTGATACCGGCGAAAGGGGAAACATCCAGGAAAGTATCCCCGGTGTTTCGCGTTTTCGGACAAATGAACTGGAGGTAAAATGTTGCAGGTTCGATATGCTAGGGATGTGTGGCGGGCGAACAGACTGCGTATTCGGATTCCTCTCGTCGTTCTGAGCAACTTTCATGTACAAAGTATTTTCATCCGAGTTACGGTTTATTTTATATGAATTTCTAAAGTTTAAATGAATTTCTAAATTTCCTGGATATAAATTAATTCGAAAATCATTTAATGTTAAATGCTAAGTGTACATAGCAGTGTGCTTGTGAGGTTGACAATGGGACCCAGGGGTGTGCTGAGTCAGCAGTCAAAGTCAATGTTGACCAGTCAACTTGGCATGTGGGGGCCCACCTGTTAGTGACTAGAGTTAGTTTAGACTTTAATTAAGTTAGAATAAATAGCAATGGGGGCCACTAGTCATACGACCATCCAATTAATGTAATAATAATAAAAACTAATAGGGATAATCCCCCGATTACCCAAGCCGACCCAATCATGCGGTGGCCTGAGGCCACGGCTGGGGCTCGCACGGCCGCTCCCGAAGGACCGCCGGCGGTCATCGCCCAGCGAATGGGGCGGGGGGTGCAGGACGAGGCCCTAGGCAGGAGTGGCCTGGTGGAAGTGGCCAGGCGCCAGCGGCGCAAGGCAGGGCGGGTGGCGCAGGCGAGCGAAGTCGGCGGTAGCGGCAGCAGTCAGCAACAGCAGCAGCATAGCACGGGCGCAGCGCTATGTGTACGGGTCGTGGCCAGGGGGAGGCGAGCGCGCGCACGGACGGCGCGAGGCACGGCTTGGCGCGGCCAGGCGAGGCAGTGCGTGTGCGCGAGGAGCAAGCTCCCTTCCATGGCGACCAAAGCGCGGACGCGGCGTTACGACAGCGAAACGAAGCGGGGAGAAGGGGGAACAGGAGGAGGGACTCACCCTGAGCGCGACGACGAGGTTAGGGAGGTCGGGGACGGGCCAGAGCAGTGGTTGGGGCGACGAGATGTGGGTTGCCGAACGAAGAAGGCGACGACGGCTGTGGCTACGCGACACCCCGGCTCGAGCTGGTTCCCTGAACGGAAGAAGCCAAACGCGGCGATCCTCCTAGACGTCTTCCTGTGCGACAACGACAACGGTGGTCACGACAATGACGAGGGGGCCGCGGTCACCGCGCGATCTGATAAGTTCAAATCGAACTAGAGGGGAAAGGAAACGATTGCGATTTGGGGGCTAGGGTTCCAGGGAGGGAGGGAGGTGCGCCCGATGACTTGTAGGCGATGGGGGACGCCACGGATGCGTGCCACGAGACCGCGACGCCATGGCGGATGGTCGCCACGTCTCCTGCCTCCCCTGTAGCGGAGGTGGGAGGTGACCCCCAGTTGGGCTGGTCCTCCCTCTGCACTTGAGGTCCAGCCCAACAGTAGATAGGTTCCCCCCTTTTTTGCTTTATTTCTTTTTCTATTACCGTCTTGCAATAATTTGGATACCCAATGAATTTTGCTAAATATGAAACTTAGCACATAATTAATTGCATTATGGTGGGGTGGCACAAAAAGTTTTGAGGCCAATTGGAACTGTTTAAATTTATAGTTGAATTAAAATGCTTTTATTTAATCTTGTTGTTCCTCTAAAAGAATTCCAGGGGAAAATTGGGAAACCAAATGAGGTTGGTTCAAACATGTTCATTACTTAGTGAATATTTTCCACCCATCGAACATTTTATTTGATAATTTGAAAAATTAATAATTTGACTAGTTATTTAAAATTTGTTTTTGATTCGGTTTTCATCAAGTGACAAAATGGCTTTACAGCATGATGACAAGGCAAATTAGGGTGAGGTTACTATAGCTAAATTATCAGGGTGTTACAAATCTCCTCCACTACAAGAAATCTCATCCTGAGATTTAAGACGGGAGTAAGGGGGAAGTTCTGGTTACGAAAATATATCGAGTCTTCTCGGTCTTGGTTGCTCTTTTCGAAGAGGTCAATCCATTACATTGATGTCTTCATTTCTCTGTTTCAGGTCTTCATGATGAAGTTGTCATCCTTTCTTCGAAAATTTCATCATACTTACAAAAGGACAAGGGGTAACGTCGAAAGAACGGACCTCACAAGGTTGACTATCTGGTAGATAACTCGGGGAATATGGTAGAAAGTAACTCTCGAATAGATGCTTAAGAAAATGTCGAGAGTAAAGTAAGAAGGTACCATGAAAAGTTTCCAATGAGCAGGCAATCGTTCGATGGCCGAAACAGAGTGTGAAAGGGGTTCAGAGCAATGAAAATAATATTGTATCTGGTACCATAATAGAACATCTCTTGGAAGGGGGGCTCGTGATCTACAAACGAAGCCAAGCGTGAGGAGTAACTTGGGATCAGGAGTGTACAGGAGAGTCAGGTTTTGGAACTATGGGTTATGGGCCCACCATGTGGGTTAAAGTATGAGGGCACTGACATCTTGCACGGTCATGATAGCAAGGCATCATGATAGCCAGGCATGTCAGAGAAGAGACTGTCGGTTATGTTGGCAACAACGTTGGTACCAAGGGCGAGGGACGAAAAGAACCATTTTCCTTCTCATTGAAACGAGGCGGACCTATAGGCAAAGTTCTCGTCCATCGGTGGTTACCGAAATGTCATCAACAATAGTAACAGGGTCTTGCTGACAGAATTGTACACCGAGGAGTTTACATAAGCAGGAGAATATTACTGCTTAGATCATATAGATCACAAGAAACGTTAAACCAACCAATGGAAAGGAAAAATATGTTTATCAGATTAAACAGAACAATGGAAAGGAAAATGTGTTTAAACACAAATTTCAAAGGTATATCCTTCGGAAGGACGAATAGAGCATGATATCCATGACATGATATAATGTAGTAAACTCTTTAGGTAGGGGAGAGAATTTTCATGACATTACCCTTACAGCGGTGTTTGGATAATCAAGCAAGAAACATTTAGCATTGGGCTTCAAATGTTTTTGTTGAAAATCAGAGTACCATGGACATGCTTCGAGATAGCATTGACATGGTTTGCAAGCAAAGGTTAGACTTTGTATTCACAAAGGATCCATCAGGAACAACTTATAGACTAAGTCTTACAATTTCCTTATGGAAGAATGGTTAACCTTGCTATAAAGGATACTAAAGCAATCGGTCCTCCGGCCAGGTGTGCTAGGCATGACATCACCTTACCGGGCATATAAGATCAATGTTATAACTATTGGACATATGTTCCCACCATCATATCTGATTGAGGCTCAAATCTAATTGGTGTCGGGAAACCTCGGACTCGGGGTGCCTGAGAAGAAAAGGCGCAACACCAATTGACGAGATGACATTGTAAGACCCTCGGGAAATGAACTATGGAAGCGAGTTCCGAACAGGGGTTCATCATTAAACCAATGAAGGGATAAGGAGGCAGCTGGTGAACTCAGCGACAATTCATCGGGACTTTCAAAAGATGGGTTTCCACAATTAGGTGAACAAGGAGACAACATTAGTCAGATCAAATGATTTAATGATGTATGCTCGAGGAAAACATACACAGTTAAACATCGGTTGAAAGGTGCACCCGAAATATGGGCTGGGTCGCACGATCAATGTTAGGATGGTGACTAAATGAACAAAAGAAGTAGAATGTAACTATCGACCATTCACTTCCAAGCAATAGAGTTGCTAGAACTTTTGAATTTACACCTGAAAGTTCGATAGCCGGTATTCCGATTAGAAACCACACGGGGACCAAGAATGAACGGAGATGGCGAGAAGTAATACTATAACAAGAATTCTTAAGAGGTGGAGCATTTCTCACAACGTCCTTGATATAAAAGATGATAATAATTCAAGGTGGAACATAACATAAGCTGGATAGCAAGGAGCTCCATAACAAGATTAGGTTTGTGTCGGAGGGAAGGCAATGATGTCGACGATGATAATACAAGTCATCGAGGGGCAAGGATGGTATTTCTCATCAAGAATTCAATTGATATCCTGGAAGACCTCAGAATGTTGATGATGATCATGACACATTTGTTGAGAGGTTTCAAGAAGATGTAACCGATCGGCGATGACATCAAGTCAACGGAATGATGAAGCGAAAAGTTATTGAAACCATAGGTACGACACGAACTCGAAATCAAGCTTGTCGTTCAAGGAAAATTGACATGACGAGGAAGATCGACGTAAGATTAGCTCACCGTTGAAATTTTTGCTCCATGAAGAAGGACCAGGTAGCACAGTTAAAAACGGCACGACAAGGATATAGCCAAGCAGGCTAGGAATGACGTCATCGAGTTCAAACTCGTAAGTAATGAAGGTTACCAAGAGTTGATTAATCACGGTGCGGACATGAGTCGGTTATCGGTGTCTTTGAGTGTTTAATAACTCAAAGCCCGTGAAAAATTGGAATCAGTAAGAATGTAGCACTTGATGAAGAACTCATAAGAAGTTATGCAGTTCCATGATAATCTCGAGATACCAGGGGGGGTAATACTCGACGACATATCAAAGTAGAGGTTGGACTAGGGTAATACTCTGCAGAAGACTAGTGCTCAAACTTGCACGAGAAATGGAATCAAGAATAAACATGGTCGGAACCACGTCCACATATACAAGATGAACTTATAACAAGGGGATAATTATTTTAAGAGAAGCTTCCACGATAAGGTATACATCGGGTCCATGGGCATGAACACAGGGTTCAAGGTCGACTCCCACTTGTTCAACGCATAACCTTTCATTCACCTCTCGTATTTCGAAAATGACATTAGTTGTTGAAATTTTTACCTGGTGCAATACCAGATAATTATGACCCGCGAAATCTTTCGGGTTCACATGGATTAGGGAAGGCGTAGGTTCAACCCATCAGGGCATCTTAGGAACATATACCACAAACTTCGGAATAAATAATACAAGCTCGGAAGTAGAGCATGGTTCACAAAGCAGAGGATACGATTTACCAAAGGCATTATATATCGGATGAAAGGCTCACAAGGTTAATGAATATGAAGGACAGTGTCGGACAAAATCCAACAAAGAATCTGGTGGTCCATAAGGGATCTGATGTGAGCATCGGTACTCAACCAGAAAAAGAAAGAATGCAAGGAGATCTAATTATAGAAACAACTGACTAACTCAAAGCTCAAATGCAAAGGAATTATGAATTCCAAGACAAATGATCAGAAGCAATGCTCGGATTAGGGATGGATAAGTTGAATAGCCTTAGGGGTTAAAATCGATGGCAATTTGGTTGGTCGAGATCCAGCTCGTGTTTAAAATGACGTCTGAGCCGAAAGGACAAAATGAAAGATCTGATTAAGGATTGCGAGCATTCACAACATATTGATTCAACAGACTCAAACTGATAAGGACTAAGGATGCCAATAAGATTACCAGACTTATGAGGTTAATCATAATGCAAGCAAGCAAGAATTCCAAGAGCAATAGGCTGTTGAGAATTTTCGGAGATCGAATGGTATTTCGAAGACTTTCGTGAAATACATGTATCCACTGGGGGTGAGCGGATACTTGATAAGTATGAGAAATTATTCATAGGGTTATCTAGGTTGCAAAGAACTACAAGGGCAGTGGGCACAGGGTATTTTCGGAACAAGAGAGAGAATTTCGGGGTATCTTGTAATAACAAGATTAACTGGGAATAAAAGTAAGGGCGACAGGTGTAAGTATTTATCCATAGGGATATTTTGGTGGTAGGGGATGGCAAAAAGCAATGGGCACAAAGTCTCGAAAGAACAACGGAGAGTATCTTCGGAATCCTTCGATACAGCAGGCGATCATCTGTAACAAGGGGCTCTCCGGGAGAAAGTATTTTCGAGAACCTAAAGTCAGTTTTATTTTTAGCAAAATCATTTAACCCGAATAGAAGAGAGATCAGAGTCCCAGAGTATAGACGAGGAATAAAAGATTCTAATACCACCCAATGGCGAGGTGGGCCCGTAAGCCGCACAGCCATGTTAGTTAAAAGTTTTGCAATGACTAGACTCAACTTCGGCCAAGGAGTTTGGAAGGGGGATTCCTATAGGCAGTTGGCTCTGATACCAACTTGTGACGCCCCCGACTCAATCGTACACTAATCATACACGCAAACATGTACGATCAAGATCAGGGACTCACGGGAAGATATCACAACACAACTTTACAAATAAAATAAGTCATACAAGCATCATATTACAAGCCAGGGGCCTCGAGGGCTCGAATACAAGAGCTTGATCATAGACGAGTCAGCGGAAGCAATAATATCTGAGTATAGACATAAGTTAAACAAGTTTGCCTTAAAAAGGCTAGCACAAACTCGGATACAGATAGAAAGAGGCGCATGCCTCCTGCGTGGGATCCTCCTAAACTACTCCTGGTCGTCGTCAGCGGGCTGCACGTAGTAGTAGGCACCTCCCGAGTAGTAGTAGTAGTCATCGTCGACGGTGGCGTCTGGCTCCTGGGCTCCATCGTCTGGTCGCAGCAATCGAGTATAGAAAGGGGGAAGGGGGGAGCAAAGCAACCCTGAGTACTCATCCAAAGTATTCGCAAGCAAGGAGCTACACTACATATGTATGCATTGGTATCAAATGGAATAAGGGTATCATATGTGGACTGAACTACAGAATGCCGGAATAAGAGGGGGATAGCTAGTCCTTTCGAAGACTACGCTTCTGGTAACCTCCATCTTGCAGCAGGAGAAGAGAGTAGATGGTAAGTTCACCAAGTAACATCGCATAGCATAATCCTAACCGATGATCCTCCCCTTGTCGCCCTGTGAGAGAGCGATCACCGGTTGTATCTGGCACTTGGAAGGGTGTGTGTTATTAAGTAGCTGGTTCTAGTTGTCATAAGGTCAAGGTACAACTCCAAGTCGTCTTGTTAGCGAAGATCACGGCTATTCGAATAGATTAACTTCCCTACAGGGGTGCACCACATAACCCAACACGCTCGATCCCATTTGACCAGACACACTTTCCTGGGTCATGTCCGGCCTCGGAAGATCAACACGTCGCAGCCCTACCTAGGCACAACAGAGAGGTCAGCACGCCGGTCTAAATCCTATGGCGCAGGGGTCTGGGCCCATCGCCCATTACACACCTGCACGTTGCGTACGCGGCCGGTGAGCAGACCTAGCAACCTTCATTACAAAGGAAGTTGTGTTACGCGGTCCAACCCGGCGCGCGCCGCTCAGTCGCTGACGTCACGAAGGCTTCGGCTGATACCACGACGTCGAGTGCCCATAACTGTCCCGCGTAGATGGTTAGTGCGTATAGGCCAGTAGCCAGACTCAGATCAAATACCAAGATCTTGTTAAGCATGTTATTTTAAAATAACCGCGAACGCCGACCAGGGTCAGACCCACCTCTCTCCTAGGTGGTCTCAACCTGCCCTGTCGCTTCGCTACAAAGATCCACACAGAGGGCTGTCAGGAAAGTATGTCCTTCCAGCCCCCAATTCGTGAATCAACCGCGGGTACTCCTTGAGCCAACCCGACTTTAGTCATCACATGTATCATGTATAAAGTATATAGTATATACCCATGAACACCTCCCGAGTGATCACGGCCCGATAGTATAGCATGGCAGACGGACAAGAATGTAGGGCCACTGATGATAAACTAGCATCCTATACTAAGTATTAGGATTGCAGGTAAAGGTAACAACAGTAGTAGTAAGGACGGGTTATGCATCAGGACAGGATTAACGAAAAGCAGTAACATGCTACACTACTCTAATGCAAGCAGTATAGAGGAGAGTAGGCGATATCTGGTGATCAAGGGGGGGAGGCTTGCCTGGTTGCTCTGGCAAGAAGGAGGGTTCATCTTCAATGTAGTCGAACACACGGACATCGGCGGCGGTCTCGGTGTCTACCGGAAATAAGTAACGGAGGGGGAACACAATAAATAACAGAGCAATCAAATGTAACACAAAGCAAGACGCGGCAATACATTGTGCTAGGGGTGACCTAATGCAGGGATAGGTGATACCGGCGAAAGGGGAAACATCCGGGAAAGTATCCCCGATGTTTCGCGTTTTCGGACAAATGAACCGGAGGTAAAATGTTGCAGGTTCGATATGCTAGGGATGTGTGGCGGGCAAACAGACTGCGTATTCGGATCTGTCTCGTCGTTCTGAGCAACTTTCATGTACAAAGTATTTTCATCTGAGTTACGGTTTATTTTATATGAATTTCTAAAGTTTAAATGAATTTCTAAATTTCCTGGATATAAATTAATTCGAAAATCATTTAATGTTAAATGCTAAGTGTACATAGCAGTGTGCTTGTGAGGTTGACAATGAGATCCAGGGGTGTGCTGAGTCAGCAGTCAAAGTCAATGTTGACCAGTCAACTTGGCATGTGGGGGCTCACCTGTTAGTGACTAGAGTTAGTTTAGACTTTAATTAAGTTAGAATAAATAGCAATGGGGGCCACTAGTCATACGACCATCCAACTAATGTAATAATAATAAAAACTAATAGGGGATAATCCCCCGATTACCCAGGGCGACCCAATTATGCGGTGGCCCGAGGCCACGGCTGGGGCTCGCACGGCCGCTCCCGAAGGAGCGCCGGCGGCCATCGCCCAGCGAACGGGGCGGGGGGTGCAGGACGAGGCCCTAGGCAGGAGTGGCCTGGTTGAAGTGGCCAGGCGCCAGCGGCGCAAGGCAGGGCGGGTGGCGCAGGCGAGCGAAGCCGGCGGTAGCGGCAGCAGTCAGCAACAGCAGCAGCATAGCACGGGCGCGACGCTATGTGTGCGGGCCATGGCCAGGGGTAGGCGAGCGCGCACACGGACGGCGCGAGGCACGGCTTGGCGCGGCCAGGCGAGGCAGTGCGTGTGCGCGAGGAGCAAGCTCCCTTCCATGGCGACCAAAGCGCGGACGCGGCGTTACGACAGCGAAACGGAGCGGGGAGAAGGGGGAACAGGAGGAGGGACTCACCCTGAGCGCGACGACGAGGCTAGGGAGGTCGGGGACGGGCCAGAGCAGCGGTTGGGGCGACGAGATGTGGGCTGCCGAACGAAGAAGGCGACGACGGCTGTGGCTACGCGACACCCAGGCTCGAGCTGGTTCCCTGAACGGAAGAAGCCAAACGCGGCGATCCTCCTAGACGTCTTCCTGCGCGACAACGACAACGGTGGTCACGACAACGACGAGGGGGCCGCGGTCACCGCGCGATCTGATAAGTTCAAATCGAACTAGAGGGGAAAGGAAACGATTGTGATTTGGGGGCTAGGGTTCCGGGGAGGGAGGGAGGTGCGCCCGATGACTTGTAGGCGATGGGGGACGCCGCGGATGCGTGCCACGAGACCGCGGCGCCATGGCCGATGGTCGCCACGTCTCCTGCCTCCCCTGTAGCGGAGGTGGGAGGTGACCCCCAGTTGGGCTGGGCCTTCCTCTGCACTTGAGGTCCAGCCCAACAGTAGATAGGTCCCCCCCTTTTTTGCTTTATTTCTTTTGCTATTACCGTCTTGCAATAATTTGGATACCCAATGAATTTTGCTAAATATGAAACTTAGTACATAATTTAATTGCATTATGGTGGGGTGGCACAAAAAGTTTTTAGGCCAATTGGAACTGTTTAAATTTATAGTTGAATTAGAATGCTTTTATTTAATCTTGTTGTTCCTCTAAAAGAATTCCAGGGGCAAATTGGGAAACCAAATGAGGTTGGTTCCAACATTTTCATTACTTAGTAAATATTTTCCACCCATCGAACATTTTATTTGATAGTTTGAAGAATTAATAATTTGACTACTTATTTAAAATTTGTTTTTGACTCGGTTTTCATCAATTGACAAAATGGCTTTACAACATGAAGACAAGGCAAATTAGGGTGAAGTTACTATAGCTAAATTATCAGGGTGTTACACTTGCGGTCCACACGATCACCGGCATAATCAGAGTCAGCATATCCAATGAGATCAAAAGTCGAGCCCTTGGATACCATAATCCAAGTGTTGGAGTGTGAGCTAGATATCGAAGAATATGCTTCACAGCCTTATGCTGTGATTCCTTCTATGTAGCTTGAAAACGGGCACACATGCAAACACTAAGCATAATATCTGGCCTAGATGCACATACATACAATAAAGAGCCAATCATGGAGTGGTATACCTTTTGATCAAAATCAATACCATTTTAATCAGTGCATAGATGACCATTTATGGGCATAGGGATTTTGACGTCTTTGTAATCTTGCATGTCGAACTTCCTCAACACATCCTTGATGAAAAACCCATTGCCACGTTGGGTGAAACTTTTTATATTATTTGCGTGTAGGTGCTGCTTATCTTATTAGTCCAGAAAATTCTACTGGTTCGATAAACCTAGGTTCTTAATTGAGGGAACCTTTTGCTGCTATTTACTTCGCCTTTCCTTTTTGGGGAAACCCAATGACTACTACGGGGGTAGAACCCCACCATTCTTTCACTCGATCAAGTTGTTGATCGTTGGATCGGTGGAATGAAAAAAGTCCGCTAATTGTTTTAAAAATCACCAGTTTCAAAAAGGTTCATGGATTTGAAAATATTCACGAGTTTGATAAAAGCCACAATTTTTAATAAAAATCCCAAAGTTTGAAAGAAAACTCGAGAATTTTCTAAAAAAATCACAAATTTGGAAAAAAGTACAAGAATTTGAAAAAATATCACATATTTCAAAATTGGCCATAAATTTGAAAAAAAGTTTAGAAGTTCATTTTTTCATGAATTTGGAAAATGTCCGCAACTTTAAAAAGATCATGATTTTGAAAAGAATTCATGAATTTTAAAAAGTTTAAAAACGAAAAGGGAAAAAACACAACTCATTCCAAAAAACTAGGGGAACACCGACCCGGAAATAACCGCCAAAACCAAGAAAAAACATACATTCTTTAGGGGGGAAACCCTACATGGACCAGCAAGGGCATGCGAGCGGTGCGAACAAGAATAAAAGAAAAGAGGTAAAGGTTCAAGCCCAACGTTGAATGGAGGGTGTGCGCCATGTTCCACAGATAGTAGTAACTCGCGCTTAAGGCGCTAAATAGTAATTGGAGCTGCCTTTGAGGTTAGGTCTAGTTTTGGGCCCTTGGAGAGAATCAGACATTGCGGGCTAATAATGGATCCATTATAGGAGAAAAAAAAGCATTAGGAGGAGATCTTATATTTATTGGGCGCGCCTATGTCTCACTTATAGCGAGACCGATGACAACCTCGCCGACAAGCACACTACATGGTGTCGGTGGTGGGCTGGCCTATAAGGAACATGGCGCTGATGTAATACAAATTTTGTTTTTTCATTCTTTTTCCTCCATTTCAATATATATGGTTGCGCTATTCTAAGCATGAATGTAGAATAACTTATTCTACACTCCTAGTTATGCTCTATATAAAATTTAGTAAAACAGTCTAAAAAATCTAGTAATTCGGGATTTTTATTATTACCCATGTTTTTAATTTACTAACAAATTAGTATATTTTGTATACTCGGTTACTATATTTTGTATGTAGCGTTACTGGGGTGTAGAATAAGCTATTCTACACTCATGCTTAGTTTAGTATTTATATATACCTTGAATTTGAAAAATGTTAACACAGTATTAGAAAATTGTTGATATTTTTTAAAAAATGTCCTTGACAACGAAAAAAGAGTTTCTGCATTTCAGAAAAATGCATGTGTATTTTTTGACAAATGTGTATACATTGTAAAAAAAATCTTAGTATAAAAAATGGTTTGTACCATTTAAATAAATGTAAGTGACATATTATAGAAATGTTCATGCTTTTATAAAAATATATTTTAACAATTAAAAAATGTCTATGCGACATAAAAAAATGTTAACATAGTTTACATAAAATTACCATTAAGAAAAGGTTTCAACATGTATTCGAAAGCCTGTTGACCATGTATTGAATGCAGTTTCTTACCATTAGTCCGTGCAAACTTCCAAAAAAATTGTGCGATTATTACCATTTGGAAAAGGCGATTATTACCATTTCAAAAATATACCACGTCTATTTTAAAAAAACTGACCATGTATTCGAAAATGTGTTCAAAACATGTTTTTAACAAAAAATTACATTGTGTATTTGTGAAAGGTACAACGTGTATTAAGAAATATTTCATGTGTATGCTAAAAATATATTGTGTACTGAAAAAAAATTATAAAGACCGACAAAGAAACATAAAAAAGAGAAGAAAACCAAGAAAAAACAACGAAAATCGAAGTCTATAAAAAACCAAAGAAAATATTTGAATATATATATATATATATAACATAATATTTTGAAAAAAAATTAATCATGCATTTCAAAAGTGTTAAACGTGCATAATTTTTTCCTGATGTATACTACAACTTGTATGAAAAATGTAGACATCAAAATTATATATACGAGAGCGTGTTAATAGTGTAATCAAATGTTCCTGATGTATACAAAACAAAACTAGATGATACCCCGCGTGTTGTTGTGGGAACCGGTTGCAATATATTGGAATAGATACAAATAAACCACCCAATTAATTTGGAGCTGCATTAATGGCAAAATAGCTATCTTTAAATTGTCACTACATACAGAAGAAAATGCTGAGTTGACTTAATATGGACAATAACATATATTATGGAGATATTATGACAAAACTAAGTGAAACATTTTATAAGGGGAAAACTTTGTTTTTGCCACTCTAGTTTTTGCCCACTTTGCTTATGCCACTCTAGAATTTAACATTTCACTTTTGTCACTCTTAGCTTTTGACAATATGTCAATTTTGCCATTCAATGGCAAAAGCAAAATTTTCAGAGCGGCAATTGTGATACATTGCAAAACCTAGAGTGGCAAAAGTGAAATGAAAAATTATCGTTTTTGCCACTGAATGGCATTTGTGATGTATTGTCAAAAGCTAAGAGTGGCAAAAGTGAGATGTCAAATTCTAGAGTGGCATAAGCAAAGTGGGCAAAAACTAGAGTGGCAAAAACAAAGTTTTCCCTTTTATAAGGTAGAACTTACTAAAACTCGTTTCGTCTGTGAAACATGACTTATCATAAAGCATAAAAACTGCACTAAACACTAAATATGAAAAAAGCAACTCCAACAAAATCATTGAAGAACAAATCACATTAGTTATGGGTGTCACAAAGAAATGATGGATGAGACCTCTGTCACATCAGACATGCTAACCATCCATGGCCATCAATGTAAATCCCCAATAGAAATCAAGAAACTATATGATGTGGATATTAAACCATATAGAGTACTGATAGAAAACAACCACTATAAAATTGAAAGATGACCTCAGCTTGTTGAACCAGTTCTTCTTCAATAAGCAACAACCCAATGTAGATAATGGTGTCTATTGCCACATTCTGAAAGGAATAAATAATTGCAAGAAAATTTTCCTAAGGGAGAATAGGGTGCATTTTTCAAATGGATGTACCGAAAGAAGAATATAAGATCGCATAGTTCAATGGTCACAAAATAAATAGGCATTATAATAATTTATTATACCTTCTCCAAATGGGCAGGATACAGCTGGAAAGAAACAATATATACAAAGGATAAACTTGCAGCAATTAGCATCAATATGTCGAACTTATCAGAGAAAAGAACCCATATATGTATTGCATGAAATAACTTACTTGGCCACATCAGTGAAGAAAATGTCAGGTAAAATCCTAACACATGTAGATATTGAATTCTGATGCTTCTATATTTATCATAAACTTTGCATAGGCATATCAATCGATGCATTGGTGTTGCAACTCTTACATGATAATTAATTGGGAAGAACACTTGTATATTGACCTATTCAATGGAGCAGTTTACAAACTTGTATACTGTTACAGAAACATCATAGTTCTAAATTCATAGGAAAGGACTTCTGTACACCGAGAGTTCTTCCAGGCCCAAAAATAACTCCATGCCATGGCTGAGGCCCTACCCAGCATCTTACCAATGCATTTCTACCAGGATGAAAAGGAAATGCATTGAAAATTAAATGGCATGGTCATCCGATGGACTCCTTCGAGGCAAAAAAAATCCCCTCCACGCCATAGCTGATGCCCTGCCAGGCGCTGCCTGATGCGTTTCTTTTAGGAGGAAAAGAAAGCCAACTTTGGACTAGAAATTCATCAATAGGCGTTCCGGTTCTACTAGAACCGGCTAGAACCGACCTCCCGGTGGTGCCGGAGTTACCTTATTCGGAACGGAGACAAGCAAGGGAAGGGAAAACTAGGGTACACATGGCACTAAACCGGTAAGGTAACATAACCTAGAGAATCCCAGAGAGCTGCAGAGGCAAGCAACACGGACGATCAAGCCGGAGGAGCGCCCTGAAGCAGAGATCGGCTCCCAGACGTCGTAGCCATTGAGAAAACTAGTGTTATTTTCAGGGAGAGAGAGTCAATCGTTTTGTGAATTTTTTTCCTAGGGAGAGAGAGGCGGCATGGATTACGATTGGAAGTGAAAACAAAAAGACTGTCCATGAGACGAAGGCTCGAAAGATAATGCCTCGGGAATTTTGTTTGTAGCAAAAGATTAATTGAAGAGATTAGTAGATGTAAACGTTTTTATATTTCTTTAATGAGGAAGTATGTAATAAGGTGGAAAGGATGCATGTACGACTGCCAACAGAACCGCGCATGAAGTGGCCTCAATGCCCTCATCGCCAGTTACAAAGTAGTTTTTTAATAGATTGTTCAGCTGTCTTTACGTGGGAATCAAGAAAATCTTTTTTCACCACCGTGGCTGTAGGTCAGACCAATTGGCTGCTCATTGCAAACTGAATGATGGCTTGCCATGGTGCTGATGTGGACAGTGTGCATGTTAAAAGAATTGATAGTAGTGGGGATGAACTTCTTAAGAATGTAAGTATATACGATGTGTATTAAAAAAATAGACATCAAGAACATATATTAGGAAAAATGTTAATCATGTATTTGAAAAAAATTCAACATGTACCAAAAAAATATTCAAACGTATATGAGAAATATTTCATGTATTTGATAAGTATTAAACATGTATAAAACTGTCCATGTTCTAAAGAGATAAAAAATAAACAAAGAAAGATAAAAGTAAAACATTGTAAATCAAGAAAGAAACAAAGAAAGCCCAAAAAAGTAAAAATTCAAAGAAAACCAATGTAAAAAGAGTTGAAATAGTGTAACTGACAAACAAACAAATAAAACCAAGAAACCATTGAAAACCAAAAAAGGAACAAAGAAACTAGAGAAAAAGAAAAGAAAACCAGTACAAAAATAAAAACAATGAAACAGAGAGATAAAAATGAAAATAGAAGATCGATGAAAGCCAAGAATGAAACAAAGAAAATGAATAAAAAGGCGAAAAAAACAATGGAGACCTGATTTTTGCTTTCGCGAGGGGCACTGCCCTGTCTCTGGAAACGAAAAGAAAAACATGTTTTCTCTTTTTTTTCGTGAGAGGCATGGTTTTGCTTTCGCGAGAGGCACGGCCGCGTCTCTCCGAAATTTTAAAAAAACACGCTTTCTCTCTTTTTTCCCTTCTATGAGAGACATGGTTTTACTTTCGCGAGAGGCATGGTTTTGTTTCCGCGAGAGCACGACTGTGCCTCTTGAAAATGGAAAAAAATACGCGTTTTCTCTTTTTTTTGTGAGAGTTATGGTTTTGCTTCCGTAAGAGGCATGGCTTTGCTTCGCGAGAGGCATGACCGTGCCTCTTGGAAACAAGAAAAAAACATGTTTTTTTCCATAAGGGGCACGGTTTTGCTTCCGCGAGAGGAAGCGGCTTTTAAAAAGGAAAAAAAGTGCCCGGTCCGGTTTTTTGGTGAAAAAAGTTCGTCAAAATCTATCGACATGAGATCTAGTTTTGAATATCTCAATGCAAGAAATCCAATGATAAAAACCATTCTATATTTGAACACATGGTTTAAGAAGTAAAATGTTTTGAATAAATTAATCTATTGAAAAAGAAAAAATTTATCTGTTATAATAAGGAGTGCAGATGCAGCATGTCATTTATCACAACCTTTAAAAAAGAAATGCTTCTCAACTAGTGATTCCGGCCGACTGAACAAGAAAAAGAAGTCTTCATTATGTCTGGCACCGTCGCTTGAGCATGTCAGCCCATATATAACACTACAATTTTACTGTTTTCATATGTCACGGATCGGTCAATTACATAATGTCACACTTCACATTGTCATACAAAGCACTAACCGAACCACTAACCCCACGAAGCTACTAAGGCGGGCAGATTAGTACGCAAGGCCCACTGGCTGCTCCAATGAAGCACGAGGCAAGAGCCGTGCGTGTCGGCTTCAGCCGCGTCTTCGACCCGGATCTCTGTTCCGGCCTTAAATATTCAGCAATGTTAAGCATCTGATGTCATTTTTTGTTTGAAAAACATCCGTCCATATATTAATTAATTAAAATGCCATTACAATCGTTCATAACAGCAGGCACCACACATGGCGAAAAATTATTAAAAAGAAAACCATCACATCTTCTGTTCCTAAATATAAGTCTTTCTAGAGATTCCAACAAATGACTACATACGAAGCAAAATGAGTGAATCTACATTCTAAAATATGTCTACAGACATCTATATGTTGTAGTCCATTTGAGATGTCTAAAAAGACTTATATTTAGAAACGGAGGGAGTATTATCAAAACTAAATTTAGCAATCTCATGCGCTACTGAATTGGCTCTTCTATTTATTTTTGACAACCTGAAGTTTCCCAGAAGCCTGATGATGCTAAGTGCTTCCTTCTTGAGGTCTATGAGCGAGGATCTGTCACAACTTTCATTTGCTAGGAAAGGAGCCACGAACGCACAATCAATTTCTAAGATAATAGGCATGGTAAGAGAAATACCGATATAAAGCCCAGCTAGGCATGCTCGAAGCTCCGCTTCATCCACACCAGAGCATAACCCAATGAAGTTCCTGGCCACCACCCCAACGCTCGCGGCACTTAAACTCTCCACAAAATTTGCATCGACATTGATCTTGATGTGGCCAAAAGGAGGTGGCTGCCACACCTCTCTGGACCTCACAACAGTATTACTTCCACCAAAACCAGTCGCCACCTCTTTTTCTTTGTAATTGGTGATTACCTCATTTATAGGCTGACACGACGAAAGTGCCGACCAATAACTTTCCAAAAACATGACGTATCCTTTAACAATTTCTTTTCCTTTCCCACAAATCAAATCATTCCTCAAGTGCCAAGCTCGCCATAAAAGAAACAAGATGTGCTTCCTTTGCGAACAACTTAACTGGTCTAATAAAATAAGTAACCAGTCAGGTCCAGAATAATTGAAAGCCTATTCCCCTGGCAAATTCCACACTTTCCTCAACGCCAAACGAAGTGCACGAGCCTTTGGGCAAGAAACAAGAGCGTGAAAAGTACTCTCATCCTCAACCCCGCAAATAGAGCAAGTACAAATGGTAGCTTGATGATGTAAAACTCTATTAACGTGAACCGCCAGGCTATCAAATGTTGCATGTCATCCAAAGATTCTAATCTTTTGTGGGATGTTGGCCTTCCGGATAATATCCCACAATCTCCTTTCTCCGTTAATAGCAGTACTGGATTGCCCACCATTCTCTTTTCGATCCTTAAGCTTTAGTGTCAGATTGTACGCACTTTTCACTAGAACTTCTTAAAAATGGTGTCATTTGGAGGGTGGTTGATGGAGGGAATATCAATATATGGAAGGACAATTGGCTTCCAAGGATTTCTGGCCTCAAAATCTCTGGCAAGAAGAACAAATCAAGACTAAAAATGGGTTTCAGACTTATTCAAGAGCGGGTAGGGATTGGGGCGATAATATCATTAGACGTCTTTTTTATCATGACGACGCGGAAGAGATATTGAAGTTGCGAATTCAATCCTCAGGGGATGGTGATTTCATTGCTTGGCATTTTGAAAAAGATGTCAAGTTTTAAACATGGTAAATCAAGTATTTTTGACAAATTTAGTTTGCACGCACGGCAAATTCCTGTCAAAAAGATGAACCAAAACGAATTTGTCATGCTTGTCAACTAGACTCGTCATCCTCGGCAAACATAAATCGTCAAAAAACATTTGAGTTGCTATGGTAAAAAATCAGACCCCGGATTTATAGTTGAATCATAAATATTTGGATTGAACGGTCCAAACATTTTGAGACCTTCAACGTGGATCCTTAGTTTAGTTTGAATGAGTGTGTTTGGATGTTTGTCATGTCCATCTGATAGATTGACTCCCCGTCATTTTGACCGTAGGACGGCCGCCTTGGCTTTCATTCAAATTTCGAGCCAGTGCTGTACAAAATTGCAGCCAAACTTATCACTAATCGTTTCAGAAGCATGGTGGATGTGATCACTAGTGAAGAACAAAGTGCATTCGTTCCCAGATGACTCATTACAGATAATGTACTTGTTGCATATGAAAGTGTTCATACCATGAAGAGGAGGAGGAAGGGAAATAATTTTTCTTGCACGGTCAAGCTTGATATGATGAAGGTGTACGACCGTGTCGAGTGGCATTATCTCGAAGCAATATTGTCTCAATTGGGTTTCAGTATGTGCTTTGTCGGATTGATAATGAAGTGTGTTTCTTCTGTTCGGTTTTCGGTGCGTGTCAATGGGGATTTGCTTCCATATGTCACACAAACCAGGGGGTTTCGGCAAGGTGATCCAGTATCACCTTATTCATTTCTGCTATGTGATGAAGGGTTTTCCTCATTGTTGAAATATTACAATGGTGAAACTATTGACAGGGGCCTGTGAGTGAGTTATAGATCCCCATGGGTAACCCATTTATTATTTGCATATGATAGGTTAATCTTCATCAATGCAAGTAATCCAAGTGCGGTTGAATGAAATTTTGAGAGTTTATGAAGATGCCTCGGGTCAGTGCATTAACAGAGATAAAAGTTTCATCTATTTCAGCTTAAATACACCAGCATATCCAAGGCAAGTTTTGAAGGCAACCTTGAATATTCAGGTTGGGGCTTTCAGCGAGAAATATCTGGGTCTCCCTACTGTTGTGGGTCGGATTACAAGTGGAACTTTTTATCACATCAGTGAGAGGGCCCGTGCTAAAATTCAAGGGTGGTCGGAGAAATTGTTAGCTTGTGCAGGCCGCGAGACATTGCTGAAATCGATGGTTCAAGCTATTCCCACCTACCCAATGAGCACTTTTCTGTTAACCAAGAAAGTTTGTAAGAGTCTAACTTCTCCCATGGCTAAATATTTTTGGAGTAGCTCTCTTGACAAAAAATCACTACATTGGGTGTCTTGAAAAGAGCTCGCAACACCCAAGTGCAAGGGCGGGATGGGTTTCAGAGATCCGCACATGTTTAATCTTGCTATGCTGGGAAAGCACGGGTGGCGTTTTTTGACAAATCCTAACTCCCTATGTGCAAGAGTACTGAAGGGACGTTACTTCCCTGACACTGATTTCATGCATGCCACTATGCCTAAGTCGGCCTCGGCCACTTGGAAGGCGATCATGGCAGGGAGGCGACCCACACGGGCTTCCTAAACGGGCCTCAAATGCCCATGCTGACCGACAGCCTTCATAGCTAGCCGAAATATGGGGTGGATATGGGGCGCCCGGGCACGTCTGCCACGTCGGTCCCGACCCATGCTGGCCCACCCGACCACATGTATATTCCTTCCCATCCGCTCGCTAGACAAACCCCTAGCCATTTCAATCCACTTCCCTCCACCACCCAAGCTCCTGTCCGACGATCTCCGGCCTTCTCCGGCATGATGGGCAGCGGATCCGAGTCCTACACCTTCAATTCTGTCGATTCCGAGCTCATCCCACGCGGCCCCAAGGAGGAAACGGCCATCCGGCTTGCGATCTGCCACTCCCATGAGGAGGCCCATGCGAGGCAGCGCTCGAACTCCTTCTGTCGGGAATACATTGCATCCGGCCAAATGGCGCATGGAGCCGACGCTAGGTGTGTCTTTGCTGCCTTACGGAAGGTGGCACGGTCCGTTTGGCGTCCAACCCCGATGGCAGACGCGCAACTCCTCCGTTGACGCGCCGAGGCCATGGACGCGCCATGGGCGTCGTCAGACGCCAACATGGCGTGGCATGCCCGCCATGCGAGGCAGCGGGTGCGGGAGGCGGCGACAGCCCTTGCGACGGTGGGCATTGGCGAGGCGAAGCCGCATTCTCTGGCGCCTCGTATGGTGCACCACTCCGGGTGCCAGAACTACGTCGTGGTGGATGTCGCCGGCTCGTCCCAAGACGGATCTATCCTCGATCTGACGTCTACTGGCATCGTCCGGGTTCCTAGCTCCCACAAGGAAGGGTAGGGCATGGGAGACGGCGGCGCCTTGTGTCCCGTGGGCTGCCTCGTGTCCCATACCTTACTCTTCCTCGTCGGCGACCGGACCAACACTCCGGGGAGAGCAATTGGCTGCCGGACATGGGCACGACGGAGCCAGACGAGCTCTGCTTAAAGATTGGTTTACGTTGCATGTACGTCTCCGTTTCTTTTTAGTTTGCATATAAGATTTGGTCAAAGTCAAACTTTATAAAATTTGACTAACTTTATAGAAAAAGATATCAACATTTACACTATGGAATGAATGTTATTAGATGTATGATGAAATTAATTTCCATAACATATAACTTTAGTATTGTAGATGTTGATATTTTTTCTATAAAGTTAGTCAAATTTACAAAATGTTTGACAAAGTTTGTCTTTGATCAAATTTTATATACGGACTAAAAAGAAACGGGGGAAGTAATAATATGAATTTGAGGTATTCGACTGTAAAATGAAATGTTTGAGGCATGGTCGATCACTGTCCATAAACACGTCCAGACGTGCCAGGAGATATTTGAGGGGTTGGATTTGATAAGTCCGAGTGCAGATGCTTCTGTAAAGTTGCCCACTCCAATGTGTTTGGACCGGAGGCATTTCCCAGGGCTCCAGTCGTGGTGATATGGATTAGTTAGTTTGGAGTAAATTTGTATGTCAAATGTGACGTTGGACATCTATTATATTGATATATGAGATGGCTGCCCGACGTCCGTATTCACAAATAAATGCAGGGGTCTATTTGATGATTGGCGGTGGACATGCCTGTAATAATGAATCCTGATAAGTGCGACAAACATGCAACTCAGGATATTTTTTATGAAAAGTTTAGTACTCACGTGTAGATGACAATTTTTAGTTAGCAAGCATGATAATTTTCGTGTTTCAATTTATCATCAGAATTTATCATTTTTGCATGACTAGAATTGTCATAAAAACATAAAGACCGAAGTATAATCTACTCACGTGTATTTCCTCCGTTTCAAATTACTCGTCGCAGAATGGATGTATCTAGACCTAAAATACATCTAGATACATCCATACCTGCGACAAGTAAGTCGAACGGAGGGAGTAGCATTTATCATTCGGGTTAAGGCTGCTTGTAATGGGTAGTATCATAAGTTAGTAACATGCATATGATACTAGTGTATGATACTACATCCTTAATGCATAGTATCATATAGTAGTATCATAGATGACTTTATTTATTGACATGCATGCCACATAGTAGTGTAACATTTATTATGATACGGTATCATAATATGATACTCAACCTTCTTTTTTTCCATTTAATTCTATGCCACATTATCTAAATTGCCTAGTTGACATGCATGATACTAGTTACTCCCTCCTTTTCGGTTTATAGGGCTTATCTTAAAATTTTAGTTTTTCCATTTTATAAGGCTCAATTTGGTTGTTTCTCATCACATGTTCAGACTTGTGCATTAAATCATTGCATGCAAGTATTAAGAGAAAACTGACCAATGCATGCATGTATTGCAATTAATGCATTCGTAAACATAATTTTTTGAGGAAAATAAGAGCATTAATTGGATGTTTTTGCAAACTACAAAAAACATTCCACCGCTCATCATCTATCTTGGTTGATGAGGTTTTTGAATTGAGTCTTATAAACCGGAAAAAAGGAAGTATGATACTCCCGTTACGACCAGCCTAATAATTCCCATATCGGGGAGACCAAGTGGTCCACAGCCGCATCTCGGGTCAGCATAGAACAGGTTGAGGCGGAATAAACGCACGAGCTCCTGCTGGCCTGGAGTGTGAGCGCTGACCTACGTGCCGTGCGTACCTGCGTTTGGTAAGATCTCGTAGCTCTACTGTATACGCTGTCGTACTCATACCCGCATCTGCTTTGCTCTATGGAGTTGGACCAAAGTTGGTCCTTGGTCCTTATGAAAAAGGATTCTCTAATCTACTATAAGAGAAAGGCGGCTTTTTGAGCGGTCAAATGATTGTATCATACGTGCACCCACTCTTGTAGGCCCAAGCTGGAGTCCCTCAAACAACATGATTTGAGAAGAACAGTCGGAGATGAGCGAGAGGCCCATCCAGTTCGGTACCTAATCCCGCCAATCTTGCCTTAAAAACAGGACAAGTTACGACGCTTGCTCGTCTCGTCTCGTCCGCCTGCCATGCGTAATTACGCACGCACGCGCGATCATTTCGTCAATGATGCACACTTAGGCAAACAACAACACACCAAAGAAATTCTTGGAGCTCGTCATGCCATGCGCACCCATGACCCGCCCCCGAAGGCCAACCTGACCATTTCGTTCCAACCAACTCCACCCAAGCTCCGAAGCGGATGCTGCCGCGCGCAATCATGCCCCGTCCGTCCGTCCGTCCGCCCGCGGCCTCGCAAGCGTACACCGTGTGCCGCCGTGGAAGACAGAATCATGACACCGTCGACCGCTAGGAGTTGTAATCAAACGGCAACTAGTACCACTAGTGCGAGATGCCAGGTGCTACGTACTCATCAGCTCGTTGCTTTGCTAATTTGCTTTCTTCTGTATATATATGCAACGCATCATCATCATTGCTACGTACTCATCACGGCTAATTTGCTAATTCGCAAATCAGCCGTCTTTCGATCTGGGGAAGCTGTGTTCTCTATAAGATGCGATCAGCATCGACTAAACCATCGCTGCCGCCATATTCTATTCGTCAGGACAAACTGGCTGCTGTAAAACTGATCGGGAGCACCGCACCCGCCGAAAGGATATTGATTGTGAAATCTGGGATTTGATCCCTATTTGGCTGGAGTATAATTACTCCCCTGACCATTTGTGCCACATGTTAGCGCTCTTGAATATGAATATTGTAGGATTTGCTCCAAAAGTATTTCTCAGCTAGCAACAACCACCCAAGACACTAACTCAGTAATCCTCTTATTTGACACAATTGAAGAGTTCACAGATCTGACACCTCATGAGAGGGAGGCTAGATTAGTACTTAAAGAGCACTTGATGCAACTGCTAGCTTCTTAACAAGTCTACTGGAAACAAAGGTGGATATCCAGAGGTGAAACTAATGCAAAGTTTTTAAAAGCAAAAGCCACAATCAAGTTCAAAAATAACCATATAGCTGCGCTTCAGAATGAGCAAGGACTGGAGCAGTTTGATCATGATAGTAAAGCAGCAATTCTTTCGAGAGCTTTTAAGCAAAGACATGGAACTACTGTCCCCACATAAAACCTATTGAACCTTGACAATCTTATTGAGAAATATGAAAATCTGCACTCGCTTGAGGAGCCCTTCACCAAAGCTGAATAGATACGGTAGTTCCTGAGCTGCCCCCTGATAAGGCCCCGGGTCTTGATGGTTTTAACACAAATTTTGTCAAAACACACAAGGACATTATTGCTGAGGACTTCTATAGTCTCACTGGAGATTTCTATCATAGCAAAGTTAATATTCAGGGCATCTACACCACTCTCATTCATAAGCATGGTTCTTCAATGACTGCAAGTGACTTTAGACCTATCTCTTTGCTCAGCTGCTCCATTAATATCATCACAAAGTTGCTAGCTAATAGGCTTCAGAAAGTGATTCTCGAACTTCTTCATCTGAATCAGTATGTTTTTTTAAATCTAGGTCAATTCAAGACTGTCTGGCCTGGTCTTATGAGTATTAACATCAATTCCACTAGTTAGGGAAAGCGATCATCATACTAAAACTTGATTTTGAAAAGGCCTTTGCTATGATTGAGCATCAAACTTTGAGACGAATTATGGTTGCTAGAGATTTTGGCCCCAAATGGATGCAATGGCTGGACTTGATCTTTCATTCTGGGTACTCCTATGTCGTTCTCAATGGAATTCCAAGGAAGTAATTTCTTTGCACAAGAGGGGTAAGACAAGAGACAACCATTATCCACTCATTTTTGCCCTTGTTGCTGACACCTTGGAGTCCATTTTCAATGAGGCAATGAAACAAAAGCTTATGATTCTCCTCTCAAAACAAGCAATGACTTCCCAATATGCCGATGATACAATCCTACTACTGCATGCATGTCCACTTCAGATCCAGCAAACTCAAAATATGTTGATGCACTTCTCAACCTACACCGGGCTCAGGGTTAACTATTCAAAGTCTATTATAGTCCCTATCAATGTCAGTGCACAGAAAGCTCAGTTGTTGGCTAACACTTTGGATTGTGTTGTTGGTAGCTTCCCTTTTACTTCCCTTGGACTTCCTCTTTGTACATGTAAGCCAAAGATTGAGGACTTCATTACTATGCCACAAAGAATAGAAAGGAGGCTAACTGGTTGCTCTACACTGTTGTCTTAGGCTGTGTTCGGTTGAGAGGGATTTGAAGGGGGTTTGGCAGGGATTGAAGAGGATTTAATCCCCTACAAGTCAACCCCCACCAAATCACATCCAATCCTCTTATGGAGCGGTGTAACCGAACAAGGCCTTATGGGTAAAAGCTTAACCTAATTAAAAGTGCCTTTTCAAGCCTGCCAACCTTTTTTGTGAGCTCCCTAGCCCTACCTACATCTGTGATAGATCAAGTCAACAAACATATCACGCATTGCTTCTGAAGAAATTATGGCCTAGAAGAATAGGGGCCTCGACTCATTGCTTGGAAGAAAGTGTGCAAACCTACATATCAGGGGGGCTTGGTGTGCTTGATATTGGCAAACACAATAAGGCTTTTCTTATGAAACACATGCACAAGTTTCTCAATGGGCATAATCTTCTTTGGGTACATCTGATTTGGAACTCTTATTACTCTTATGACCCCCCCCCCCCCCGGCAACGATAGGCCGGTGGGCTATTGATGGTGAAAAGCTATTTTGATACCGCTTCCCGAGCTAAAATCTCTAGCATCTTGCTCTGTGGGACAGGAAAATACTACTCTTTTCTGGCATGACAAGTGGATCTCTGCACCCCTTAAAATTCGATACCCATAATTGTTCTCCTTTGCCATCAACAACTTTATCTCTGTACAGCAAGTAGCTAAGACTGAAAACCTAGAAGAAATCCTCCACAGACCTCTGTCTATATAAGCTTTTGCCTAGTTTCAGCAAGTGCAATTGGCACTGGCCCAAACCAACTTTTCAGTCAATGGGGATAGATGGCAATATAGTTGGAATTCAGCAAAATTTTCTACTGCCAAACTATACAGAGTCCTAATCCAAGGAGATATGGCACATCCTATTTTCAAGAAGATTTGGAAATCAGCAGTGGTTCATAGATATAAAATGACGCTCCAAGCAAAACACATATCATGCGACGAATAAAAATATAGCTCCAAGTGCGGTTACCGATAATGTTGAAGACAGAAGAGGGGATGCCTTCCGCGGCATACCCAAGCTTAGAAGCTTGGATCTTCCTTGAATATTACCTTGGGGTGCCTTGGGCATTCCCAAGCTTAGGGTCTCTCCCCTCCTTATTCTTCTCATATCGATATCTCACCCAAAACTTGAAAACTTCAATCACACAAAACTTCTTCGTGAGATAGGTTAGTATGATAAAGAGAAATCATTCACTTTGGTACTGTCAAAGAAAAGATTCATAATTGTTTCCACATAATACCTATTGTACTCTACAATTTCCACAATTTATATGGACAAATATAACCATAGAAACTATAAAACAAGCAAAATATGCATTGAAAACAACAAGCAAAATATGCATTGAAAACAAAATACGTCAAAAACAGAACAGTCTGTAATGATCTGAACAATAGCCATACTTCTATAAATCCAAAAAATCTGAAACATTAGGAGAACATAGGCAATTTGTATATCATTCATGTGTGAAAAATTCAGAATTTTTAGACGCTCCAGTGAATCACATTAATTCCAGAACTGGGCACAAAAGTTTCTGTTTTTGCACAGAATCAAGTCAACTATCATCCACACTATCCCAAAGGCTTTACTTGGCACTTTATTGAAACAAAAGCTATAAAACATGATTACTACAATGGCCTAATAATGTTAACACAGAAAAATAGTGGAAATAAGTGTTGGATGGTCTCCCAACAAGCGCTTCTCTTTAATGCCTTTTTGCTAGGCATGCTGATTTTAGTGATGCTCGCATTGAAGTAATGAATTGAAACATAACAGGAGCATCATGAATTACATGCAAAGAACATTTAAGCCAAACTCACTTCCTATGCATAGGGATTTTGTGAGCAAACAACTTACGGGAGTAGGAATCAACTAGCATAGGAAGGCAAAACAAGCATAACTTCAAAATTTTCAACACATAGAGGAAACCTGGTATTATTGAGATATGTAAAAGCATATGTTCCTCTCTCATAATAATTTTCAGTAGGATCATGAATGAATTCAACAATATAGCTATCACATAAATCATTCTTTTCATGATTCATAAGTATATAATTTTTTTTTCTCTCCACATATGCAAATTTATTCTCATCAATAGTAGTGGGAGCAAACTCAACAAACAAAACTATCATGAGATACTTGATTGACATAATCAAATTGAACATTAAAATCATGATGACAAGTTTCATGGTTATCATTATTTTTATAGCATACATGTCATCACCATAATCATCATAAATAGCAACTTTGTTGTCATAATCAATTGAAACCTCTTCTAAAATAGTGGAATCATCATTAAACAAAGTGATGACCTCTCCAAATCCACTTTCATAATTATTACAATAAGATTCAACACCTTCCAAAATAGTGGATCATTACTTTCTAGATTTGACACTCTTCCAAACCCACTTTCATCATTATAATCATCATAAATAGGAGGCATGCTATCATCATAGACGTCCTCTTATCGTGTTGGTGCAGCTCCGGTGTTGGTGTGAGGCATGCAAGCTTTTTTGGGTGGTCTTGGATCTATGAATCTTCTTACGGTGACAACTTCAATGATTTCTTCTTTAGGGCGATGGTCCATAGGACCATGGACTTGATGATTTCCTGTCCATGACCAGAACGACTCTCTAGATTACTTTATGGAGAGGAAACTACGGCTTTGTGCTTTCAACTCTTTTGCTAGGAAGAAGGCGATTGGACTGCATGTGTCTTGATATATTTTCCTTTTATTTTTATAGGGGTTTCTATACTGTTGGTTTGAACAATAGATTCGAGACTTCTTCGAGAATTTTATTTGAGAAACCTCACATTGAGGCTCAGAGTGTTTGTAAAAAACTCATGTAGATTAACGATCTCGAGGACTATACATTATCTATATATACCTATGAAGAATTGCAGTATGAACCCCGACCATGCTGGCAATACCATTAATTTACCAACGCTAGTGTGTTTCTTTCCCTTCTCACAAGATGACTATGGCAAAGCCTTCCACCACTCTACCTCTATCGCTGAGCCTGTGGGTTTGTCTCCTCTCTACCTACCGCTTTGGCGGCAGATGATGAAGAGGGGAATCTTGGTGCCCCAGCTCCGGCTAGTATAATAAGTTAGGGCTTTAGTCCTCACAGAGGCATCGCTCGGGCGGATTATGACGCTTCATCTTCGAGTTGGTCTCCCGAACTCCAATCCTGCTCAACTTTCTCCGTCGGGATGGATTAGACAGAGCTTTGGCGTAGATTGTTACCGGCTCCTCGGGGCTGTGAGATTACGGTCTCTTCTCATGTGTATACAATGATGAGATTTGGTGTCGTGGGTCCTTCATATCAATTTTAGGTTTTAACAGCGACACATACGTCTCTGGGGCGCTGGTCTTTAAGGGCATATGCACGAAGATTTTCGGTTGTCATCGACGAGGTGATCTCGGTTCCGGTATGAAAATTGACGACATCGGCTATGAGCTGAAGTAAGTGTCTCGTCTCGTGATAAGGCAAGTTGTAGTGGGGTAACATAGAGTACTAACATCCATATGTTACTAGTCTATGTTACTACCTTCATAGTGGGTTGTGTCTGTCGGCGTTCTGGGAACGGGGGTCTCCAGACTTGCCTGCCTGCGACCCGCGGCGTGGCTGAGCCAGCAGGCCGTACGGCCCGTCTTCACCAACAAAGCATCCAAGACCCTCACGAGGGGCCAAGCCTCGCGAGGCAGACGACGCAAGACCTCCTTTAGAGTGGCCTAGCTAGGCAGGCTCACGAGGAGCAGAGATATCAAGGCGAGGCGAACCTCACGAGGCTCTCGTGACGTGAGCCATGACGATCGACACCAGGCGGGCGCCAACGCGCGCAGCGTCCTTGTTTCCTCTTTGGTGCAAAGGGGGCAAGCGCAACCGTGGAGTACCGATGCATCAGGCAAAGGTTGCCATTCCGGTGCAACAAGACCAAGACCACGAACTGCAAGACGGAGGTCATCGTGGAGCCCAAAACAACATCACCGCCAGAGCTTTGTGCAGGCGAAGATTACTTTTGTCAGGGTAGCTTGTACTAGTCGTCCCCCTTCAAATTAGCCCGCCATTGTTGGCTCCCTTTCCGCTCTATATTTGGGAAGAGGACCAGGGCCTCTATAAATAGGACTAGCCACCATACTAGAGAGAGGAGGAGATCCCGGGAGATCATCAGAGATCGAGAGACACACCACAAGCTCACAAGCATAAGAACACCTCAACCTCAGGAGGCTGTTCTCCCCTTGTATTGTTGATCATCAGCCCAAGAGGCAATCCACCACCACCACACCGGAGGAGGGTATTACACCACAACTGTGGCCCAAACCAGTATAAATCTTGTGTCTTTCTGTGTTGCGAGTTCGTCGAGTTCGTTCACGAGATCTTAGTGAGCTAGAGCATAGATCGGTAGGAGGGGAAGACTTCGCGCGCACCCTAGTGTTCGAACCTTAAGGGTTTGCCGGAGCCCCACATCCGACATTTGGCGTGCCAGGTAGGGGTGCACCGTAGCATCCTTTCCGTCGCTCCGTCGTCTCCATGGCGGACGCTCGCCGTGCTCGAGCTGAGCGTCGGGCTGCCCTTGCCACCCGCGTCGCTCAGACGGCTCCCGTCGGCGGGCCACCTCGTCGTTCTCCATCCCCCGCCGCCAACGCTGCCACCGGCCCGGTGGGGAACGAGCAGCAGGCGTCCTCGCAGCATCCTTCGGTGCGGCAGGACGGTCGCACCGCTACTCCATCACTCACCCCTGCCGGTTCTTCGTCTCACGCGCACCATGCTCCCATGGAGGCACGGGCCGCGCTCATCGCGGTGAACGAGCTCCTGCGTTACCGCCCCGTCGACGACGTCTATGAGGAGTGGCTCGACCGCGTCGCCGAGCTCGTCCATGCCGCAGGGGGCTCTCCGGCGCCGTCCCGTTCTCTGCCTCCACCTCAGCCAGCCGCGGGCGACGGGGCTCATGGCGTGCCTCCACCGCCTCGACCCCAAGACGGTGCCTTGGCACCAAGGAGCGCGCCTCCGCGGCATGATCCACCGTGCCTGGCGCCCACGCGTGAAGAAAGGAGCTGCCAAGAAATCTCGCGGTCGCGAGAAGCTGCACCAGCGCTCCCCGCGCCACCTCGTCAAGACCGCGCGCCGCCTGCAGTAGCGTAGTGCGAACCTCGCCAAGAACAAGCTCCGCCTCCGAAGCGGGCCCCGGCAACCACGGCCGGCTGCCGCGCCTTCACCCCTGAGCTGCGTAGCGTTGCCTGGCCAGGCAAGTTCAAGCCAGATCTGCCTCCTTGGTACGACGGCACCGCCGATCCCGCGGAGTTCCTGCAGCTCTAGGAGTTGAGCATCAAAGCGGCCAACGGCGACGAAAAAGTCATGGCGAACTGGTTTCCCATGGCTCTCAAGGATGGGGCCCGCTCCTGGCTCCTGAACCTGCAGCACGGCTTGATCTCCTCCTGGGACGAGATGCATGACCGCTTCGTCGCCAACTTCCAAGGAACTCGTGACCGCCCACCAGTCGCGAGCGATCTGCGCCGCATCAAGCAACAACCAGGAGAGACCCTCCAGAAGTACATCCAGCGCTTCAACAACACCCGCCTCAAGATCCCCAAGGTCAGGGACGAAGCCATCATCTCCGCGTTCTCAGACGGCGTCCGTGACGTCAAGATGAAGGAAGAGATGGCTATCCACGAAGAGCTTTGCACATCTCAGGAGCTGTTCAACCCGGCGAACAGGTGCGCAAGAGCTGAGGAGGGGCGCCTCTCTCTCCTTGAGCTACCAGCTGCAGGAATGGAGGAGAAGAAGGCCAAGGCCAAAGACGTGAAGCGCAAAGAGGCAGTAGTGCTCGCAGCAGAGCCTGACACCAAGCGAGGCAGAGATCAGCCCGAGTCGTCCAAGAACAGCCGTCCATTCTGCGCCTTCCACAACCTGAACACCCATAGCACCAACGACTGTCAAGAGCTCAGAGCCATTCGGTAAGGACGCTTCGTTCGACGCCCCGAGCGCAACAATCGGGGCTATGGCCGCGGAGGAGGACGCGGAGGCAGACGCTGGGATGCCCGTGGCCCGCGCCAGGAGTGGCATGACCGGCCTCGTGAGGACCGCTGGCAAGACCAACCTCGCGAGGGCGCCTGGAGGGACCCGTCTTGTGAGGATCGCCCCCAAGGCAATGCCGGTCTTCCCCCGTTGCCGCTGCCAAGAAGGAACGACGACCACCACCAGGACGAGGGGGTTGGGGGCTTCCAGGAGCCGTGTGCGGTCGCTTGCATCTTGGGCGGTTCCCAGGCCCTAGCCTCTCAGCGCATCTTCAAACAGTTCGCTCGCGAGGTGAACGCGGCGCTCCCCAAGCTCAAGGCCACGCGCCCGCTCAGGTGGTCCTAGTGCGCCATCACCTTCAACATGGCCGACCAGCTCAAGTGCACAGCCACCGCTGGCACACTCCCTATGCTGTGCTCCCCAGTCATCAGCAATGTGCAAGTCACCAAGACTCTCATCGACGGCGGCGCAGGGCTCAATGTCTTATCCGTTGACACATTCGACAACCTCCAAGTTCCCTATGAGCAGCTCCAGCCAACCAAGCCTTTCTTAGGAGTAACTGACGGTTCCACCACACCGATAGGGCAAGTCCGTCTGCCTATCACCTTCGGGGAGCGCAAGAACTACCGCACCAAGCTCATCGACTTCGACATCGCGCACATCCGCCTGCCGTACAATGCTATCCTCGGGTATCTAGCCCTGGCCAAGTTCATGGCAGTCACTCACCACGGCTACAACATTCTCAAGATGCCAGGAAGCGGGGGAGTCATCATGGTCCCATGTGAAGAAAGGAATGCGGTGTGCTCCCTTGAGCGCGCCTTCCAAGCCATGCCAATCGACGACCCTGACAGCAGAGTGAAGGCCCTCCGAAGACCATCCCCAAGAAGAAGTTGTCGTGCCGCGCAGGACCCCAAGAAGATGGCGTCGCGTCAGGAACCTCGTCAGGATCAGCGCCCGCTCCAGGGGCGCCTCCCTCCACTGCGTAGGAAAGCGCGCCCGGTGCCCTCCTCGGGCAGGGCTCGGGGGCTCTCTGCTGGAGAGCCTCAGACCTTGCCGATCTCACGAGGAAGGCACTTGGGCACCACTTGGAAGCGTGCTTCATGGCACACCTTCCTTAGGAGATCACAAGGCAAGGAGTGCCCACCACCCAGGAGTTCATCACCAAGACCACCCAAGAGCTACAAGACGCGAGAGCCACGCGTGGCGACAGCCGCTCGCCAAGCACGGCTCACCATCCAGGCGAGGGTGCTGAATTGTGCGTCTGCATCGACATCCCGGGGCTCAACAGGGCCGCATCTCAGGAACGCTTTTGGCCATCACGTGCGGGCCGCTGTGAGGGTCCACCACACAGCTACGTTTGCATGCCCTTCGGCTTGCCGAGCGTGGAGTCGGCCTATTAGCGCAATGTGCGGCAAGTCCTGGCGGCTTAGGAGGCCAGGTTCCACGCTGTTCTGGAAGAGATGGCGATGGTCTTCAGGGAACCTCCTGAGCCCCCAGAGCCTCCAGAGGCTCAGGGTCCTGGTGGCTCATGAGGGGTCATTCCTTCGACGCGTGGCTTCAGCTGCACCAACTCTACTTCGTCTACAGAACCAGGTGACATCTTCCAAGTTCATTTAAGCTGGGAGCGCCCCTCGGGCTGCACTATTCCCGGGCCACGTGGGTCCGTCCCTGTGGCATGTATCCCTTTTGCTTGTGTCTCTAGCTTACCTCGTTGGGGCGCTCCTCAGGCTGCATCATCCCCACGCCGCTCGGGCCCGACCCAGTGGCATGTATCTTCCTGCATTTATCCCAGCCGATCTGCTCTTCATGCTTAACCTACCAACTGCTATCACCTGCTCGATCATCGCCTCCCTCGGGGCCTCTACACAGGCACGGTGCTGGTGCATGGGTCCGTCCCTGCCATGATCAACAAATTTGAGTGGTCGAGCTCTGGCTCACGGCACCCGCTGTGCACGTCACCTCACCAGGCCCTCAGTGCCTTCACTTCATCCGAACCAACCTGCGGCAGGCAGGCGGCAGTACGTCAAACCGTGTTTCTTCTTGTGCCTGTCCACAGGGACCCAGCGGGGAGGACAGCAGGTGGCACCGCGAGTTTCCTTTTCTCTCGTGCGATTCGCTTTTGCGTTAAAAGGGGCTCCTGAGCATCGCGACTCAGGAGCTCTTACTGGCTCTCCAGCCCTCACCCCCTGGCCTTGACCACGACATCGCGACCTGGCATACCAGTGGCGGCTGAGCTCGCTCGAGGGCCGGGACCTGAGGACGTAGAGCACTAAGAAGAGCTCGGGAGAAGGAAAACACGTACAGACCGGCCTAGCTATGTCGCAAAAGTTGGCGCGCAGCCCTAGCGCAACATCAGGAATCACCGCGAAGTCAGCAAGATAAGTCTCGCCCTCGGTCGGCTAAATATTTGGGCCTAATAGTCGCTCACACCATGCCGCAACCCCGTTGTGGCCAAGTCATCTTCCTTTCTTTCCTTACCATGGCCGCTTGGGCGCTAAGGGGGGACCTCCTGAGCATCGCGCCTCATGGGCTCTTACTGGACCTCGGGCCGCGCACCTCTTGGCCTTGACCACGGCATCGCGACCTGGCATACCAGCAATGGCTGTAGCCGCCTTGGGACCGGGACCTGTCAGCGTAGAGCAACAAGCTATCGCGAGGAAAGAAAGGGGAGACCGAGCCTTAACGGGACACGCGTTCATCGAATCTTCATAACAAGGAAAATAAGTACAAAGGCATTGCAGATCCTTACATGCCCCCACGGGGTGATTCATGATTCTTCGCAGGAAACAAAAGCTGATGCTAAGGGGATCCTATTTACATCCCCCCGTGGCGGACGCCATCATCAAAAGTGGGCCATGGGAGGCCGGAGGCCGGGCGCAGTGAGAGCTCGGGGGGACGTAGCTGTCGTCGCTCGTCTCCGGAGTCTCGTAGAGCTCAGGAGAGCTACTGGACTCCCAAGGGCTGCTGCTGCTGGAGTGATCGCGAGCGGAGGGTGGATCAACCTCGCGCTCCCCTCCGGAGCAGCACTCCAGGCGGCGGCCCTCGGCGTCGAAGACCTTGAAGAGAAGCATGGAGGTGCCGTCGTACTCGAAGTGGATCGCGAGGGCACCCCTCGTGCGACAGACCCGTGTGACCTCGCCCCAGCCGCGAGTCATGAAGATCTTGCTAGTGGGGACTGCTTCAATCTTCGCTCTGATCGACGGAGCGCCGCAATCGGCATGCTGTAGCCAGAGCTCAAGAGGCCCCCTCGGCGGCATCACGTCGGAGAAGAACCGTGGGAAGCGGATCCAGGAGTTCGGAGGCATCGGCGCCCACAACACCAACTCGCACGGGGAGTCCGCAGCATGTACGGCACGCGTCGCCGTGGCGCGGCGACCCCGGACGCGGCGTGGGTGGCGCTGCTCGTCACTTCGTCCTCCCGAGCCCACGACTTGGGCGTACATGGGTAGCGAGTACCCAAGTGGAGGTCGCTCGCACAAAGGCCTCGCCACCACCTGCATCGCCGCTTCGTCACGACGATGGATCGATCTCTTCTTCGGCGGGAGTAGCTCCGGGACATCCCGGGGGGATTTCCCCTTCTCTTCGGCGGATAACCTTCTGATGGGGGCCATTAGAGCAAGCAGTAGAGCGAGGAGGAAGAAGCGAGCAAGCGAGGAGGAGATGGGCAACGGAGGCTCCGCCCCCTCCCCATTTATAGCAAGAGAAGGCCAACCGGCGTCTCCCACGATTGCAGGTAATGATGGTTTCCCTTGCATGTCACAGGGACTTGTCAAGTCGTGCAGTCGTCGAGGCAGCGTGGGGAAGCGGAGACGCCCACGTCCAATCAACCGCCATGCGTCAACCGAGGCCGCAGGCTTTTGGGGCCCGCGGCGCTTCGAGCTTGACCCTTGGCTTCGCCGCAAATCCAAGCCCGCATGCACCTTGGGCCCGGGGGCTACTGTCGGCATTCTGGGAATGGGGGTCCCCAGACTTGCCTGCCCGCGGCCCGCGGCGTGGCTGAGCCAGCAGGCCGTACGACCCGTCTTCACCAACAAAGCATCCAAGACCCTCGCGAGGGGCCAAGCCTCGCGAGGCGGACGACACAAGACCTCCTCTGGAGTGGCCTAGCTAGGCAGGCTCACGAGGAGTGGAGATATCAAGGCGAGGCGAACCTCACGAGGCTCTCGTGACGTGAGCCATGACGATCGCCGCCAGGCGGGCGCCAGCGCGCGCATCGTCCTTGTTTCCTCTTTGGTGCAAAGGGGGCAAGCGCAGCCGCGGAGTACCGATGCATCAGGCAAAGGTTGCCATTCCGGTGCAACAAGACCAAGACCACGGACTGCAAGACGGAGGTCATCGTGGAGCCCAAAACAGCATCACCACCAGAGCTTTGTGCAGGCGAAGACTACTTTTGTCAGGATAGCTTGTACTAGCTGCCCCCCTTCAAATTAGCCCGCCATTGTTGGCTCCCTCCCCGCTCGATATTTGTGAAGAGGACCAGGGCCTCTATAAATAGGACTAGCCACCATAGTAGAGAGAGGAGGAGATCCCGGGAGATCATCAGAGATCAAGAGACACACCACAAGCTCACAAGCACAAGAACACCTCAACCTCAGGAGACTGTTCTCCCCTTGTATTGTTCATCATCAGCCCAAGAGGCAATCCACCACCACCACACTGGAGTAGGGTATTACACCACAACGATGGCCAGAACCAGTATAAATCTTGTGTCTTTCTGTGTTGCGAGTTCGTCGAGTTCGTCCGCGATATCTTAGTGAGCTAGAGAATAGATCGGTAGGAGGGGAAGACTTCGCACGCACCCCAGTGTTTGAACCTTAATGGTTTGCCAGAGCCCCACATCCGACAGTGTCATAGGTGTGATAACATAGAGACCCTCATTTATTACTTTGTAGAGTCATTTTGCATTGGGAAGCACTATGTGATGGTAACATATTATGTTACTCTAACTCGCTCTCTCCTCTTTAGTTACTTGTCGCATCATCTTTTTTGTTTATGTGGCATGCATTAGGCTGGTCATAGTGGGGAGTAACTTATACTAGTGTCGTGCATATGACACTAGTCTAAGTTACTACCTTCATAATGCAAAGTAACATACTAGTAGTGTCATACATGACTTCATTTATTAGGTTGTAGACTCATCATCTCTTGGGAAGTGCTATGTTACAGTAACATATTATGTTGTTACTCGAAACACATCTCTCCTCATTAAATGCGTGCCACATAATCATATTTGTCTTGAACCACGCTATGTTACTAGCTAAGTTACTTCCACTATGACTAGTGTAGGATTGAAAGTATGTCTAGAGGGGGCGGGGTGATTAGACTACTTGACCAAATAAAAATCTATCATTTTCCCAATTTTAGTTGTGGGTAGATTTTAGCAATTAGCATAAGTCAAGCAATCAACCTACACATGCAATTTAAGAGTGTAGCAGTGGAAAGTAAAACATTGCATACAAAGGTAAATTGAAGGGTTTGGAGAAGGCAAACACAATGGAGACACTGAGGTTTTTGGCGTGGTTCCGATAGGTGGTGCTATCGGACATCCACGTTGATGGAGACTTCAATCGATGAAGGGTAACGGCTGTGCGAGTTCACGGAGGGCTCCGCCCACGATGGGTCCATGCAGAAGCAACCTTGTCTATCCCACCATGGCCATCGCCCATGGAGAACTTGCCTCACTCGGGTATATCTTCACAAAGTAGGAGATCTCCTCGCCCTTACAAACTTCTTGGTTCAACTTCACATCTTGACGGAGGCTCCCAAGAGACACCTAACCAATCTAGGAGACACCACTCTCCAAAAGGTAATAGATGGTGTTTTGATGATGAACTCCTTGCTCTTGTGCTTCAAGTGATAGTCTCCCCAACACTCAACCCTCTCTTTCAGATTTGGCTATGGTGGAAATATGATTCGAGTGGAAAGCAACTTGGGGAAGGCTAGAAATCAAGATTCTTGTGGTAGGATTGGAATATCTTGATCTCAACACATGAGTAGGTGGTTCTCTCTCAGAAAATATATGGTGGAAGTGTAGACACGTTCTGATGGCTCTCTCACAAATGGAGAACGGGGTGGAGGGGTATATATAGCCTCCACACAAAATTCAACCATTACACACATTTGACTCATCTCGGTGGGGCTGAATAGTTAAACTCACTGAGTCCGATATGTTCGAAAATTTGAATGTTAGGAATCTCGGTGGGACTGACTGGAACAACTCGGTGAGACAAATGTTCTAGGGCTTAGGGCAAGCATCATCTCGGTTGCACCGATTGCATCAACTCGGTGAGACCGAGACCCATATCAGTGAGACCGAACTGTTATGGTTTCTGGCAGTGACTATGTCATATGGACTTGGTGGCAGCGGATAGAGAGAATCGGTGGGGCCGAGTTGGATGGAGAAAGTGGCTGGGGATTTTGGAGTAATATCACTAAGCATTTGAGCAAGCAAGCCATTAGCAACACCTCATCCCCTTTTAATAGTATTGGCTTTCCTATGGACTCAATGTGATCTTGGATCACTAAAATAAAGATGGAGAGTCTTGAGCTTTTGCTAATATATGTCCTTAGCAATTTGAGGGGTCCACATCTCTAGTCCATGCCATGCCATTCATTGAACTTCCCGAAATATTTATCTTGAATGGATATTATTTCAATGAGCTATATGTTGTTATGAATTACCAAAACCACCGGGGGTTAGTTGCACTTTCAATCTCCCCCTTTTTGGTAATTGATGACAACATATAGATCAAAGCTTCGACAAATGATAAAATGAATGAAATATATTGTCGCTTAGAGAAGTATTTGTAAGCAAGAGCTCCCCCTAAATTTGTGCATTATTTAAAATTTGTGTTTGAATGCAAATGCACAATCAATTAGGATCATGGGTCACTCTTCCATGTCACATACATCTTGATGGAGCACACAAAATGATAAGAGTGAAATAACATGCACGCATCACCAAAAATATAAGTGAATGATCATACACAAATAATCATAAAGATAGGCATATATCACACATTAATCATAGTATGATCAAACACACGACCAAACATAGTATCTCACAAGCATAAACAATAAGTAGCACCAACCAAACGAAGTAGCAAGGCAATAAAAACTAACAAGCAAAAGAACGAGACACTCTCTCTCGAAGCCAATGATCTATACATTTTATCCCCCTTTGGCAACAAGTTACCAAAAAGCTTGAAAAAGTATAGTGCTATATGACACTCTAGGCACGATCTCCGGGAGCTCCTGAAGGGGTCTTCTGGCTTGTTGCTCCGGTGTGCGTAGACGGCATTGAGAGAACTACTTCTGCAAATTCCTCCGCTGATGTCTATTGAACTGGTGGGGTTGACACTGGTGGTGGCACTGTGGCAGTGGCGATAAGTGCAGAGTGTGTAGTCCTGGTGTTTGCATCTGGCACAAATGATGACCTTTGTGCCCTAGGCACTGTCTGGAATCTGTCAGTGGTTGGTCTGTCATCTCCACTCTCAGCATCATCTCTCAGATTCTCCACAATAGATTGGATCTCTGTGACCTTGACATCAATATTATTCATTTTGTCCTCAATTATCCGCTCTAGGCTCTCCTGGTACTTGGCTAAGTTGGCCCGACTTTCCTCAATCCTCAGAGTTACTTCTAGTAGATATGTGAGTTGGTCTTGCTTTGACTTGATATTCACTATTGATGCATTGGATGCACTAGCTATCTTTGCTGCTTTGGTTTCTGTTGCCTTTTCTGCCTTCTCTTGGGCCTCAACTGCAGTTGGATGTGAAGCATCCATCACCACTTCATTACCTTCAAACTCTGGCCAAAGAGGAAAGTGCTCTTTGTCAAGCAGATATGTGTCTGTACCAACCTTGGAGTTGATAAGCATCTGAATGTGTCGTGCATATCCACATGACCTCTTCTGATCAGCAGCAATCCGTTTAATTGTATCTACAATCAGGCTCATGACTTTGAATTTCTGTGGTATATCAAACAAGTGGAGCAAGTTGATGGGGTGGCCACAGATCATCCTCTCATCTCTAGATATGGGAAACAAAGTATGCCTCAAGATATAGTTTATGGTGGCCAATCCAGCAAGCAGAAAGTAAATGGAGCCAAACTTGTGTGTATCCAAAGCTTCATCAGGAATGGTCTTGTACATGTGTGCCATTGTGTTGTGATCCATCCAGGGTTTTCCATAAACATCAATGCCATTTTCTCCTTCTAGGGCATTGATAAGAGCAGCCCACTCATAGATTGATGACTCATACCTAGTGCCCTTAGTCATCCACACAATTCTTCCATCTAGGTAAAAGTATGTTGTGGAATAGAACTGCATTACCATATCATAATTCCATTTTGTGAGCTTTTGTGCAACAAAATCATCAACACCTGTCAGCCTAAAGCTCTCATGAACATGGGGGAAGTAATCTTCATTGGCATCTATATACTTCCAATCCACCCACTTCATGTTGCTTATGATGGGCTTCTTGTCAAGCAGCACTGTCTCATAGAAATCTTGTTCTTCTCTGAAACGATAGTCACATGATGTTCTCCTCCTTGCAGAATATGGATCGACTTTCCTCCATGCTCTCAGTCCACTATCCTTCCCGAGCTTTATGTTTTCAGCACTGGATGTCCATCATCATGGTCTGGAATCTATGGCTTCAATTTCTCGAGCACTTGTGTCTCTTCATCCTCCTACACCTCTGGCACTGGGGCCTTGTTCTTTTCAGCAGCAGGGATGTTTCTTGTGAATCTCTTGGGAGCAGCAACCTTAGGTGTAGGCTTGGACTTGGACTTGGAGGGTGCACCTGTCTTAATGGCATCTGCCATTAACTTCTGAGACTTGGCAGGGGGTGCAGCTGGTTCCTCTTCCTCCTGTTCTTCATCTTCCCTCACGGAAGGCTTTCCAAGAACTGTGGCGGTGGTCTTTCTAGCTCTCTTCTTCTTCTTCTTCTTCTTCTTCTTATTATTATTATTATTATTATTATTATTATTATTATTATTATTATTATTATTATTATTATTATTATTATTATTATTTCCAATAGCAGCACCATAATCATCCGATTGTTCAAGTGTGAAAGTCATAGTTTCTTGTGTAGACTTTCTGGCTTTAGACATAGGAACTCTTCTTGTAGGGGCCTTCTTCTTGAGACCTGGCTTTGTAGCAGCAGCAGTGCCATACTCTTTCCTTAGCACTTTCTTTGCTGAGGTTACTTCCTCATCAACAACAACATCCTCATCCTCACTTTTCTAAGGTTCTCTTCTTCCTTTGTCTAGTGGCATCTTTGAGCAGATTGCTAAAGCTTCTGCTGCCCTCATCATAGCTTCCACTAGGGCTTGTGCCCTCACTGAGATTTGCCTCTTTCTCTGACTTGTTCTGGCTATCACTTGCATCAGACATCTTGTAGACAGACCCTGTGAATAGATAGGTATGGGCACAGTGGATGAGCATCAAAAAAGCAGCTTGCTTTGCAAAAAGTTTGAATCAAAACTTTAGTTGTAGTTATCTGCAGAAAGCATTTCAGAGTTACCGATATGAAAATCTCGGTGACACCGAAGCATTAACAGAGTCTAAACACACAACATCGACCAGACCGAGTTGCGGTTCGGTGACTCCGAGATGCTAAGGTTTCATTGAGCTTTTGCTTCCGGTCTCATGCTACCTCTTGAGCAATGCGTTGGTTTTCCCCGAAGAGGAAGGGATGATGTAGCAAAGTAGCGTAAGTATTTCCCTCAGTTTTTGAGAACCAAGGTATCAATCAAGTAGGAGGCTATGCGCGAGTCCCTCGTACCTGCACAAAACAAATAAATCCTCGCAACCAACGTGATAAGGGGTTGTCAATCCCTACACGGCCACTTACGAGAGTGAGATCTGATAGATATGATAAGATAATATTTTTGGTATTTTTATGATAGAGATGCAAAGTAAAAAAGCAAAGGAAATTACTAAGTATTGGAAGATTAATGTGATGAAGGTAGACCCGGGGGCCATAGGTTTCACTAGTGGCTTCTCTCAAGAGCATAAGTATTCTATGGTGGGTGAACGAATTAATGTTGAGCAATTGACAGAATTGCGCATAGTTATGAGCATATCTAGGTATGATCATGTATATAGGCATCATGTCCGAGACAAGTAGACCGACTCCGGCCTACATCTACTACTATTACTCCACTCATCGACCGCTATCCAGCATGCATCTAGAGTATTAAGTTAATGAAAACGGAGTAACGCCTTAAGCAAGATGACATGATGTAGAGGGAGAAACTCATGCAATATGATGAAAACCCCATCTTGTTATCCTCGATGGCAACAATACAATACGTGCCTTGCTACCCCTACTGTCACTGGGAAAGGACACCGCAAGATTGAACCCAAAGCTAAGAACTTCTCCCATTGCAAGAAAGATCAATCTAGTAGGCCAAACCAAACTGATGATTCGAAGAGACTTGCAAAGATAACCAATCACACATAAAAGAATTCAGAGAAGATTCAAATATTATTCATAGATAGACTTGATCATAAACCCACAATTCATCGGTCTCAACAAACACACCGCAAAAAGAAGATTACGTCGAATAGATCTCCACAAGAGAGGGGGAGAACATTGTATTGAGATACAAAAAGAGAGAAGAAGCCATCTAGCTAATAACTATGGACCCGTAGGTCTGAGGTAAACTACTCACACTTCATCGGAGGGGCTATGCTGATGATGTAGAAGCCCTCCGTGATCGATGCCCCCTCCAGCGGAGCTCCGGAACAGGCCCCAAGATGGGATCTCGTGGATATAGAAAGTTGCGGCGGTGGAATTAGGGTTTTGGCTCCGTATCTGATCGTTTGGGGGTACGTAGGTATATATAGGAGGAAGGAGTACGTCGGTGGAGCAACAGGGGGCCCACGAGGGTGGAGGGCGCGCCTGGGGGGTAGGCGCGCCCCCTACCTCATGGCCTCCTCTGTTGTTTATTGATGTAGGGTCCAAGTCTCCTGGGTCTTGTTCGTTGAAAAAATCACGTTCCCGAAGATTTCATTCCGTTTGGACTCCGTTTGATATTCCTTTTCTTCGAAACCCTAAAATAGGCAAAAAAAACAGCAATTCTGGGCTGGGCCTCCGGTTAGTAGGTTAGTCCCAAAAATTAATATAAAAGTGGATAATAAACCCCAATAATGTCCAAAACAGTAGATAATATAGCATGGAGCAATCAAAAATTATAGATATGTTGGAGACGTATCAAGCATCCCCAAGCTTAATTCCCGCTCTTCCTCGAGTAGGTAAATGATAAAAACAGAATTTTTGATACGGAGTGCTACTTGGCATAATTTTAATGTAATTCTTCTTAATTGTGGTATGAATATTCAGATCCTAAAGATTCAAGATAAAAGTTTAATATTGACATAAAAATAATAATACTTCAAGCATACTAACAAAGCAATCATGTCTTCTCAAAATAGCATGGCCAAAGAAAGTTATCCCTACAAAATCATATAGTCTGGCTATGCTCCATCTTCACCACACAAAATATTTAAATCATGCACAACCCCGATGACAAGCCAAGAAATTGTTTCATACTTTTGGTGTTCTCAAACTTTTTCAATCTTCACGCAATACATGAGCGTGAGCCATGGATATAACACTATAGGTGGAATAGAATGGTGGTTGTGGAGAAGACAAAAAGGGAGAAGATAGTCTCACATCAACTAGGCGTATCAACGGGCTATGGAGATGCCCATCAATAGATATCAATGTGAGTGAGTAGGGATTGCCATGCAACGGATGCACTAGAGCTATAAGTATATGAAAGCTCAACAAAAGAAACTAAGTGGGTGTGCATCCAACTTGCTTGCACATGAAGACCTAGGGCATTTTGAGGAAGCCCATCATTGGAATATACAAGCCAAGTTCTATAATGAAAAATTCCCACTAGTATTTGAAAGTGATAACATAGGAGACTCTCTATCATGAATATCATGGTGCTACTTTGAAGCATAAGTGTGGTAAAAGGATAGTAACATTGTCCCTTCTCTCTTTTCTCTCATTTTTTTATTTGGGCCTTTTCTCTTTTTTATGGCCTCTTTTCTTTCTCTTCCTTTTTTTCGTCCGGAGTCTCGTCCCGACTTGTGGGGGAATCATAGTCTCCATCATCCTTTCCTCACTGGGACAATGCTCTAACAATGATAATCATCACACTTTTATTTTTCTTACAACTCAACAATTACAAGTCGATACTTAGAACAAAATATGACTCTATATGAATGCCTCCGGCGGTGTACCGGGATATGCTATGAATCAAGAGTGACACGTATGAAAGAATTATGAATGGTGGCTTTGCCACAAATACGATGTCAACTACATGATCATGCTAAGCAATATGACAACGATGAAGTGTGTCATAATAAACAAAACGGTGGAAAGTTACATGGCAATATATCTCGGAATTGCTATGGAAATGCCATAATAGGTAGGTATGGTGGCTGTTTTGAGGAAGGTATATGGTGGGTGTATGGTACCGGCGAAAGGTGCGCGGTATTAGAGAGGCTAGCAAAGGTGGAAGGGTGAGAAAAGTGCGTATAATCCGTGGACTCAACATTAGTCATAAAGAACTCATATACTTATTGCAAATATCTACAAGTTATCAAAGCAAAGTATTACGCGCATGCTCCTAGGGGGATAGATTGGTAGGAAAAGACCATCGCTCGTCCCCGACCGCCACTCATAAGGAAGACAATCAAAAAATAAATCATGCTCCGACTTCATCACATAACGGTTTACCATACGTGCATGCTACGGGAATCACAAACTTTAACACAAGTATTTTCTCAAATTCACAACTACTCAACTAGCATAACTCTAATATCACCACCTTCATATCTCAAAACAATTATCAAGCATCAAACTTCTCATAGCATTCAACACACTCATAAGGAAGTTCTTTTATTATTATTGAATTCCAAGCATATTAGGATTATTTAAGAAAATTGCCATGCTATTTAAGACTCTCAAAATAATCTAAGTGAAGCATGATATATCAATAGTTTCTATAAAACAAATCTACCACCGTGCTCTAAAAGATATAAGTGAAGTACTAGAGCAAAACTATATAACTCAAATGATTTAAGTGAAGCACATAGAGTATTCTAACAAATTCCAAATCGTGTATGGCTCTCTCAAAAGGTGTGTACAGCAAGGACGATTGTGGTAAACTAACAAATAAAGACTCAAATAATACAAGACACTCCAAGTAAAACACATATCATGTGGTGAATAAAAATATAGCTCCAAGTAAAGTTACCGATAGAAGTAGATGAAAATAGGGGATGCCTTCTGGGGCATCCCCAAGCTTTGGATTTTAGGTGTCCTTAGATTATCTTGGGGGTGCCATATGCATACCCAATATTAGGCTCTTGCCACTCCTTGTTCCATAATCCATCAAATCTTTACCAAAAACTTGAAAACTTCACAACACAAAACTTAAAGTAGAAAATCTCGTGAGCTCCGTCAGCGAAAGAAAACAAAAGACCACTTCAAGGTACTGTAATGAACTCATTATTTATTTATATTGGTGTTAAACCTACTGTATTCCAACTTCTCTATGGTTTATAAACTATTTTACTAGCCATAGATTCATCAAAATAAGCAAACAACACATGAAAAACAGAATCTGTCAAAAACAGAACAGTCTGTAGTAATCTGTAGCTAGAGCAAGATCTGGAACCCCAAAAATTCTAAAATAAATTTCTGCACGTGAGGAATTTATCTATTAATCATCTGAAAAAATAATTAACTAAATATCACTTTCCAAATAAAAATGGCAGCAGTTCTCGTGAGCGCTAAAGTTTCTGTTTTTTACAGCAAGATTAACAAGACTTTCCCCAAGTCTTCCCAATGGTTCTACTTGGCACAAACACTAATTAAACACAAAAACACAACCTAAACAGAGGCTAGATAAATTATTTATTACGAAACAGGAGAAAAAAACTCAAGGAATAAAAATAAAATTGGGTTGCCTCCCAACAAGCGCTATCGTTTAACGCCCCTAGCTCGGCATAAAAAGCAAGGATAGATCTAGGTATTGCCATCTTTGGTAGGCAATCCATAAGTGGCTCTAATAATAGATTCATAAGGTAATTTAATTTTCTTTCTAGGAAAGTGTTCCATGCCTTTCCTTAACGTAAATTGGAATCTAATATTTCCTTCCTTCATATCAATAATTGCACCAATCGTTCTAAGGAAAGGTCTACCAAGAATAATAGGACATGAAGGATTGCAATCTATGTCAAGAACAATAAAATCTACGGGCACATAATTCCTATTTGCAACAATAAGAACATCATTAACTCTTCCCATAGGTTTCTTAATAGTGGAATCCGCAAGGTGCAAGTTTAGAGAGCAATCATCAAAATCACGGAAACCTAACAAATCGCACAAAGTCTTTGGAATCGTGGAAACATTAGCACCCAAATCACACAAAGCATAGCATTCATGACCTTTAATTTTAATTTTAATAGTAGGTCCCACTTATCATAAAGTTTTCTAGGGATAGAGACTTCTAATTCAAGTTTTTCTTCATAAGATTGCATCAAGGCATCAACGATATGTTTTGTGAACGCTTTATTTTGACTATAAGCGTGAGGAGAATTTAGCACGGATTGCAACAAGGAAATACAATCAATCAAAGAGCAATTTTCATAATTAAATTCCTTGAAATCCAAAATAGTGGGTTTAGCAACATCTAGGGTTTTAATTTCTTCAATCCCACTTTCATCAATTTTAGCATCAAGATCTAAAAACTCCGAATTCTTGGAACGTCTTCTAGGTAAAGGTGGATCATAATCAGTCCCATCATTATTAAGATTCATATTGCAAAACAAAGATTTAATAGGGGACACATCAATAACTTTTAGATCTTCATCTTTATTTTCATAGGAACTAGAAGAACACGTTCTTATAAAGGTATCTTTCTTAGCACGCATCCTAGTGGTTCTTTCTTTGCACTCATCAATGGAAATTCTCATGGCTTTGAGAGACTCATTGATATCATGCTTAGGTGGAATAGATCTAAGTTTCAAAGAATCAACATCAAGAGAAATTCTATCAACGTTCCTAGCCAACTCATCAATCTTAAGCAATTTTTCTTCAATTAAAGCATTGAAATTATTTTGTGAAGTAATAAATTCTTTAATATTAGATTCAAAATCAGAGGGCATCTTATTATAATTTCCATAAGAATTGTTGTGGGAATCACCATAATTATTAGAGGGATTACTAGGATAAGGCCTAGGATTAAAATTTCCTTTATACGCATTGTTACCAAAATTGTTCCTACCAACAAAATTCACATCCATAGATTCATTATTATTCTCAATCAAAGTAGACAAGGTAATATAATTAGGAACAGAAGAAACACTCTTACTAGCAAATAATTTCATAAGTTCATCCATCTTTCCACTCAAGACATTAATTTCTTCTATTGCATGCACCTTTTTATTAGTAGATCTTTCAGTATGCCACTGAGAATAATTAACCATAATATTATCTAGGAGTTTAGTAGCTTCTCCTAAAGTGATTTCCATAAAAGTGCCTCCTGCGGCCGAATCTAAAACATATCTAGAAGCAAAATTCAATCCGGCATAAATTTTTGTAATCATACATAGATTCAAACCATGAGTAGGGCAATTACGTATCATTAATTTCATCCTCTCCCAAGCTTGTGCAACATGTTCATGATCAAGTTGCTTAAAATTCATAATATTGTTTCTAAGGGAGATGATCTTAGCGGGAAGAAAATACTTAGAGATAAAAGCATCTTTGCACTTATTCCATGAATCAATACTATTCTTAGGCAAAGACGAAAACCAAGCTTTAGCACGATCTCTAAGCGAAAAAGGAAATAGCTTCAATTTAGTAATATCATTATCCACATCTTTCTTCTTTTGCATATCATACAAATCAACAAAGCTATTTAGATGGGTAGTGGCATCTTCACTGGGAAGGCCGGAAAACGGATCTTTCATGACAAGATTCAGCAAAGCAGTATTAATTTCACAAGATTCAGCATCAGTAAGAGGAGCAATCGGAGTGCTAATAAAACCATTGTTGTTGGTATTGGTAAAGTCACACAATTTAGTATTATCTTGAGCCATCGTGACAAGCAAGCAAACTAACACACAAGCAAACAAAAAGCAAGCAGGCAAAAAGAGGCAAATAGAGAAAGAGAGGGAGGATAGAGAGAGAGTGCGAATAAAACGGCAAGGGTGAAGTGGGGGAGAGGAAAACGAGAGGCAAATGGCAAATAATGTAATGCGGGAGATAGGGATTTTGATGGGTACTTGGTATATTGACTTTTGCGTAGACTCCCCGGCAACGGTGCCAGAAATCCTTCTTGCTACCTCTTGAGCACTTCGTTGGTTTTCCCCCGAAGAGGAAGGGATGATGCAGCAAAGTAGAGTAAGTATTTCCCTCGGTTTTTGAGAACCAAGGTATCAATCCAGTAGGAGGCTACGCGCGAGTCCCTTGTACCTGCACAAAACAAATAAATCCTCGCAACCAATGCGATAAGGGGTTGTCAATCCCTACACAGCCACTTACGAGAGTGAGATCTGATAGATATGATAAGATAATATTTTTGGTATTTTTATGATAAAGATGCAAAGTAAAATAAAAGCAAAGGAAATTACTAAGTATTGGAAGATTAATATGAGGAAGATAGACCCGGGGGCCATAGGTTTCACTAGTGGCTTCTCTCAAGAGCATAAGTATTCTACGGTGGATGAACGAATTACTGTTGAGCAATTGACAGAATTGAGCATAGTTATGAGAATATCTAGGCATGATCATGTATATAGGCATCACGTCCGAGACAAGTAGACCGACTCTGGCCTGCATCTACTACTATTACTCCACTCATCGACCGCTATCCAGCATGCATCTAGAGTATTAAGTTAATGAAAACAAAGTAACACCTTAAGCAAGATGACATGATGTAGAGGGATAAACTCATGCAATATGATGAAAACCCCATCTTGTTATCCTCGATGGCAACAATACAATACGTGCCTTGCTGCCCCTACTGTCACTAGGAAAGGACACCGCAAGATTGAACCCAAAGCTAAGCACTTCTCCCATTGCAAGAAAGATCAATCTAGTAGGCCAAACCAAACTGATAATTCGAAGAGATTTGCAAAGATAACCGATCATACATAAAAGAATTCAGAGAAGATTCAAATATTATTGATAGATAGACTTGATCATAAACCTGCAATTCATCGATCTCAACAAACACACCGCAAAAAGAAGATTACATCTAATAGATCTCCACAAGAGAGGGGGAGAACATTGTATTGAGATCCAAAAAGTGAGAAGAAGCCATCTAGCTAATAACTATGGACCCGTAGGTCTGAGTTAAACTACTCACACTTCATTGGAGGGGCTATGGTGATGATGTAGAAGCCCTCCGTGATCGATGCCCCCTCCGGTAGAGCTCCGGAACAGGCCCCAAGATGGGATCTCGTGGATACAGAAAGTTGCGGCAGTGGATTTAGGGTTTTGGCTCCGTATCTGATCGTTTGGGGGTACGTATGTATATATAGGAGGAAGGAGTACGTCGGTGGAGCAACAGGGTGCCCACGAGGGTGGAGGGCGCACCTGGGGGGGGGGGGTAGGCGCGCCCCCTACCTTGTGGCCTCCTCTGTTGTTTCTTGACGTAGGGTCCAAGTCTCCTGGGTCTTGTTCATTGAGAAAATCACGTTCCCGAAGGTTTCATTCCGTTTGGACTCTGTTTGATATTCCTTTTCTTCGAAACCTAAAATAGGCAAAAAAACAGCAATTCTGGGCTGGGCCTCCGGTTAGTAGGTTAGTCCCAAAAAATAATATAAAAGTGGATAATAAAGCCTAATAATGTCCAAAATAGTAGATAATATAGCATGGAGCAATCAAAATTTATAGATACGTTGGAGACGTATCATCTCACCAATCAGTACACTTTGGTGGCACCAGGTTGTACTTAGTGCAATGGCCAGGGCCAATCGGTGGGACCGAAAGATTCATTTCGGTCGGTCCGAGATGAGCTCGGCGGAAGCCTATCCCTAACTTGGTGACGATTCACTACGGCGACAACGGCGGTGAAGATTTCCGTCGGCGGCGACGGAGTCCTGCGGTGGAGATGCATAGGTGGAGACAGTGACGATCCGGAGACCAAGGGGCGGCAGCACTAGGGCGCGAGCACGAGTGGTTTGAAGAAGTTTTCAACCATACAGGTTCGCAGGATATATACCCAGTTGCTGTCGGTGGCACCGAATGGAATGGTTCGATGATGTCGAGATGCAAAACTACGTGCAGTTAGTGCAACTCAGTGGAACTTAGTCATTCTAATCGGTATCACTGCGATGAAAACCTAGATCAGTCTGGTGATTTCGGTGGGATCGAATAGGAGTGGGTTGGTCTGACCGAAATACGCAAGAAGGTTTTGGAAAGCAGCCCTTGACGGATCGGTGACTCCGAGTGCTCCTCACCCGGAGGGTTCAAAAAAATACTTGTTCAATTTTTTGATGTAGCATATGAATAGAGTTTGAGAAGAGAAAAGGCATAGATATCTAGAGAAGGTTCTTAGGAATTCTTGTCCATCCATTTGGCCAATAAAAACTAAGACAATCAAAAACAACAAAAATGGATGTCCTCGAATGGAGAAATTATGCAACTAACATGCTCACACAATAAGATAGCAAATGAAATATGTGACAAAGCATGCACAAACAATTCCAGCATCTATGAAGCAATTGGCGATGACTAGGTCATCTATATATGAGTATATTGACTTACGAGTCAAATGAGAACATTTGATCGTAGGTCATACTCATTGTTTAAGCACAAGTGGGGTTACCACTTTTACATAAAGCATTGATGTGTTCACACCATTAGAGTTGCTTTAGCTCAATTTTTAGAGCAAAGCTCCCCCTAGATGTGATATCCCCCTTGCGAGTGATGAACTAACCTTGGGTTTTGTCGATGATGACTTCATGTAGGTGTTGAAGATGTGGATGCTCAATGTTGATGTAGATCATTTGGAGCAATCCATTGGAGTGAGTTGCACTTTCAATACCTACATGGGTTAGTACCACAAGGAACACATAAGGATATCCATAGACATAGAGTGAAACACACATAGGATGATGATGTCCATGAAAGCATTAGGTTAACTTATCCATTGTCTTACCAACAAGAGGGTTTGTGGCTCCATGAACTAGTCCAAGATATGAAAGTTGATTGCACCAGTCCTCGCAAAATGAATATGAGTGAAGTATGTTGATGGACTCACCCTCAAGAACACTCTACTTCTTCTTTTGGACCCACATCAACTTGATGGGAATCCTTGTAGTTGTAGTCGAACTTGATGATGTTGAGGTTGATGTAGTCTTGGGAACCCACTTGACCATGGCCTTAGGAGCTTCTTCAAATGAGTCAATCTCTTCTTGAAGCTTGTCCTAATCTTTTGGCTTGTGGTCTTGTGGTGGAAGATCATTTTAAGCTTGTGTCCCCTTGAAATAACTAGGGTCATACTTCTCTTGTTGAGGAACAAACTTCGTCTTGGGGTATTGATCTTCTTCCCACTCAACTTCATTGGCATTGAGCTTCTGTTCAAAACCAACACCTTGATTCTTCCGGTGCCTTCCTTGCTTGCGTACAATTTCCTCAAAAGTGTTCACTCCCAGCAAGGCTCTTGAAAACACATTTCTCTATAATTACCTTCAATAAACTATTTTCTTGCTCAAGTGTAACTTGGCTAAGAGAATCATTAGTGAAATCAAGAGAACCACTAGAAGTAACAATATTGGATTTAACATGGTTATTGTTACTACTAGAGGATGATTCTTTCTTGCTCTTGTTGCTAGATTTTACTTGTGGCATATAAGTAGACAAGAGGAGACGTTTGGCAAGATAAGAAGAACTCTTCTTTCGAAGAACATCATTGATAGCTTTTAGAAACTCATGCTCTTGCTCTAAATTTAAATTCTCAAAGCTTAGCTTCTCACGAGTCTTTAGGAGCTCTCTATGATCCTCTAGAGTTGTTTCATGAGCTAACTTAAGAGTGTTTAGTTCTTTAGTTAGATGCTCAATCTCCTTCTAATCATTGTCATTCGTTTCATCTTGATTAGCATGATTAATAGAAAGTTCATCATAGTTTTCATCACTAGTGTTGTCAACAAGTAAATCATCATCACCCGGACACTACTCCTATGAGTGTACGGCTCCCTACAAGAAAATGACACTAAATCACTAGTGTTGTCAACAAGTAAATCATCATCACCTGGGACACTAAATCCACAATTGTATCAATTACGATCACGACTAGAAAATCTTTTGTCATTGTAGGATCTTGACTTGGAGCTTCTCTCTTTGCTTCTATTTTTGTAGAACTTGTTGAAGTTCTTCACCATTAAGCTCAATTCTTCATTAGAGACTTGCTTCTCACTTGATGTTGTAGGAGCATCACTTGAAGATTTGTAAGCACCACTTGACTTGTTGTGGAGCTCTTCCTTATCCTTATGTGACATCTCATGAGCAACAATTCTACCAATGACTTCTGTGGGCTTGAGATCTTTGTAGTTGGGCATCATTTGGATAAGAGTGCACAAGGTGTCATATTTTCCATCCAAGGCTCTTAGGATCTTCTTGATGATGAATTTGTCGGTCATCTCTTCACTTCCTAAGCCGACAATCTCATTTGTGATGAGAGCAAGCCTAGAGTACATGGATACGTCTCCAACGTATCCAAAATTTTGGATTGTTCCATGTTGTTATATTATCAATCTTGGATGTTTTATAATCATTTTATAGTCATTTTATATCATTTTTAGTACTAACCGATTGACATAGTGCCAAGTGCCAGTTATTGTTTTTTGCATGTTTTTTACATCGCAAATAATCAATACCAAACGGAGTCCAAACGCAACGAACTTTTTGTGGATTTTTTGGACTAGAAAACAACCAATGGGCCGAAGAAGCACCTAGAGGCTGCTCCGAGGGTAGCGCGACCCACCAAGGCGCGCCTGGAGGCCCAGGCGCGCCCTGGTGGGTTGTGCCCACCTCGGGTGCCCCCCGGATCGCCTCTTTACTCTATAAATACCCCAATATTCTAGAAACCAAGGGGAGTAGACGAAAATCAATTCCAGCCACCGCAGAGTCCAGAACCACTAGATCCAATCTAGACACCATCACGGAGGGGTTCGCCACTTCCATTGGTGCCTCTTCGATGATGCGTGAGTAGTTCTTTGTAGACCTTCGGGTCCGTAGTTAGTAGCTAGATGGCTTCCTCTCTCTCGTTTGATTCTCAATATAATGGTCTCTTGGAGATCCATATGATGTAACTCTTTTGCGATGTGTTTGTTGGGATCCGATGAACTTTGAGTTTATGATCAGATCTATCACTATTATCCATGAAAGTTATTTGAGTTTCTTTGATCTCTTATATGCATGATTGCTTATAGCCTCATATTTGTTCTCCGATATTTGATTTTTTGGCCAACTTGATCTATTTATCTTGCAATGGGAAGAGGTGCTTTGTAGTGGGTTCGATCTTATGGTGTTTGATTCCAGTGATAGAAGGGGAACCGACACGTATGTATCATTGCTACTAAGGATAAAACGATGGGGTCTATTTCTACATAAATAGATCTTGTATACATCATGTCATCGTTCTTATTGCATTACTCCATTTCTCCATGAACTTAATACATTAGATGCATGCTGGATAGCGGTCGATGTGTGGAGTAATAGTAGTAGATGCAGGCAGGAGTCGGTCTACTAATCTTGGACGTGATGCCTATATAATGATTATTGCTTGGATATCGTCATGATTATTTGAAGTTCTATCAATTGCCCAACAATAATTGAAGGAAATATGCCCTAGAGGCAATAATAAAGTTGTTATTTATATTTCCTTATATCATGATAAATATTTATTATTCATGCTAAAATTGTATTAACCGGGAACTTAGTTCATGTGTGAATACATAGACAAACAGAGTGTCACTAGTATGCCTCTACTTGACTAGCTCATTTAATCAATGATGGTTATGTTTCCTAACCATAGACATGAGTTGTCATCTGATTAACAGGATCACATCATTAGAGAATGATGTGATTGACTTGACCCATCCGTTAGCTTAGCACGATGATCGTTTAGTTTATTGCTATTGCTTTCTCCATAACTTATACATGTTCCTATGGCTATGAGATCATGCAATTCCCGAATACCAGAGGAACACTTAGTGTGCTATCAAACGTCACAACGTAACAGGGTGACTATAAAGATGTTCTACAGGTATCTCCGATGGTGTTTGTTGAGTTGGCATAGATCGAGATTAGGATTTGTCACTCCGAGTATCGGAGAGGTATCTCCGGGCCCTCTCAGTAATGCACATCACTATAAGCCTTGCAAGCAATGTGACTAATGAGTTAGTTATGGGATGATGCATTACAGAACGAGTACAGAGACTTGCCGGTAACGAGATTGAACTAGGTATTGAGATACCGATGATCGGATCTCGGGCTAGTAACATACCGATGACAAAGGGAACAACGTATATCATTATGCGGTTTGACCGATAAAGATCTTCGTAGAATATGTGGGAGCCAATATAAACATCTAGGTTCCACTATTGGTTATTGACCAGAGACGTGTCTCGGTCATGTCTACATAGTTCTCGAACCCGTAGGGTCCGCACGCTTAACGTTTGGTGACGATCGGTATTATGAGTTTATGTGTTTTGATGCACCGAAGATAGTTCGGAGTCCCAGATGTGATCACGTACATGATGAGGAGTCTTGAAATGGTAGAGACATAAAGATTGATATATTGGATGACTATATTCGGACACTGAATGAGTTCTGGGGGTCACCGGATAATTATCAGAGTGCCTGGGGGTTATCGGAACCCCCGGGGGGACTAATGGGCCAACATGGGCCTTAGTGGAGAGAGAGAGGGCTGTCCAAGGCAGGGCCGTGATACGTCTCCAACGTATCTATAATTTTTTATTGCTCCATGATGTTATATTATCTATTTTGGATGTTATTGGGCTTATTTTTACACTTTTATATTATTTTTGGGACTAACCTATTAACCGGAGCCCGACCCAAATTACTGTTTTTTGCCTATTTTAGAGTTTCGCCGGAAAGGAATATCAAACGGAGTCCAAACGGAATGAAACCTTCAGGAGCGTTATTTTTGGAACAAACATGAACCAGGAGACTTGGAGTGGACGTCAAGCAATCAATGAGGCGGCCATGAGGTAGGGGGCGCGCCCTCCACCCTCGTGGGCCCCTCGTTGCTCCACCGACCTACTTCTTCTTCCTATATATATCAATGTACCCCCAAACATCCAGGAGCACCACGAAAACCTAATTCCACCGCCGCAACCTTCTGTACCCAAGAGATCCCATCTTGGGGCCTTTTCCGGAGCTCCGCCGGAGGAGGCATTGATCACGGAGGGCCTCTACATCAACTCCATGGCCTCTCCGATGATGTGTGAGTAGTTTACTTCAGACCTTCGGGTCCATAGCTAGTAGCTAGATGGCTTCTTCTCTCTCTTTGGATCTCAATGCAAAGTTCTCCTCGATTCTCTTGGAGATCTATTCGATGTAATCTTCTTTTGCGGTGTGTTTGTCGAGATCCGATGAATTGTGGGTTTATGATCCAGTTTATCTATGAACAATATTTGAATCTTCTCTGAATTCTTTTATGTATGATTGGTTTATCTTTGCAAGTCTCTTCGAATTATTAGTTTGGTTTGGCCTACTAGATTGATCTTTCTTGCAATAGGAGAAGTGCTTAGCTTTGGGTTCAATCTTGCGTTGCTCAATCCCAGTGACAGAAAGGGAAACGACACGTATTGTATTGTTGCCATCGAGGATAAAAGGATGGTGTTTATTTAATATTGCTTGAGTTTATTCCATTGATGAGTGCAAAGAAAGAGCCGCTAGGATGTGTGCTAAGAGAGATTGCTTTGTGAAAGTGTGTTCTTCTAGTTTTCATGATAATAAGGATGAAGATCTAAAAGTAATTGATGTGTCCCCTATTAAATATTTGTTTTGCAATATGAATCTTGATAATGATGGGACTAGAGATGAGTCAACTTTAGTTAGAAGGCGTCCCAATGATTCGAAATTTTTAGATCTTGATGCAAAAATTATTAAAAGTGGGATTGAAGAGGTCAAAACTTTAAATAGCAATGAACCCACTATCTTTGATTTCAAGGAATTTAATTATTATAATTTCTCTTTGATAGATTGTATTTCCTTGTTGCAATCCGTGCTAAATTCTTCTCATGCTTATAGTCAAAATAAAGCTTTTACTAAACATATTGTTGATGCTTTGATGCAATCTTATGAAGAAAAACTTGAGTTGGAAGTTTCTATCCCTAGAAAACTTTATGATGAGTGGGAACCTACTACTAAAATAAAAATTAAAGATCATGACTGCTATGCTTTGTGTGATTTGGGTGCTAGTGTTTCCACGATTCCAAAAGCTTTGTGTGATTTGCTAGGTTTCCATGAATTCGATGATTGTTCTTTAAACTTGCACCTTGCGGATTCCACTATTAAGAAACCTATGGGAAATATTAATGATGTTCTTATTGTTACAAATAGGAATTATGTTCCCATCGATTTCATTGTTCTTGATATGGATTGCAATCCTTCATGTCCTATTATTCTTGGTAGACCTTTCCTTAGAACGATTGGTGCAATTGTTGATATGAAGGGAATATTAAATTCCAATTTCCGTTAAGGAAAGGCATGGAACACTTCCCTTGAAATAAAATTAAATTACCATATGAATCTATTATGAGAGCCACTTATGGATTGCCTACCAAAGATGGCAATACCTAGATCTATCTTCGCTTTTATGCCTAGCTAGGGGCGTTAAACGATAACGCTTGTTGGGAGGCAACCCGATTTTATTTTTATTACTTGCCTTTTTCTCCTATTTATTAATAAATAATTTACCTAGCCTCTGTTTTGGTTGTGTTTTTTGTGTTTAATTAGTGTTTGTGCCAAGTAGAACCGTTGGGAAGACTTGGGAAAAGTCTTTTTGATCTTACTGTAAAAAACAGAAACTTTAGCGCTCACGAGAATTGCTGCCATTTTTTATTTGAGAGTGATAGTTAGTTAATTATTTTTTAATATGATTAATAGATAAATTCCTCACGTCCAGCAATTTATTTTAGATTTTTTGGGGTTCCAGAAGTTTGCGTTAGTTACAGATTACTACAGACTGTTCTGTTTTTGACAGATTCTGTTTTTCATGTGTTGTTTGCTTATTTTGATGAATCTATGGCTAGTAAAAGAGTTTATAAACCATACAGAAGTTGTAATACAGTAGGTTTAATACCAATATAAATAAAGAATGAGTTCATTACAGTACATTAAAGTGGTGTTTTGTTTTCTTTCGCTAACGGAGCTCACGAGATTTTCTATTTAAGTTTTGTGTTGTGAAGTTTTCAAGTTTTGGGTAAAGATTTGATGGATTGTGGAACAAGGAGTGGCAAGAGCCTAAGCTTGGGGATTCCCATGGCACCCCAAGGTAAAATACAAGGACACCAAAAAGCCTAAGCTTGGGGATGCCCCGGAAGGCATCCCCTCTTTTGTCTTCGTTCATCGGTAACTTTACTTGGAGCTATATTTTTATTCGCCACATGATATGTGTTTTGCTTGGAGCGTCTTGTATGATTTGAGTCTTTGATTTTTAGTTTACCACAATCATCCTTGCTGTACACACCTTTTGAGAGAGACACACCTGAATTGGAATTTATTAGAATACTCTATGTGCTTCACTTATATCTTTTGAGCTATATAGTTTTTTCTCTAGTGTTTCACTTATATCTTTTAGAGCACGGCGGTGGTTCTATTTTATAGAAATAATTGATATCTCATGCTTCAATTATATTATTTTGAGAGTCCTTTAGAACAACATGGCAATAATAAAAACTTAAATATAAGTGCATTGAATACTAAGAGAAGTTTGATACTTGATGATTGTTTTGAGATATGGAGATGGTGATATTAGAGTCATGCTAGTTGAGTAGTTGTGAATTTGAGAAATACTTGTGTTGAAGTTTGTGATTCTCGTAGCATGCACGTATGGTGAACCGTTATGTGATGAAGTCGGAGCATGATTTATTTATTGATTGCCTTCCTTGTGAGTGGCGTTCGGGGACGAGCGATGGCCTTTTCCTACCAATCTATCCCCCTAGGAGCATGCGCGTAGTACTTTGTTTTGATAACTAATAGATTTTTGCAATAAGTATGTGAGTTCTTTATGACTAATGTTGAGTCCATGGATTATACGCACCCTCACCGTTCCACATTTCCTAGCCTCTCTAGTACCGCGCAACTTTCGCCGGTACCATAAACCCACCATATACCTTCCTCAAAACAGCCACCATACCTACCTATTATGGCATTTCCATAGCCATTCCGAGATATATTGCTATGCAACTTTCCACCATTCCGTTTTTTATGACACGCTTCATCAGTGTCATATTTCTTTGTATGATCATGGAGTTGACATCGTATTTGTGGCAAAGCCACCGTTCATAATTCTTTCATACATGTCACTCTTGATTCATTACATATCCCGGTACACCGCCGGAGGCATTCACATAGAGTCATATTTTGTTCTAAGTATTGAGTTGTAATTCTTGAGTTGTAAGTAAAAAGAAGTGTGATGATCATCATTATTAGAGCATTGTCCCAGTGAGGAAACGATGATGGAGACTATGATTCCCCCACAAGTCGGGATGAGACTCCGGACGAGAAAAAAGAGGCCAAAAGAAAAAAATAATAAAGAAGGCCCAAGTAAATAAAAATAAAAAATAAAAAAATGAGAGAAAAAGAGAGAAGGGACACTGTTACTATCCTTTTTCCACACTTGTGCTTCAAAGTAGCACCATGATCTTCATGATAGAGAGTCTCTTATGTTGTCACTTCCATAAACTAGTGGGAATTTTACATTATAGAACTTGGCTTGTATATTCCAATGATGGGCTTCCTGAAATTGCCCTAGGTCTTCGTGAGCAAGCAAGTTGGATGCACACCCACTTAGTTTCTTTTGGTGTGCTTTCATACACTTATAGCTCTAGTGCATCCGTTGCATGGCAATCCCTACTCACTCACATTGATATCTATTGATGGGCATCTCCATAGCCCATTGATATGCCTAGTTGATGTGAGACTATCTTCTCCTTTTTTGTCTTCTCCACAACCACCATTCTATTCCACCATAGTGCTATATCCATGGCAAACGCTCATATATTGTGTGAAGATTGAAAAAGTTTGAGAACATCAAAAGTATGAAACAATTGCTTGGCTTGTCATCGGGGTTGTGCATGATTTAATATTTTGTGTGATGAATATAGAGCATATCCACACTATATGATTTTGTAGGGATAACTTTCTTTGGCCATGTTATTTTGAGAAGACATGATTGCTTAGTTAGTATGCTTGAAGTATTATTATTTCTATGTCAATATTAAACTTTTATCTTGAATCTTTCGGATCTGAACATTCATGCCACAATAAAGAAAAAATTACATTGAGAAATATGTTAGGAAGCATTCCACATCAAAAATACTGTTTTTATCATTTACCTACTCGAGGACGAGCAGGAATTAAGCTTGGGAATGCTGATACGTATCCAACATATCTATAATTTTTTATTGCTCCATGCTGTTATATTATCTATTTTGGATGTTACTGGGCTTATTTTTACACTTTTATATTATTTTCGGGACTAACCTATTAACCAGAGGCCCGACCCAAATTACTATTTTTGCCTATTTTAGAGTTTTGCTGAAAAGGAATATCAAACGGAGTCCAAACGGAATGAAACCTTCGGGAGCGTTATTTTTGGAACAAACATGAACCAGGAGACTTGGAGTGGATGTAAAGCAATCTATGAGGCGGCCACGAGGTAGGGGGTGCGCCCACCCCCTGGGCGCGCCCTCCACCGTCGTGGGCCCCTTGTTGCTCCACTGACCTACTTCTTCTTCCTATATATATCCACGTACCCCCAAACATCCAGGAGCACCACGAAAACCTAATTCCACTGCCGCAACCTTCTGTACCCAAGAGATCCCATCTTGGGGCCTTTTCCGGAGCTCCGCCAAAGGGGGCATTGATCACAGAGGGCCTCTACATCAACTCCATGGCCTCTCCGATGATGTGTGAGTAGTTTACTTCAGGCCTTCGGGTCCATAGCTAGTAGCTACATGGCTTCTTCTCTCTCTTTGGATCTCAATGCAAAGTTCTCCTCGGTTCTCTTGGAGATCTATTCGATGTAATCTTCTTTTGCGGTGTGTTTGTCGAGATCCGATGAATTGTGGGTTTATGATCCAGTTTATCTATGAAAAATATTTGAATCTTCTATGAATTCTTTTATGTATGATTGGTTTATCTTTGCAAGTCTCTTCGAATTATCAGTTTGGTTTGGCCTACTAGATTGATCTTCCTTGCAATAGGAGAAGTTCTTAGCTTTGGGTTCAATCTTGCAGTGCTCGATCCCAGTGACAGAAAGCGAAAAGACACGTATTGTATTGTTGCCATTGAGGATAAAAAGATGGGGTTTATATCATATTGCATGAGTTTATCCCTCTACATCATGTCATCTTGCTTAAGGCGTTACTCTATTCTTATGAACATAATACTCTAAATGCATGCTGGATAGTGGTCGATGTTTGGAGCAATAGTAGTAGATGCAGAATCATTTCAGTCTACTTGTCGCGGACGTGATGCCTATATACATGATCATGCCTAGATATTCTCATAATTATTCGCTTTTCTATCAATTGCTCGACAGTAATTTGTTCACCCATCGTAATACTAATGCTATCTTGAGAGAAGCCACTAGTGAAACCTATGGCCCCCGGGTCGATTTTCCATTATATTAATCTCCCGTCAACAAGCTATTTCTGGCGCCGGTTATTTTGCTTTATTTACTTTCAATCTATATCATAAAAATACCAAAAATATTTATCTTATTATTATCATCTCTATCAGATCTCATCTTGCAAGTGGCCGTGAAGGGATTGACAACCCCTTTATCGCGTTGGTTGCGAGGTTCTTATTTGTTTGTGTAGGTACGAGGTGACTCGCGCGTGGTCTCCTACTGGATTGATACCTTGGTTCTCAAGAACTGAGGGAAATACTTACGCTGCTTTACTGCATCACCCTTTCCTCTTCAAGGGAAAACCAACGCAGTGCTCAAGAGGTAGCACGTCGTGCGCCCCTCCCCCTCTAGACCGAATTGGACTAGGGAAGGGGGGGGCAGCACCCCCTTGTCCATCTCTTCTCTCCCTCTCCTTCCTTTCCCCCTTCCTCCTCCTAGTAGGACTAGGAAAAGGGAGTCCTACTCCTACTAGGAGGAGGACTCCTCCTCTCCTGGCACACCTCAAGGGTCGGCCGGCCTCCCCCCTTGCTCCTTTATATACGGGGGTAGGGGCACCCTAGGACACACAAGTTGTTCATTGATCCCTTAGGTGTGTGCGGTGCCCCCCTCCACCATAATCCACCTCGGTCATATCCTCATAGTGCTTAGGCTAAGCCCTGCGACGGTAGCTTCATCATCACCGTCATCGCGCCGTCGTGCTGACGAAGCTCTCCCTCGACACTCAGCTGGATCAAGATGGGACGTCACCAAGCCAAACGTGTGCAGATCACGGAGGTGCCGTAGTTTCGGTACTAGGTTCGTTCAGATCGTGAATACATACGACTACATCAACCGCGTTGGCATAACGCTTCCGCTTACGGTCTACAAGGGTACATGGACAACACTCTTCCCCTCTCGTTGCTATGCATCACCATGATAGATCTTGCATGTGCGTAGGAATTTTTTTAAAATTACTACGTCCCCCAACGGTAATTTGTTCACCCACCGTTTGCTATTTTTCTCGAGAGAAGCCACTAGTGGAACCTACGGCCCCCAGGTCTCTTTCTCATATTATTTGCCTTTGCGATCTATTTTCCTTTGCTTTTATTTTCATATCTATTAAACAAAAATACAAAAATACCTTGCTGCAATTTATTCTTATTTATTTTATTTGGCGTTCGATCTATCAATCTACAACAATTTATTCACGTTCGTTTGACAATTTCTGGTGCCGTTACCCGAAAGGGATTGACAACCCCTTTAATACGTCGGGTTGCGAGTATTTGTTATTTGTGTGCAGGTGTCGTTTACGTGTTGTTGCTTGGTTCTCCTACTGGTTTGATAACCTTGGTTTCATATCTGAGGGAAATACCTGCCGTCGCTGTGCTGCATCATCCCTTCCTCTTTGGGGAAATACCGATGTAGCTTCAAGACGTATCAAAAGGAATTTCTGGCGCCGTTGCTGGGGAGGATCTTCAACATATACCAGGTTCCTAATCACAAATCTCATCTCCTCGCAATTTAGATTATTTACCGTTTTCCTCTCATTTTCCTCTCCCCCACTTCACAAAAATTTGCCATTTTATTCGCCCTTTTTTTCGTTCGCCGTTTTCTTGCCGGACCTGTTTTTGAGTGCAATCTTGTTGTGTAGCCATCATGGCTCAAGAAAACACCAAGTTGTGTGATTTCTCAAATACCAACAACAATGATTTTATTGGCACTCCACTTGCTCCTCCCGCCACAAGTGCGGAGTCTTGTGATATTAATACTACTTTGTTGAATCTTGTTATGAAAGATCAATTTTCTGGTACTCCTAATGAGGATGTCGCATCCCACCTTAATACCTTCGTGGAATTATGCGATATGCAAAAGAAAAAAGATGTGGACAATGATATTTTGAAGATGAAATTATTTCCGTTTTGTTTGTGTGACTCTACAAAAAATTGGTTTTCTTCTTTGCCTCGCAATAGTATCAATTCTTGGAATAAGTGCAAAGATGCTTTTATCACAAAGTATTTTCTGCCCGCAAATATTATTTCCCTTAGAACCCAGATCATGAATTTCAAGCAACTTGAACATGAGCATGTTGCACAATCTTGGGAAAGGATGAAAATGATGCTAAGGAATTGCCCAACTCATGGGTTAAATCTTTGGATGATCATACAAATTTTTTATGCGGGATTGAATTTTGTTTCTCGTAATCTTTTAGATTCCGCCGCGGGTGGTACTTTTGTGGAAATTACTTTGGGTGAAGCGACCAAATTTCTTGATAACATTATGGCAAATTATTCACAATGGCATACCGAAAGAGCTCCTACTAGTAAAATAGTTAATTCTGTTGAAGAAATTTCTTCTTTGAGGGAAAAAGTTGATGCTCTTATAAAGTTGGTTACTAGTAAAAGTGCTCCTATTGATCTCAATGATATGCCCTTGTCTACTTTGATTGAGCAAAATAGTGATGCCGTAGAAGTGAATTTTATCTCACGAAACAATTTCAATAACAATGCTTATAGATGTAATTTTAATCCTAGGCCTTTTCCTAGTAATTCCTCTAACAATTATGGTAATTCCTATGGAAATCCTTTTTATAATAATAGGAACACCTCTGATGTTGAGTATAATATTAGAGAATTTATGAACACGCAAAAAGCTTCAACACTACCATAGAAGAAAAGCTGAATAAGATTGATGATTTGTCTATAAGTGTTGATAGAATTTCTCATGATGTGAAAAATCTCAAGATGAAATTTTTTGTGCCTAAAGTTGAAGAATCAATTAAATCTCTTTATGTTTCTATGGATGAAATTAAGAAAAGAACCGCTATGCTTAGAGCTAAAAGAGAATTTTTAGAAAAGGCGTTTTCTAATGATTACTTTCGTAAAAGTGAAGAAGATCTTAAAATGATTGGTGTTTCTTATATTGATTCCTTGTTTAGTAAATTTAAGATTGATGAAAAAGGGACTAGAGAAGAGTCAACTTTAGTTAGAAGGCGTCCCGATAATTCAGAGGGTGAAAATTTTGTTGAGAAAATTGATAAAGGTGGGTTTGAAGAGGTCAAAACTTTAACTAGTGATGTACCCACTCTTTTGGATTATAAAGAATTTAATTATGATAGTTGCTATTTTTTTGATTGTATTTATTTGTTGCAATCCATGATAAATTCACACCATGCTTATGAACAAAATAAAGCTTTTACTAAACATATTGTTGATGCTATGATGAAAGCTTTAGAAGAAAAGTTGGAATTAGAAGTTTCAATTCCTAGAAAATTGCATGATGAATGGGAACCTACTATCATAGTCAATATTAAAAATTATGAGTATTTTGATTTGTGTGACTTGGGTGCTAGTGTTTCTACAATTCCGAAATCTCTTTGTGATGTGCTTGGTCTTACCGATAGTGAAGAATGCTCTTTAAATTTGCACTTGGTAGATTCTACTATTAAAAAGCCTATGGGAAGAATTAATGATGTTCTTATTCTTGTAAACATTAATTATTTTCCCATAGATTTTATTGTTCTTGATATTGATTGCAATCCGTCTTGTCCAATTATTCTTGGTAGACCATTTTTACGCACTACCGGTGCCGTGATTGATATGAAAGAAGGCAATATTAAGTTCCAATTTCCTTTGAGGAAGGGTATGGAACACTTCCTTATAACAAGAATTAGGCCACCATATGAATCAATCATGAGAGCATCTTATGGATCTCAAACCAAAGATGACAAAATTTAGATCTTTGCTTTATGCCTAGCTAAGGGCGTAAAACTATAGCGCTCGTTGGGAGGAAACCCAATGAATAAAATTTATTTTTGCTTCTTGCTTTATATTATTGAGTGTTAGCAAAATTATGCTACTGTTATGATTGTGTTTTTTGTGTTTTAGTTAGTGTTTGTTCCAAGTAAAGCCTTTAGGATCTTCTTGGGTGATAGTTGTTTGATCTTGCTAAAAAACAGAAACTTTTGTGCTCACAAAAACAGTTCTAATTTTTAACCAGAGTGTGATAAAGTTCCAATTCTTTTTGAATAAGATCAATATACAAATTGCTCACGTGGTCCTAATTTTTTCAGAATTTTTGGAGTTTCAGAAGTATTCGAAATTGTCAAATTACTACAGACTGTTCTGTTTTTGACAGATTATGTTTTCTTTGCATTGTGTGCTTGTTTTGATGATTCTATGGTTTTATTTATTAAGTTTTTGCCATAGAAAAGTTGGAATACAGTAGATATAATGCAATAATAAAATATGAATTGGTTTGCTACAGCACTTATAGTAGTGATTTGCTTTCTTATACTAACGGATCTCACGAAGGTTTTGTTGGAGTTTTGTGTGATTGAAGTTTTCAAGTTTTGGGTTATCTTACGATGGATGAATGAATAAGGATAAGAAGATCCTAAGCTTTGGGATGCCCCGACATCCCAAGCTATTATCCAAGGAGAGGAAACAACTAAGCTTGGGGATGCCCCCGAGTGGTATCCCCTCTTTCTTCTAACGACCATCGTTATTTTACTCAAAGCTATATTTTTACTCGTCACATACTATGTGTTTTGCTTGGAGCGTCTTGTATGATATGAGTCTTTGCCTATTTTATTTCGTGTTTTAAGTCTTGATCCCTTGTTGGACACACCTATTTGAGAGAGCCAAAATTATGCCATGACTTGTTAGAATTGCTCTCTATGCTTCATTTAAAGTTTTATGAGCTATGGATTTGCTCTAGTGTTTCACTTATATCTTTTTGAGCATGGTGTGCTTTAGTATTTTTGAACAAATGCTCTCTTGCTTTAGTTAGATTTATTTGAGAGTTAGTAAAATTTTCAAGAAGTTCTCTCTTGCTTCACTTAGATTAATTTAAGAGAAAGAAATATTATGCTCACGATCTTCACTTATATTAGTTTGAGCTTATCAAAAGCAACACATGAAAATTAGTCCCAATGTGATAGATATCCAAGAAGGATATAATAAAAACTTTCATGAAGATCATTGGACAAAATAAACTTGTTTCTTAGTAATAGTTTTGAGATATGATGATGTGATATGTGAGTCATCTTGATGAGTAAATATGCTTTAGTAAGAATACTGGTGTTAAGGTTTGTGATTCCCTATGCAAGCACGAAAGTCAATAGTTATGCAATGAAATTATATCCTACTTGTGGTGCATTATTCAGTGTTAATTATGCTTAATGCTCGCTTATGAGATTATTCGTTTCTTGGTTGGTCGCTTCTCAATCTTTTTCTAGCCTTCACTTTGCACTAAGTATGATCACTACTTGTGCATCCAGAATCCTTTAAACCATTTTTGCCCCATGAGTCCACTATACCTACCTATATGTGGTATTCTTTTGTTGTTCTAAGCAAATTTGTATGTGCCATCTCTAATATTCAAAATAAATTTCTCTTTTGTGTGCTTGTACCGCTCGTGAGGCGGTGAGGGGTGGCTAATATTTTCCATGCTAGACGTGTTATTCTCACGATGAGTGTTTATTCACCTGTCATTGCACGAGAGTAAGACAAAGGTATTAGGGATGCCCAGTCCCGAAAAAAATGAATTTACTTTATGTTGTCAAATAATAAATTTCTTGGAAAGTGTTGGTATGGAAGGCACCCGTGGATACAGTTAGCCATGGAAAGTGAAAGTATGGTGGAAAAAGGAATAAACTTTATTTTCTGTTTGGGAACCGCCTATGATATATCTAGCATGGAAAGTGTTGGGAACTCTAAGTCATTTTTGTTGGTGCGTAAAGTATGCCTCTCAAAATGTTTTTATCTCTCAATTTTCCCTTTGAGCTCTGGCACCTCTACAAATCCCTACTTCCCTCTGTGAAGGGCCTTTCTTTTACTTGATGAAATTTTTATTTTTGAATTTGAGTCTCCATATTCTATTATAAAAGCACCAACTAGGAGGCACTATGATCGTACTTGAGCATTGGGTGTAGTTAATATGCGAGTGTGTTTCATGAATGGATCAATGATTGAGCATGATGGGCTAGGGATAGCTTATTTTAGCGTTCATATTTTGAAATACATGGTTGCTTGTTGATATACTTGAGTATTTAAGTTATCATGTCAAAACTAGACTATTGCTTTGAACAATATAAAGTCCAAATGTCCATGCTATAAAGAGAATAATATGATATGACATGTTAGGCAGCATTCCACATCAAAAATTCTGTTTTTATCATTTACCTACTCGAGGACGAGCAGGAATTAAGCTTGGGGATGCTGATACGTCTCCAATGTATCTATAGTTTTTGATTGTTCCATGGTGTTATATTATCAATCTTGGATGTTTTATAATCATTTTATAGTCATTTTATATCATTTTTCGGTACTAACATATTGAAATAGTGCCAAGTGCTAGTTGTTGTTTTTTGCATGTTTTTTACATCGTGGATAATCAATACCAAACGAGTCCAAATGCAGCGAAACTTTTTGTGGACCAGAAGACAACCCATGGGCCGAAGAAGCACCTGGAGGCTGCTCCGAGGGGAACACAACCCACTAGGGCGTGCCTGGAGTCCCAAGCGCGCCCTGGTGGGTTGTGCCCACCTCAGGTGCCCCCCAGTCCGCCTCTTTACTCTATAAATACCCTAATATTCCAGAAACCCTAGGAGAGTCCACAAAATCAATTCCAGTCGCCGCGGAGTCTAGAACCACCAGATCCAATCAAGACACCATCACGGAGGGGTTCACCACTTCCATTGGTGCCTCTCCAATGATGCGTGAGTAGTTCTTTGTAGACCTTCGGGTCCGTAGTTAGTAGCTATATGGCTTTCTCTCTCTCTTTTGATTCTCAATACAATGGTCTCTTAGAGATCCATATGATGTAACTCTTTTGCGGTGTGTTTGTTGGGATCCGATGAACTTTGACTTTATGATCAGATCTATCTCTTTTTATCCATGAAAGTTATTTGAGTTTCTTTGATCTCACTACAAAAAAATACACTTCCGTGATGATACGTGTTTGTCACAGTAGGTCACTTTTTTTGTCATGCATGTACATACATGACAAATTTATGACAGAATCAAGATAGTCATATCTGTGCTGTCGTAGAAGTGTTCCATGACATTACCAATATTATCATCTCGGAAGTGTCCACTTCCATGATAATAAATTGCGCGTCACAGAAGTGCTTTCGTCAAGGGTGACCGACACGTGGCATCCACCGTAACGGAACGCCGTTAAGCTATCGGGCCGGGTTTTGGATCCGATAACCCGTTAACAGCCCCGACCAATGGGGATTTTCCACGTTAAAATCATCATTGGCTAGAGGAAACACGTGTCGGCTCATCGTTGGGACAGATGTCATCCACTCACTGGACAAAAGGCGCCTATGATACGTCGACACATGGCACGGCCCAATAGTGGCCCATTCCTGTGAAAAGGTCGGTGTCGATGTCAAAACCGGTGGATCTCGGGTAGGGTGTCCCGAACTGTGCGTCTAAGGCAGAGGGTAACAGGAGGCTGGGGACACGATGTTTTACCCAGGTTTGGGCTCTCTTGATGGAGGTAAAACCCTACGTCCTGCTTGATTTATTCTTGATGATATGAGTATTACAAGAGTTGATCTACCACGAGATTAGAGAGGCTAAACCCTAGAAGCTAGCCTATGGTATGATTGTATGTTGTCCTACGGACTAAAACCCTTCGGTTTATATAGACACCGGAGGGGGCTAGGGTTACACAAGGTCAGTTACAAAGGAGGAGATATCCATATCCGTACTGCCTAGCTTGCCTTCCATGCCAAGTAGAGTCCCATCCGGACACGAGACGAAGTCTTCAATCTTGTATCTTCATAGTCCAATAGTCCGGCCAAAGGATATAGTCCGGCTGTCCGAAGACCCCCTAATCCAAGACTCCCTCAGTAGCCCCTGGACCAGGCTTCAATGACGATGAGTCTGGCACGCAATATTGTCTTCGGCATTGCAAGGCGGGTCCCTCCTCCGAATACACCACAGAAGAGTTTTGAATACAAGGATAGTGTCCGACCCTGCAAAACAAGTTCCACATACCACCGTAGAGAGAATAATATTTCCACAAATCTAATCTGCTGACACGTTTTGGCAACATGACATCATGCCATGGCTCGGCGATTATTCGAACAGTTTTTCTTTAACTAGCCCCGCACATAACGCGAGGCAGTTTCTTGACACGTCTTGTCAAACCAGAGATCTTGTTCCCCTTATTACGGGATTCTCATCAATACGGGCGAGGGTAACCCAACCGCACCATCGATTACAGCGCTTGGGGGATAAGCGAGTTTTACCAGGCTAGTGGGGGCGCATAGTTTCGGCCGCCCTTATAAAGGGATAAGGTTTAACCTTTTTCAACCCACACCTTCTTCCTCCTTGCTCATCCATTCTCGCGCACTCGAGCTCCAACGCCCAAGTCCACATCTTTCTCCTCAACCTTCTCCGAACATGTCCGGAGTGGGATGCAAGTGGATGGCTTCCTCCGTTACGGAGGGACACATCCAAAAGCTGTGCGGAGCCGGATACTTAGCAGCGAATATCGTGCATCGGCTGCCCGCTACGAGGCAGATCGTCCCTACCCCGGAACCTCATGAGAGGGTAGTTTTCCTCCACCACTTCCTCCGCGGACTGGGGTTTCCCTTCCATCCATTCGTCCGCGGCCTCATGTTCTACTACGGGCTAGACTTCCATGATCTAGCCCCGAACTTGATCCTCAACATTTCGGCGTTCATCGTCGTCTGTGAGGCTTTACTCCGCATCCACCCCCACTTCGGTCTGTGGCTGAAGACCTTCAATATCAAGCCGAAGGTGGTGGGCGGCCAACAAGCAGAATGCAGCGGAGACATGGTGGGCAAGATGCCCAATGTTATATGGCTTGAGGGCTCCTTCGTGGAGACCATAAAGGGGTGGCAGTCGGCGTGGTTCTACATCACCGAGCCACGCGACACCAACTGGGTGGCCCCCGAGTTCTGATCCGGAATCCCCACGCGACTCACCTCCTAGAAAGAGAAGGGCCTATCCTAGGGTTCATCGGTGGAGCTGGACCGACTCCAGAAATGTATCCGGAATATGACAAGCAAGAAGCTCAAGCTTGTCAACATAGTCCAGGTCATGCTCATCCGCCGGATCCTCCCATGTAAACAACGGGATTTCAACTTGTGGGAGTTCGACCCGGCCCAGCACCAGACTCTGAGCGAGCTCTTCGATACGACGCACAAGGATGTTTGGAGGGTGCTGTTCAAGGGCGCTGAGGCCCCTCCCTCTCTCACCGAGGACCGCGGGCTAAGCGCGAAGCGCCTAGCGCATTCGGTGAGTTCTATACATCCGGTAGGATATTTATTTCCCCTAGCTTAATCATGTGTGGGGTTTGAGCTCCATTCCTTTGACAGGACTGGGTGGAGACGTCGGGGCAGATTAACTGTCCGGCCCCTCTGCCTGAAGACACTATAGACGCTCTCTTGATGGAGATGCTGACTCTGGCTCCTTACAAGGTGCCGGATAAGACCAAGAAGGCCAAGGGAACCTGAAAGAGTTCCTGTCGCCAGGTGTTATCGGACTCATCGTCTGATAACTCCGCGACGCACTCCTCCCCCGAAGATGAGGAGGAAGATGAAAATGCTCCCCCTTCAGTCGGGGGAGACAAGAAAAGGAAGGTCGCCCCCACTGGGGAGGCGAAGGGTCCAATAAGGGAAGGACTCTCCTTCCGGACTACTCCACCGCCGCTGCCGAAGGCGAAGACCAATGGTTTCTCAGGGCCACGCCCCTAGCAAAGTCATAAGTATTCGGATACCAGAGCAACTCATAGCATACCTTTGTCGCACTGCTTATCCTAACGCCGAATTGTGATTATGCAGACCGCCCCGAGCCTGTATCGACGTATCCTCGTCGGACGGCTCCCTGGACTCGTCGGATATGGATAGCGATCCACTTCCGACCGCCACCTCCCCTTCCCCTACGGACAACGCCGAGGTGTTGTCTCAAGAGGCACCGGATAGAGGGGAGACAGTCCCGGAGGCACCTCAAGGCGACCTTCCGGACTACGGGAGCAGAGGGATCAAGGCTCCCGAGGGCTTCGAGTTCGGCCCTCAGTCGAACACCGCGCCGGAACCTCCAGTGGTTCCGGACTCGGGAAGGCGGCCTCCTTCCAAGAGGGGCAAGACGCCTGTGACGGTGACCTCTGTCCATCCAGAGGCACCAGACAATCTGCTGGGAGCACTTCGCAGCGCTTCCATCGACGAAGAGCACCGCACTATTATGAGTGCAGTGGTCTAGAAGGTTCAGTCTGCCAAAAGCGGACTGACTGAAACCTGTGCCAGGCTTCTAATAGGCTTTAAGGTAAGTATGTAGAATATACAAAAAATATTACCGCATAGACAGTAGCCCCTGATGCTCTGTTCGGTGTTCACAAGGAAAAGCCGAATAAAGGATCAAACAATATCGCAAGAGTCTAATATAAGTATGTCTGTATGCATATGCAGGCTCCGCTGCTGACCTCTGTCACACTGACTGCAGAGGTCGCCGTACTGAAGCAGGACCTCGAAGGGTCCAAGAAAGAGCTCGGCCTTGCTAAGAGGTAGCTCGAGGAGAACAAAGGTAAGTAGTACCTAGTCTATGGATATATATATATATATATATATATAAAGAATGTGATTGCAAAATGACAGGATCATCATAAATTTGCCAGGGGCCACGGCCGAGGTGGCGACCCTGAAGCAAGCGCTATCCGAGGCTGAAAACAAAGCGGCCAAGGAGCGCACCAAGTGGGAAAGGCAGGAGGTTCGGGTGGGCGAGGTGCAGCAAGAGCTCCACGCTCTCGTGACGAAGCACGAGGCGTTGGAGCTTGACTTGAAGACGCGAGAGTCCGAGCTTGCCGCGGCCCTTGAGAGCGCAAAGAATGCCAAGGCCGAAGCCCAAAAGGCCCTCCAGGAGATTGATGCGATGAAGAAGATAGCGGCGGGTAAGGCATTATATATGCGAAGCAAGCATGTGAAAGTAAATTACTTGTTACTTACCCGAATCCGGAGCTCTCCAGGAGCGTTTGAAGATTTTCCCCATAGCGTGTTGGATGCCGCGAAGTTTTACTGGGCCGACGAGGGAAGCTCGACGGAGAAGCTGTTCTGGGCCCAGTATACTGGGACCGAACACCCAGTGCCTATGAGCGACCAGCTAAAGCAGCTGGTCGAGCTACACAAGGCGGCCGAACAGGCCATGAAGGGCTTTATAGTCCGGATGTGGCCTGGCGACGCGCTTCCCAATAGCTACTTAGGTTTGGTGAGGCGGCTTATGGATGCCTGCCCACGGCTGGAAGTCATCAAGCAGTCCGTCTGCATCAAAGGTGCACGTCGGGCTTTCGCCCGTGTGAAGGTGCAATGGGCCAAGATGGACGCCGTGAAGCTGATTAAGGAAGGGCCGCCGGCGGGCAAGGAGCATCGCCACCCCGAGATGTACTATGAGGGTGTCCTGAAGGGTGCCCGTCTTGTAGCGGACGAGTGTACGAAAGATGTAATATTTGAGTAAACTTGCTCGTGTGATCCTATATTATGATGACTTGTTCATATGCGCTATGCAACGCTTGTTTGAATTTAAAATATTACCTTATGTTCGGCTGTTTATCAAATCTGAGAGATGGCTAGTCGTCGGCTTCTGCCCCCATGCCACGAGTGCCGGGGTGTTCGGGATAAACCTGAGCACTCTTGTTCCCATTTTTGGGTCCTTCGAGGGAGGTGCTCAGCAGAACGAGCAAGGCAATCGGACTATAATGCGTTATCACTCTCACTTAGCCATAGAATTCTATAATTTTAAATTTTGGCGAAGCCCCTAGTATTTGGAAGGCCGAATTCGGGGCGCGATACACGCCTTAAGCCGAACATGGCCGACTCCTCGCTCTAAGCAGCATAAGTCTTTAGGGACTCAAAACCTCTCGAACAGCGACCAGACTCTCGCCTTATCATGACAGTTAGTTTTAGCTTTCTCTACTAAGGTGCTTAGCCCAGCAGAACCGGGGCACAATCGCAGTAGTTCTCCCAGTGCTACCTTAGCCGATATAGCGAAACGTAAGGTACCAAAACATGGGAGCCAGGCAAACCCAACTATTGACCCAAGACATGATTCGGAGCTGATGCATATAATGCTATAAGTTCAGGGTGCCGCACTGTAAAAAGTGTTCGGACTTCTCACGCCGTATTATGGGGTATGCTTAAGCTCCTAGCGTATTGGCCGTACCAGAGTGTACGGGTGCTGGATGTCATGAATGAACATATATATTAAAAAAGAAGAATGCAATAATTGTCTTAATGCTATGCTTTGTTTATTCAGAAAGGTGTGTTTAAAGCAGAATGATATAGGTAGTGCGATAAGCAAAAAGTAGGACTATGTCCCCTCCAGGGGCAAGCTAAGGAATAGTATTAAAGTAAGTATTTCACTCATTATCGTAATCCACCTGGGAGTTTCGTGGTGTGACGTAGCTTTCTGCCTCCTTGGTTGCTCCATCATGTGTTCGGCAATCATGTTGCCGGACAGGGTTTCCAGAGATTGAAGTCCTGAAAGAGAAAAATAACAAAGTGGGAAACCCCTATTGCGGTTTAAGCTGCGTCTTGGAGCGTGTCGCAATCATGCCCCCTCCCTACCTATGCCCATGGTATTTTTAATGCATAATTATGTACGCGTGGCACGAATTTCGCCGTTTGGCTTGGGTCGGGGTGGGGGCCGTATTGCTATGCGAGCTCGGAATGTGCCAGGCGGTCCAATTGCCGATTACTCCGGACGCGCTTGAAGGTGTTCGGGTCCTTAAACGCCGAACTAGTGGATTGCCTTAAGAGGCTGCTTTGCGCTTCCGCTGCGAGGGCCGCAGTGTGCTCCTTCGTTCGAAGAGAGCGCTCTGTGTTTCCATCAACTGTAATGACCCCTCGAGGTCCTGGCATCTTGAGCTTGAGTAATGCGGTACCACATTGAATCTTGCAAATGCGGTTCTCCCAAGCAGTGCATGATAACCACTACGGAACGAGACTATATCGAAGATTAACTCTTCACTTCGGAAGTTATCCGGGGATTCGAAGACCACTTCCAGTGTGACTGAGCCTGTGCAATGGGCCTCTACACCTGGTATGATGCCTTTAAAGGTTGTTTTTGTGGGTTTGATCCTTGAGGGGTCTATACCCAATTTGCGCACTGTGTCCTGACAAAGCAGGTTCAGGCTGCTGCCGCCATCCATGAGGACTCGAGTGAGGTGAAATCCGTCAATGATTGGGTCTAGGACCAGTGCGGCGAGTCCGCCATGACGGATACTAGTGGGGTGGTCCCTGCAATCGAAGGTGATCGGATAGGAGGACCATGGGTTGAACTTTGGGGCGACTGGCTCCAACGCATATACATCCCTGAGTGCACGCTTCCACTTCCTCTTGGGGATGTGGGTTGCGTATATCATGTTCACCGTCCGCACTTGTGGGGGGAACCTCTTATGTCCTCCGGTGTTCGGCTGCAGGGGCTCTTCCTCGTCATCGCTATGTGGCCCCTTATCTTTGTTTTCGGCATTTAACTTGCCGGCCTGCTTGAACACCCAACAATCCCTGTTGGTGTGGTTGGCTGGCTTGTCGGGAGTGCCGTGTATTTGACACGAGCGATCGAGTATGTGGTCCAAACTGGACGGGCCCAGAGTGCTTCTTTTGAATGGCTTTTTCCGCTGACTGGGTTTAGAGCCTTTGAATCCGGCATTGACTGCCGTATCCTCGGTATTGTCGCTGTTAATGCAACGCTTATGTTTGTTGCGACGTGACCTACTATTGTCGTCCTTGGTATCCGAAGTACCATGGTTCTTTGATATGTTATTACTGTGAGCCAGCCAGCTGTCTTCTCCCGCACAAAAGCGGGTCATGAGTGTCATGAGGGCTTCCATAGATTTCGGCTTTTCCTGACCAAGGTGCCGGGCTAGCCACTCGTCGCGGATGTTGTGCTTGAAAGCTACTAGGGCCTCTGCATCCGGACAGTCGACGATTTGATTTTTCTTTGTTAGGAACCGTGTCCAGAATTGCCTGGCTGATTCCTCTGGCTGCTGAATTATGTGGCTCAAGTCATCGGCATCTGGTGGTTGCACATAAGTGCCCTGAAAGTTGTCGAGGAATGCGGCTTCTAGATCTTCCCAACAGCCAATGGAATCTGTTGGCAAGCTATTGAGCCAATGCCGAGCTGGTCCTTTGAGTTTGAGTGGGAGGTATTTAATGGCGTGTAGATCATCACCGCGTGCCATGTGGATATGCAGGAGGAAATCCTCGATCCATACCGCAGGATCTGTTGTGCCGTCGTATGATTCTATATTTACGGGTTTGAAATCCTCTGGGATTTGATGATCCATTACTTCGTCTGTGAAGCATAAGGAGTGTGCGGCACCTCTGTACTGGGCTATATCGCGACGCAACTCGAATGAGTCTTGCCCACTGTGTTCGGCCTGGCCAGACTTACTTTTACTGTATCTGGCGTGACGATTATCGTCTTGCATAGTGGCGCGCCCCTGTGATCCGTAGATCGATCTTGCATGTTTTGCTTTGTCCTCCAATACATCTCACAGGTCTGGCGTATTTCCCCATGCCTTTTTATTTGAATGGCGTCAGGGTGCGGGCTGAGCTTTTGGCTGGAATGTTTCTCTGTCGCACCTACGAGGTGGCCGATCAGCCATGTCATACGCCGGAGATGTAGGTTTCGGTGCTTCCTCCTCTAGTCGGGGTAGCAACCTGCACTTTGGGTAACTCTTGGAGGGGCGTTCGAGTTTATATTCCTCGGCCGCCAGGACTTCGGTCCATCTTTCAGCTAGCAAATCTTGGTCAGCTTGAAGCTGCTGCTACTTTTTCTTAAGGCTATTTGCCGTGGCTATAAGTCTGCGCTTGAAGCGCTCTTGTTCGGCGGGATCCTCTGGCACGACGAATTCGTCATCGTCGAGGCTTGCCTCGTCTTCGGAGGGAGGCATCTAATTATCCTCCTCCTCCTCTCCATCTCCGCTCTCTCAGGAGGGCTGGCCTCTCCATCCTCCTACCCTAAATCTTGCTGGAGGGGATTGTTGCCGTCTTTGGCACTGTCCGGAGTGCTATTATCTCCTATGCCGGTATCGCCACTTTTGCCTTGGCGGGACTTAGAGCGGCGCCGCTGACGCCGGCGCTTGGGTTGCTTCTTGGAGGGGTCATCCTCCGTTGTCTCGTCGCCATTGCCTTATTTGGGTGTGTCCACCATGTATATATCGTATGATGAGGTGGTTGTCCAGTGCCCTGTCGGCAGTGGTTCCTCTTCGCCTCCTGCATCGTCGTCCATACCGTCGATGTCTTCGGAGTCGAAGTCGAGCATGTCGGTTAAGTCATCGACAGTGGCTACTAAGTGGGTGGTAGGTGGGCGGCGAATTTCTTCGTCATCCGCATCCCAATCCTGCCGGACATATTTCGGCCAGGACTCTCCTGACAAGGAGAGAGACCTTAACGAGTTCAGTATGTCGCCAAAGGGCGAGTGCTGAAAAATATCCGCGGAGGTAAACTCCATGATCGGCGCCCAATCGGATTCAACAGGAACGGGTGCAGGCGGTTCGGTGTCCGTGGCTGGAGAAGGATCCGATAGTTTGACAACACGGCTCTTGTGAAGGGTAAGGTCGATATTCGACTCGATCGCCGCTGAGGATACGGCCTCCGTGACGGGGTCTATCCACTCGTCCATGGATGGCACAACTAGCTCCGAATTGAGGCTCGGAGCGGCCGCCGGTGCGATCTCCTGAATACGGTCTGATGGCAGAGCTAAATCGTACTCATCGTGACTGCGCGGCGCACAAGGCAAGGGCTCGAATCCGTCGAAGATCAAGTCTCCGCGGATATCGGCCATGTAGTTTAAGCTTCCAAACCTGACCTGGCGGCCAGGGGCGTAACTTTCGATCTGCTCCAGATGGCCAAGCGAGTTGGCCCGTAGTGCGAAGCCGCCGAACACAAAGATCTGTCCGGGGAGAAAAGTCTCACCCTGGACTGCATCGCTATCGATGATCGTAGGATCCATCAAGCCTAACGGCGACGACACAGAGGAACTCTCAATGAAAGGACCAATGTCGGTGTCAAAACCGGTGGATCTCGGGTAGGGGGTCCCAAACTATGCGTCTAAGGCGGATGGTAACAGGAGGCAGGGGACACGATGTTTTACCCAGGTTCGGGTCCTCTTGATGGAGGTAAAACCCTACATCCTGCTTAATTTATTCTTGATGATATGAGTATTACAAGAGTTGATCTACCACAAGATCGGAGAGGCTAAACCCTAGAAGCTAGCCTATGGTATGATTGTATGTTGTCCTACGGACTAAAACCCTCCGGTTTATATAGACACCGGAGGGGTCTAGGGTTACACAAGGTCGGTTACAAAGGAGGAGATATCCATATCCGTACTACCTAGCTTGCCTTCCACGCCAAGTAGAGTCCCATCCGGACACGAGACGAAGTCTTCAATCTTGTATCTTCATAGTCCAACAGTCCGGCCAAAGGATATAGTCCAACTGTCCGGAGACCCCCTAATCCAGGACTCCCTCAGCCGGCCCATTTGACTTGGTCAAAAGCTGGCGGGCCGGCCCATGGAAAGCCTGTTAACAGCATGTTCACATATAGCCCATTTACAGCCCGCTAACCCAAGGCCCGTTACGCCCTATCCGAATTAGGCCCAGTAGCGTCATCTAGGCCGTCCAATATGATTCCACCCCGTTTTCACTTCTGGACCATGTATAGCCCATGACATCTTTCAGCCCATATGAGGCCCTTTATAACTCTTGGCCCATTGGTGGCCCGTGCTAAAACTGGCCCGTAATGAACAGTGTATTACTTTACACCTATTAACGGCCTGTGATGAAACTGGCCCGTAATGAACAGTGTATCACTTTATACCCATTAACAGCCTGTTATTCCATTGGGCCGTTTCCAGCCCAAGTTAACTTTCGGCCTTCTGAGGGCCCATTTATTCTTGGGCTCCTTTGCAGCATTCGGTTACTTACGGCCTGTTATTGTCATTTTCTGTTTGTGGGCCAAATTCAGCCCGTCGTTACAGTCGGCCCGTTTGTGGACCATTAGTCTGTTGGGCCATTTTCATAGCATCACCAAATATGGCCTATCAATGACCCGTTATGGTCATCCCATAAAACGTATGATTTCCATTAAAGGCCCGTCTACGGCCCATTAAAGGCCCGTACAAGACCCATAAATGTGCCGGCGGCCCATGGATCATACGAGACGTACAAGGCCCATGGATCTTATGAGACGTAGAAGGCCCATGGATCCTACGAGACGTAGAAGGCCCATGGATCCAACAGCCCGTGAAGGGCCATGGTCAGGCGAATTGGCCCCCGTTTGAACGATATAGCATATTCAAAGAATTATCCTACTCAATACTATCACCTCTAAAAAGCCTACACTATTACAACAAAGAGATCAAGGCATAGAAAGGTAGAATAATCCTACACTATACAATAAAGAAATTACAGCCGATTATACCCACTGGGCATTATGGTTCGACACAGGTGATAATAAAGCATACACAAATAGCAAATTACATACACTGGGAAAATACAGCTCATACATCATGGACGCGCATCAACTTAACTCCATTTGAACTATAATCTCTTCAGAAAATAGGATTGGCCGGATTCAGATAGCACAAATTTCAGTCTGCAAAATCTCCAATTCCTTCATGGTTACCTCAGTGTCTTGTTTCATTTTTTGACTCCTACATCTAATACCTGCATGTCCAGTCTCAACTTGTTGATTATACGTCGACAATCATGTACACATTGTCTTGCCACCTCTAGTTGATGCTCGAGAACATCATCACATTCCAATTCCAATCCATAATCATTCGGTAACGGCCATGCCGCACTGCTCGCAGATCTTTGTGTTGATGTCACTTCATCCTGAAATGTTTCTGCAAGTACACATGACTAGGGCAAAAATATAGTTACAACAGTGAAGCGAACAAGACACTATTTTGTACTACATGGCAAAATAGGACTAACAATAATGTTACACGTCACTTTAAAAAAAATGTTACACGTCATGAAGCATAAGCAGGTGATATTTTAAAAATTATAAAAAGATAGTCTGTGCAGCCTGCATACAGAAATCCCTCTTAGCTCACCAGAGGAGCATGATGTTGGGGCCCAATCGAAAACACAGACAAGTTACAAATTTAGACAGCATGTTGCGTATAAGTAAGCAAGCAGTTGGCCATTCTATGCCTTAATTAAAGTCTTAGGGAGCATAATGAACAGCGGAGGGTTTCATACAAACATACTACAGTAGGCAAAACTATGCAATCACTAGTGTAGTATAAACTAGATTGTGAGCCTCATGCAATAATAGTTGGTTAATAGACTTCAAAGCTTCAGGCACACTTCGGCAGAGTAATTAAATGGCAAGGCCTTTAATTATGTCAACTAATAGTGATACAAGTACCGAACATCAGGCATGATTATTTGGGCATCTCATTAACTGAGGACGAATAAAGCAATTGAAAGGAGAAAATTAACTATGCCTGAAACAAACAAGGAATTGAACTGTTTAGTTGCATATAGTGACTTACCTTAGCATGTTGAAGAGGCTCAGCACAGCTCCTACTTCTCTTGCAAGGCTCCTTCCTAACATCTTGTACTTGGAAATCCTCAATCTTATCTTCATTGCACCCCCTCTACAAGGTGACACAAACTAGTTACTCGTCTCCTTGGAAGAAAAATATGCATACTTTCCAGTCTGTGAACACAAAAGGATGAGATTATAACAAAACAACACCACATAATTATGTCAACTAGTTACTCGTCTCCTTGGAAGATAAATATGCATACTTTCCTAACATACTTGCCTACTGTAGTGTACAGCCGAACCTTTATGTCTCCTATGAGTTAGACAAGGCCCCACTACAGCAGCCCTTAGTGTTTAAATCATTGACAAGCTCTGTTAGAGTGTTAGGTCAAGAACATCAAGTAATCAAAGCAAACCGTCCTAGTATGGCTAGCTGATGCAAACAAGCATTTGAACAGATGTGTGAGCAAATCTTACATATCAAGAAAAGAAGCAAAGAAGGAGGCTTAAAGACCATCACTTGACTGACCAGATTTAAGGGGCATTTAAACATCATGTGCAACGTATGAACTAACATAAACATTGCATATTCCAGATTCTACAATGGAATGCACATGTATTAGGTTATGCCATGTATGATGATGCCTAAATGTACAGATAGCAGGCAGGAGTGATTCATCATTGCACGCACAATTGAATTGCAGGTTAAGGGCCAGTTCGATTCTGCCTTTTTCAGGGCATATTGTCAAAATAAGCCATAAAAGATGTAAAGAAGTCATTTTTGAGTTATGGGCTTGGGCTTAACTAATCTCGCTTTGGAGGGGGGTGTTTCGGGTAGAACCTCACTAAAATTGAAGGGAAGGGGAATAGTAAAATGACTCTGTTGTCTGCCTATATTACACTCAAAATGCAACTGCTAGCGCCAGTGTCACACCTCGCCCTCAAGTAAAAACAAACACGCAAGCATTCATTGCCCTGCCCGCTTGCATCTCCTCTCCCCTTTCCCTCTACCTCGATCCCCTGCCTGCATCACTAGGTTTCCTCCAGCGAGCCGTCGCCACTGGTGCACTACATCTTGTACTTTTTCATTGTGTAACCCTATCTGCAAGTTGACACGGCTAATTTCAGACATCTCTACATGATACTACATTGCATATCCTTTGCGCATATTTAAACCACCAATTAACGATTGTGTGCGTACCATAAACTAGCCATGACTCTGTATGCTGGACTAGCAGGCACTCTAAGGGAGCCTAATGTAGTGCACTGGAATTCCTACATGCCACCTACGATTTTGTGTAATGTACTGCCCCTGTTCCTAAATATATGTCTTTGTAGAGATTCTAGTATGGACCACATACAGATGTATATAGATGCATTTTCGAGTGTAGATTCACTCATTTTGCTCCATATGTAGCCTATAGTGGAATCTCTAGAAAGACTTATATTAGGAATGGAGGTATGAGGTAGTATCATGTATGACATCTACATATCTAATTTAGCAGCCAGTAGTAGAAATCATTGTCTGCACAAAGGGATTACTGGTCGAAAATCCTAGCAAAGCACGCTGGCAGGCATAGAACAATACAAGAGAGAGAGACGCGCTTACAAGATCATAGCAATGCCTCAGTCCAGGATCTTGGTTGGCCAAGCTGTTAGATCCAGAAGAAACATCGTCCTTGTAGTTTTTGCCAGCAGCATAACAGGTAACAGCGACCGGTTAGTATATTTGAAGTACATTGGGCAGGTGATGCTGGACGGGTTTAAAGGTGACAAGTACCTAGGCTGTGGCGGGTGCTTGGCATCTCTCCAGACTGTGGTAATCAGGTTAGAAAAGTCGAGGGTGATGATGCTGCGCTGGTTGTTGGGGTCCGGTAAGGAGATCTAGAACCGTCGAGTAGGGTGTTTGTGGAGCGGCTCCGGTAGGGTGGACTACGATGTGGGCGAAGCGAATCTATGGCCGTGGACGAGGGCGTAGGTGAAGCTACTCCGGTGGTTGGGTTAAGGATGGTGTCGACGATGCGGATCTGCGGCCGTTGACGGGGAGTCAGAAGCTGCTCCGGTGGTTGACTTAAGGGTGGTGTCGACAATGCGGATCTGCGGCTGTGGATGGGGCGTTAGAAGCTGCTCCGGTAGGTTGGATGAGGGTGCGAAGAAGCGGATCTGAGGCCGTGGACTTGTGAGTTGGCAAAGCGGCCCCGGTAGGGTTGAGAATGGTATAGGCAAAGCTACTCCAGTAGGGTTGAGGAAGGTGTCGGCGAAGCGGCTCCGCTAGGGTTGAGGAAGGTGTTGGCGAAGAGGATCAGAGGCCGTCGACGGGGGCGTCGGTGGGACGGCTCCGGGGGGTGTGGACGAAGCGTCTCCGGTGGGGAGTACGAATGAGCCGCTGCAGATGCACGACAGTTGACGAGAGTACCGGCGAAGCAGATCTGGCGCCGTGGACAAGGCTGGCACTGAATGGGCTGTGGTACAGTGGTGGATGAGCAGTCTACTTGTTTCTAGGGGAGGTGGGAGGGGTAGATGCGGCCGCAGAAGCAGATCCGGCGAGGTGGACGCCGCTGGTAGTGAATGGGCTATGGTACGCCG
>NC_041384.1:224570132-224578761 GCF_002162155.2 Triticum dicoccoides
AGCAGTCTAGGGTTTCGAGAGGGGAGGGGAGGGGAGAAAGGGTGATGAAGTACGGACGGCATGATGTAAGATGCTCTGGTGCTGTGGAGTTAGTCATTTTTGCGGGAGGGGGAGAGGAAATGGGGGTGCTGTGTAGTGGGGGAACCAGAAGTTACCAAAGCAGCCCTGACCTATCATGTAGATGAGGGCGGTATTGTAACTGTTGGTCTCCGTGCACCAAGGACAAAAGGGGGATTTCGCATGCTAAAGACTAAGGTGACGGAAATTTTAGAAGGAGGCGGGAGATTTTGCCGCCCGCGGGATCGTTTGTATCCAGTTTCAACTAATTTTGGACCGTGCTAGCGAGAAGGTCATGCTAGACTGTGTACACGGGGCACGCGTCAGCAGTTAAAAACTGGTGTGAAGTCCACCCCAGAAAAAGACAATAATTCGGGATGATGCGCCGATAACTTGGACGTTCACACGGGCGCGGCCAATCGTACGGGTGTACTGGCGTGTTCACAAAAAAGGGATCAAACGCTCAGCCTATGTATTCCTCGTGTAAATAGATAATTTAGTGCCATTGGTTATTTACTTTAAACATAATGCATTGACGTGTTAGTGTAGAGGCGCACAAAAAGAAATGGATATTGTAGTCAGCTACTTAAAAGAGTTACCTCATATGATTACATAGCCTCAATTTCATTGCGTACCCGTTGAATTCATATATGAATATTACATATATTACTTCAAAATAGAAACTTAAATCATCCAAGACTAATGAATTTGAATGCAAGAGTAACAATGGTGCATGTTCATGATAGCTACATTGGTTGTTTGAAGAAACATCACTGTAACTTTGGCATGCTCAACTAAAAAGGCTTATTTAAATAGAAAAGATGTGATATGTGAGTGTCCAATCTTTATAGCGTTGAATCTATATTGTACCTTTGGCCACGATATGAAGTAGATATTGACTTATGTTCAAGTGATGCACGTCCACGATCACTAGATAGTGATACGTGAATGAATTGTGCAATCTCTCTCACACGCATACATATCTCATTTCCCTATGGGCATCGGAATCACACATGCGCACTTTGTGTATTTCTCTCCCTCCATCAGGGTTAAATTCATCTTTCTACCTCGTCCTACAAGTCTCTCACACAGAAACACACACGCTCTCTATGTCTAACACGCCCACCCCTTTAATTCCGCCCACCCACAGCCACTAATGTCTCTCACACATATGCTATCTACCTATCCCTTAATATAGCTAGATATGTGCCACACAAACTCCTTCTCCCTACTAGCAAGATGCCCATGCGTTGCACGGAACATCAAGATGCATTTGTATGAGAAGTTTATCTTGTGGGAGAAAAGGATGAACGAGGGAATGCCTTATCTGCAAATGCGGAGAGGGGTGTGGGTATCTTTTTGCAAAATTGCCATAGTTTCCTTCCTGTCCGTCGGATATAAATCGGATGGCCTATATTGCAGGATGACAGGAACACCATCATCACCAACTATGTTTTCTTATAAGAGTAGAGATATGTGAGTGTCACTGCCCCCCGCCCCCCCCCCCCACACCCACACTTCCCAACACCGAAGGAGTAGGGTGACACCTCGATTTTGATACTAATCTATCGACTGACTTCTCTCTCAAACATACACACACACACAACCCGGCACCGAAGGAGTAGGGTGGCACATCGATCTTGATAATAATCTATCTACTCCTCTTTCAAACACACACACACTCTCTCTCTCTCTCTAGTTGTGCCTCTGTGCCTACCGCGCACACTCTCAATACGTCTTTCTCTCCCTCCCTCCCCCCCAACAATGACAAAAGAAGGGTGACAACTCAATCTGATCATAATTTGTCAATTTGTTTCTCTCTCAAACATTGTGTCTCGGTGCCTCGCTCGGTAGCCCCCTCGATATGTAGACTTCTCGCGCGCGCACAGCTGTAGTGACGATGACACTGAACCCAGTGTGCCTTGTTTTTACCGGCCTCATGTGATAGTTTTCACCTTGTTTTCTATTAACTAACAAGGCAACCTTTTCTTTGTTACTACTATGAATCTGAAATCATTCGGGGCAGACATGAAATATATCACAGCAACCCAATTATCAAGATGCATTTGTATGAGTAGTTTATCTTGTGAGAGAAAAGGTTGAACGAGGGAAGGCCTTATTTGCGAATGTGGAGAGACATGTGGGTATATTTTTGCAAAATTGCCATAGTTTCTTTCCTATCCGTTAGATATAAATCTGACGGCCTATATTGCAGGATGGCATGCACACCATCATCACCAACTCTTTTTCTACTCCCTCTGTCCTAAAATACTAGTCATCAAAATGGATAAAAAGAGATGTATCTAAAACTAAAATACGTCTAGATACATTTCCTTTTATCCATTTTGATGACAAGTATTTCCGGATGGAGGGAGTATTTGTCTTTTTAGAGATTTCAACAAGTGACTATGACCGGACCTTACCAACATACTCAAAAAAGTAGTCCATAATTTTGATGTTACCCTCTTTTCTTGGCAGTGCAGTGCCATATGGATACCTCATATATAAATCAAGGACAAATCTGACCCCTTCCTGAAAAGACATACGGAGCAAAATGAGTGAATCTACACTCTAAAATATGTCTACATACACATCCATATGTGGTAGTCCATTTGAAATCTGAAAAAGACAAATATTTAGGAACGAATGGAGTATATATAAGAGTAGACATGGAGATATATCTCCAGCATGGTCTACAACAAAAATGTGCTGGGCTGGTTAACGCCGGATGCTCGCAACGCGATGACATGAGTTTGAATTATGTCTTTTAACTTTATATTTTTATATTATATATTACTCTACTTATTTAATATATACTTCTTTCGCTACCGTACTGACAGTGGAACCCACACAGTACTTAGAATACAAGATTAAGGATGGACTTGTTTCTTTTTAACTTTCTGTATGAAGCTGTAGCCACCCTGCAAGGCACGTGTACACTGTACATGCAATTAACTTTTTATAGAGGGAAAATCATACAGGCAATTAACTCAAATGGATTGGATGTCACCAACATAAAGAGCATCTCCAACGGTAGCTGGAAAATTTCCTCCCTCTTCCTTAAGCGGAGGACGACATCAAACGCCAGCGGCATACATTTTTACAACTCTAATCAACCAGATGAAATTCGTGCAAACACAGACTGATTTCATATAAGCATGAAGGATTTCATATAAAAAAGCCGGATCTTCATATAAACATGATGGATTTCATTACATTTACATGAACTAAGAAGTGCCAATCCGACTCTCTTGTATAATTAATACTCCCTCCGTCCGAAAATACTTGTCCTAGAAATGGATGTATCTAGACTTATTTTAGTTCTAAATGGCCGCCCGCGGATCCCTTTGTCTTCCTCATGTCCGTCAGACACTTGCGAGGTCGACGAATGTCCTCGGAAGAGACGAAGCAGCAAAGAAACCACCTGAATCCGTGGTCGTCGCCTCGGCGGTGGCCTTCATGGGTCCCAAGTGGCGGTGGCCTCCCGTGTTCTACTTCTCCTCGATGATGGCGGCGGACATGGAGAAGCTGGCCACCTTCTTGTCGCTCTCCACGCACCCATCTTCTGTCTCTGCCTGCATGGCGCTGCCGCAGGCACGGGAGGCGCGCCCACAGACACGGGAGGCGCGGCCACCGCAGACACTGGTGGCGCGGTACGACGCGGCAGCGACGATGCCCGTACCGGCGTGCTCGCTGCCGTGCCGGCGTGGAGCAACTCGCCACTCCTCATCGAGCTGAACTGGAGCGGCGAGTTGCTGAACCACGCGCCTGCTTGGGGAGGCAACTGGCTCCGTCGGGCCAAGCGAGGTTGGTGAAGCACCGAGCGGCCTCGCCCGTATCCGGAGGGCTCAGCAGGCCACCCAGCCGGGTAATATGCCGGTGAACGGCTCATCGGAAGCCATCAGAAGAGTGGAGAAAATGGTGAAGGAGGAGATGGGGAAGCGACGGAGGGGTGCGATTCTTGCCCGTTGTCTGTCTGGCCTCGTGTAAATAGAGGGCGGACGGTAGGATCTTGGCCGCCGTCTGGCCTCGTTTAAACTGAGGGTGGACGGGAGGAGCTCGGCCGGTGTTGTGTTTAATTCCGGCCCGCTCATGAACGGACTGTGGCCGGAGTAGTATTCTCGGTTTGCATGTGGGTTTAACGGAGGGGTTTAATGGAGGCGCCGGGCATGCAGCGGGCGGCGCAGTACTATTCAATTTGACAGCAGTAATGAGCCGGCAAATCACAAAGGCCCTCGCCTCTCGTGAAACCGACCGAGCTAGACTACCTCGCCCTCTAGCCTTTTAAAAAATGTATATACTCCACTTTTGTACAGTAGTACTATTAAAAAGGCTTGTCACAATAATGATGTCCAGCATAAGTGCACAACCCACCCCTCAAATAAAACTAAGCACCCTGGAATTTTTTGACAAAACTAAGCACCCTGAAATTCTTTGACAACTAAACTGCTGGCTATATGATGTTGGCCATATATATTGTACGTATATAATGTGGAGAAACGAGTGGTTTTCGTAAGATGAATTAATACTCACCTGGACGGAGGGAGTATTCGATTTGACAGCGGGCGGCGCAGTTCCCGATACGGCTTTAATGCAGACGAGGGAGGGAGTAGCGGTTCCCGATATGTTGAATGGCCAATGCATCCTCCTTCAATTAATGCATGAGGGAAGTAATGGGAGGAGGTCCGGGAAAAGAGGCTGCACGATTTGAATGCAACGCGGTTTGCCCTCATTGCCCTTATATAAAGGCGCCCCTCCATTCCAATGCATCTACAACATCGTACGCACCTAAGAATTTGCCTAAGCACCTACACTAAGCGCAAAAGAGCTTACTCCAGACCCATGGTGGCGATGCGCGTGAGTGGCCAGCGGCTGCGCCAGATGGTCCACGACGCCGGCCTGCCGCATGGCACCGAGGATCGTCTCCAGACGGTGTTGGAGACCGGCTGGTGGATGGCCGCCGTTGATGCCAACTACGACTCTCAGTTGGACCAGATGATCGTTCACACCAGCAACAAGTTCACCATCATCAAGAAGCTCGCGGACGACATCACCGTACTCCTCCAGCCTGCACGCCTGGGCTCCTCATTGCCTGCCACCCTAATCGGCCTCCATGGCCGGAACCTCTTTCAAGCACTGGTGGCCCTGCGACTGCCCGCCGACGCCACGAAGGATGTCCACCTGGAGGTCGCACTTGCCGCGAGGCGCCTCGCCCTGCAAGAATTCGTCGACCTACACATCCACGTGTACGAGAAAATCGTGTACATAGGTATCTACAAGGCCAGTGAGGACGCTACGACGTTGGCCTTCCTCAACCGGCTGGAAGCCTTGGATGCGTTTGCTGAGAAGCACCTCGACCTCACCACAAAAGCCACCACTCCTTAGCCGCCGGTCGGTGGCCTGGCGCACTAAGTTGAGGAGGAGGAGGTCGTACGTTCATGGATCCATCTTTCTTCTTGCCTTCTGTAACCACCACTGAGATCGCATCATCGTGGCCTTAATTCTTGTTGTGTTGTTGCATTCTCGTTCCAGTCAATACCGACATGTGTGATCCCTTTGCTTAATTATATGCATCACTGTAACTAGTACTCCATCTGTCAATTTATAAGTTGTGCTTACCTTTTCCATCAACTTCGTGCAACGCGCGGGCATCTTGCTAGAAACACTACTCCCTCCGTCTAGGTGAATAAGTCATCTTAGATTGTGTGTATGTCATGTGGGGCCTTAGTGTAGCTTGCCTAAGGTGTGGCTTGAACCAAACACTCACCTAAGTTAATCAAACTTGCCTAACCTTACATTCCACGAGATTTTGCCACATGTTAAAATCCAGAAAGCTCCACATGTAGAAACATAATGCACAAACCACCAGAATCTCATGCGTGCAATGCACGTGTACCTTACTAGTACTAGTTGGTAGGAGTAGTAGTAAGAAAAAAATTCCAGTTTTGGCACAAGCTCGTACTGCGGGAGCACCACAAGGTCTGCCGCAGGAGTTACATTTCCCTCTCGGGGCCCATGGGACCGAACTTTAGTGGCTTAGTGCCCGGCCTATGAGTCAATGACATGCGGACCTTAAATACGGCTGGCCCACATGTCATTCTCATGGTGGTGGCGTGGTTCGCGACTCACTCGTTCGAGATGAACCGACCGGTGGTGGTGTGGCTGTGGCGAGGGTGCCATAGTTGGGCGTCGGGGCGTTACGAGGCGTAGATGGCCACACTGGCGGGTACTACCTATATTACATAAGTACTCCAGCTGAGGATTGATGCCCGGGACGAAATGTGTCACAACCGCTGGATGAAAAATCGATGGTGCGGGAGTACGGATCGGAGCACAGCAGCGGAGCAGGCAAACTGCATCTAATCGGGTGTGTCTGTGGTAGAAAGTTGATGGTCGCCGCAGTTCAGCTAGCCCGCATGTCATGCACACAAAGGTAGAGGAGCGGTGGGGCCGAGAGGGATGAGGGGCACGTCAGGGGATGAGGATCCCCTGACACGAACAATCCTACCATTTTGTCACTGACATGTGGGACCCATAAGCGTGGGTCCCACCTGTCGGCGAAGGAAAGGCAGGGCAAGGCAGTGATAGCCACGTCAGAGGATCCATGTCCACGTCGGGGGACGTCGTGCCGTGGGTTGGAGCGGCATCGTGGGAATCGCGTGTGGGTGTGGTAGTGGTAGAAACAAGAAACGTGATGGTCGCCGTGGTTCAACTTCCATGGACAAGCTGTCATGTCTACTGATACATGTATATCAAAACTAGAGTGTTTATATTTCAATCACGTGAACAAGTATTATTCTACTACTTTGGATCCATTGCAACGCACGGGCCAGCACATTGGTAGTAGTAGTGTCCATCTCTATCTCTAGAGGCCTTCCCTCGTTCATCCTTTTCTCTCACAAGATAAACTACTCATACAAATGCATCTTGATGTTCCATGGAACACACGAGGATGTTTCCTTAGGGGTCTCTCCAGCGCGGCGTGGCCGTAGTTGCAAGTTGACGCCCCTTGACATGCCAATGTTGAGGGGCAGTCGGATTTCCTCCGATGAGAAGGTAAGATGAGTTTGATCACGTAGTAAATGCATTCTAAAGACTACTTCCGTGTCCATTTCCTAATTCTCCCCCTACCCACTATTTCACAGGTTAGGCTCAGTGCGAGTGGAGATTGGCTTGCATATGTACGGGAGAGTACCAACATCAATTTGCACAACATTTACAACGGTGAAACCGTTCCCGTAGAACCTTTGTCCAACATTGGGATCAGCCATGCAACAGGCCACCGCATGAATTGGTATGATGGAACCACGGTGAGATTGAATAAGATAGCACGAACCTTGAACATGGCGGTCAAAGGCGGACCATGCTGTCTGCGGCCGATTTGTTGCCGTACAAGTAGGAAGACGTTGTGCTCCTTTCTAACCGCATCTTCGCGGTGACAAACCAGGGGACTTATTTTGTATGGGACACATCCTACGATATACTCCCTCTCTCCCAGTTTATTTGCTTTGAATCTGTTCGTTTTATAAGTTTCAAATTCAAATTTAGAGCTCCCCATCACATGTTGAGATTACAATGTCTATTAAATCGTTGCGTGCATGTATAGTAAAGAAACAAATCTCGAGTTTGACACGAGTTCGTGCTGCGGGAGCACCACAAGCCCTGGCGCAGGAGTTACATTTCCCTCTCAGGGCCGTCGGGACTGAGCTTCAGCGCCTTACTACACCTACCTTTGAGTCAATAACATGTGGACCCGATAAGTGACTGGTCCACATGTAATGCTCCCGTAGGCAGAGGGGCAGCGGGGCCAAGAGGGGTGAGCCGCAGGTCGGGGGACATGTGGTTTCATGGGTTCGAGCGGCATCGTGGGAATCGCGGGTGGCTGTGGTAGAAACTTGGTGATCGCCGCATTTTATGTGGCCCACATGTCATGCACACAAAGGCAGAGGGGTGGTGCGGCCGAGAGGGGTGAGACGCACGTCGGGGGTCGTGCTGCCGTGGGTTGGAGAGGCGTCGTGGGAATCGCGAGATGAAACGTGATGGTCGCCGTAGTTGAACTTCCATGGACAAGTTGTCGTGTCTACGGACACATGCACTGCATACCGATCACTGGAAGGAGTAGCAGGGAAAGCTATATATGCGGATAAATAGTTCCTTATAGTCTAGCGGACCCACACTACTACTCTGTTCCAAAGACATGCACACCATCGAAATAGTCCATCTATATCAATATACACCGAGAGGGAATAATTTTTTTACAAGAGAGGAAATAGTTCATCCATCCATAATGCCCTCCTGCTGGTGCAGCCTTTTCTTCTTCTTCTTCTTCTTCTTCTTCTTCTTCTTCTTCTTCTTCTTCTTCTTCTTCTTCTTCTTCTTCTTCTTCTTCTTCTTCTTCTTCTTCTTCTTCTTCTTCTTCTTCTTCTTCTTCTTCTTCTTCTTCTTCTTCTTCTTCTTCTTCTTCTTCTTCTTCTTCTTCTTCTTCTTCTTCTTCTTCTTCTTCTTCTTCTTCTTCTTCTTCTTCTTCTTCTTCTTCTTCTTCTTCTTCTTCTTCTTCTTCTTCTTCTTCTTC
>NC_041384.1:224578876-224619804 GCF_002162155.2 Triticum dicoccoides
TGTTCTCATTCTCTGTGGGAGACGGCTTCGCAACAAGCTCTTTGGACATTGTAGCTATCTTGAAACTCACACGGGCATCGAGGGCAGCATATTTTATCCGCTCGTACGTCAAGGGATAATTCTCCCATCCAGACGACCTTAATGCCACCGTTTCGTCACCCTTCTGAAGATTTGTACCAAGCACAAAATTTGCTACGTCGAATAGGGATGGTGTCTGTTTATCACAAACTTATGCAGGAATTTTGATTCTGGTTTGTAGGTCAGCGATGCTATTCAAATAAAGGTTGTACGGCTCCAGCTTCTGTTTGTCCCCTTCGATGGCTGCCCCACAGAAGTATACGTCTTCCTGAGACAAGAAGTTGTGAAGCTCACCTGGTATGGAGGGCGAGTGTATGATGTGGTACACCAAAACATCATCTTCGAGGCACAGCTGAAGGACGGCGGCGCGCTGGATCTTCCCAGGGGCACACTCCGTGTACTCTGCGTCGAGACCGATGACCTTCGTCTCTACCTTTTCGAGGGAGTTGGATACATTATTGTGTTGGAGAACGTAGCAGAAATTCAAAATTTTCTACGCATCACCAAGATCAATCTATGGAGTAATCTAGCAACGAGGGGAAGGAGAGTGCATCTACATACCCTTGTAGATCGCTAAGCAAAAGCGTTCAAGTGAACGGGGTTGATGGAGTCGTACTCGCCGTGATCCAAATCACCGATGATCCTAGTGCCGAACGGACGGCACCTCCGCGTTCAACACACATGCAGCCCGGTGACATCTCCCATGCCTTGATCCAGCAAGGAGAGAGGGAGAGGTTGGGGAAGACTCCGTCCAGCAGCAGCACGACAACGTGGTGGTGGTGGAGGAGCGTGGTACTCCAGCAGGGCTTCGCCAAGCACCGCAAGAGACGAGGAGGGAGAGGGGTAGGGCTGCGCCAAGAAGGAGATGTTCTCGTGTGTATGGCAGCACAAAACCGCACTATATACAGGGGAAAGGGAGGGGCTGCGCCCCCACCTAGGTTTCCACCCCTAGGGGTGGCGGCCAGCCCTAGATCCCATCTAGCGGGGCGACCAAGGGGGGAGAGAGGGGGGCGCACCACTAGGTGGGCCTTAGGCCCATCTGAGCCTAGGGTTTCCCCCTTTTCCCTTCTCTCTTCGCCTTGGGCCCTGGTGGGGGGGGGCGCACCAGCCCACCTGGGGCTGGTCCCCTCTCACACTTGGCCCACGCAGCCCTCTAGGGCAGGTAGCCCCACCTGGTAGACCCCCGGGACCCTCCCGGTGGTCCCGGTACGTTACCGATAGCACCCGAAACTTTTCCGGTGACCAAAACAGGACTTCCCATATATAAATCTTTACCTCCGGACCATTCTGGAACTCCTCGTGATGTCCGGGATCTCATCCGGAACTCCGAACAACATTCGGTAACCACGTATATCTATTCCCTATAACCCTAGCATCATCGAACCTTAAGTGTGTAGACCCTACGGGTTCGGGAAACATGCAGACATGACCGAGACACCTCTCCGGCCAATAACCAACAGCGGGATCTGGATACCCATGTTGGCTCCCACATGTTCCACGATGATCTCATCGGATGAACCACGATGTCGAGGATTCAATCAATCCCGTATTCAATTCCCTTTGTCTAGCGGTATTGTACTTGCCCGAGATTCGGTCGTCGGTATCCGATACCTTGTTCAATCTCGTTACCGGCAAGTCTCTTTACTTGTTCCGTAACACATCATCCCGTGATCAACTCCTTGGTCACATTGCGCATATGATGATGTCCTACCGAGTGGGCCCAGAGATACCTCTCCGTCACACAGAGTGACAAATCCCAGTCTCGATTCGTGTCAACCCAACAGACACTTTCGGAGATACCCATAGTGTACCTTTATAGCCACCCAGTTACGTTGTGACGTTTGGCACACCCAAAGCATTCCTACGGTATCCGGGAGTTGCACAATCTCATGGTCTAAGGAAATGATACTTGACATTAGAAAAGCTTTAGCATACGAACTACACGATATTTGTGCTAGGCTTAGGATTGGGTCTTGTCCATCACATGATTCTCCTAATGATGTGATCCCGTTATCAACGACATCCAATGTCCATGGTCAGGAAACCGTAACCATCTATTGATCAACGAGCTAGTCAACTAGAGGCTTACTAGGGACATGGTGTTGTCTATGTATCCACACATGTATCTGAGTTTCCTATCAATACAATTCTAGCATGGATAATAAACGATTATCATGAACAAGGAAATATGATAATAACTAATTTATTATTGCCTCTAGGGCATATTTCCAACAGTCTCCCACTTGCACTAGAGTCAATAATCCAGTTCACATCGCTATGTGATTAACACTCAAGGTCACATCCCCATGTGACTAACACTGAAAGAGTTCTGGGTTTGATCATGTTATGCTTGTGAGGGAGGTTTTAGTCAATGGGTCTGCAACATTCAGATCCGTATGTACTTCGCAAATCTCTATGTCATCTTGTAGATGCAGCCACTACGCTATATTTGGAGCCATTTCAAATAATTGTTCTACTTGGAGCTATTCTAAATTGTTGCTCCATTATACGTATCCGGTATCTCTACTCAGAGCTATCCGGATAGGTGTTAAGCTTACATCGACGTAACTCTTTATGTCGAACTCTTTATCACCTCCATAACCGAGAAACATATCCTTGTTCCTCTAAGGATAATTTTGACCGCTATCTGGTGATCTACTCCTAGATCACCTTTGTACCCTCTTGCCAGACATGTGGCAAGGCACACATCAGGTACTCAGCATGGCATACCATATAGAGCCTATGACAAAAGCATAGGGGACGACCTTCGTCCTTCCTCTTTCTTCTGTCGTGGTCGAGCTTTAAGTCTTAACTTCATACCTTACAACTCAGGCAAGAACTCCTTCTTTGGCTGATCCATCTTGAACACCTTCAAGATCATGTCAAGGTATGTGCTCATTTCAAAGTACCATTAAGCGTTTTTTATCTATCCTTAGAGATCTTGATGCTCAATGTTCAAGTAGCTTAATCCAGGTTTTCCATTGAAAAACACCTTTCAAATAACCCTATATGCTTTCCAGAAATTCCACATCATTTCGGATCAACAATATGTCATCCACATATACTTATCAGAAATGTCGTAGTGCTCCCACTCACTTTATTGTAAATACAAGTTTCTAACAAACTTTGTATGAACCCATAAACTTTGATTACTCCATCAAAGTGTATATTCCGACTCCGAGATGCTTGCTCTAGTCCATGGAAGGATCGCTGGAGCTAGCATACCTTTTAGCATCCTTAGGATCGATAAAACCTTTCTGATTGTATCACATACAACCTTTCCTTACGAAAACTGGTAAGGAAACTTGTTTTGACATCCATCTGACAGATTTCATAAATGCAGCTTATGCTAACATGATTCCGACGGACTTAAGCATTGCTACGGGTGAGAAAATCTCATCATAGTCAACTGCTTGAACTTGTGAAAAAACTCTTCGCCACAAGTCGAGCTTCATAGACGATGACATTACCATCCACGTCCGTCTTCTTAAAATCCACATGTACCTAACAGCCTTACGACCATCAAGTAGTTCTTCCAAAGTCTACACTTTGTTTTCATACATGGATCCTCTCTCGAATTTTATGGCCTCGAGCCAATTTTCGGAATCCAGGCCCACCATCACTTCTCCATAGCTCATAGGTTCATCATTGTCCAACAACATGACCTTTAAGACAGGGTTACCACTTAGAAGTTGTACACACCCTTGTCAACCCATGAGGTTCGATAGTAACTTGATCTGAAGCTCCATGATCATCATCATTAGCTTTCTCTTCAACTGAGGCAGGTGCCACAGAAACATTTTTTCTGTGCTGCGCTACTCTTTGGTTGAAGTAAAGGTTCAACAACCTTATCAAGTTCTATCTTCCTCCCACTCAATTCTTTCGAGAGAAACTTTTCCTCGAGAAAGGACCCGATTCGACAAACAATCCCTATTGCTTTCGGATCTGAGACAGGAGGTATACCCAACTGTTTTGGGTGTCCTATGAAGATGCATTTATCCGCTTTGGATTCAAGCTTATCAGCCTGAAACTTTTCACATAAGCATCGCAGCCCCAAACTTTTAAGAAATGACAGCTTAGGTTTCTCTAAACCATAGTTCATACGGTGTCATCTCATCGGAATTATGTGGTGCCCTATTTAAAGTGAATGTGGTTGTCTCTAATGCCTAACCCATAAACTATTGTGGTAATTCAATAAGAGACATCATGGTATGCATCATATCCAATAGGGTGCAGTTATGATGTTCGGACACACCATCACACTATGGTGTTCCAGGCTGTATTAGTTGTGAAACAATTTCCACAATGTCTTAATTCTGTGCCAAACTCGTAAGTCAGATATTCATCTCTATGATCATATCATAGATATTTTATCCTCTTGTCACGAGGATCTTTCAACTTCACCCTGAAATTACTTGAACCTTTCAATAATTCAGACTCGTGATTCATCAAGTAAATATACTCAACATCTACTCAAATCATCTGTGAAGTAAGAACATAACGATATCCACTACACGCCTCAGCACTCATTGGACTGCACACATCAAAATGTATTACTTCCAACAAGTTGCTTTCTAGTTCCATCTTACCGAAAACGAGGCCTTTCAGTCATCTTGTCCATGTGGTATGATTTGCATGTCTCAAGTGATTCAAAATCAAGTGAGTCCAAAGATCCATCAACATGGAGCTTCTTCATGTGTTTTATACCATTGTGACTAAAATTGCAGTGCCACAAGTATGTGGTACTATCATTACTATCTTATATCTTTTGGCATGAACATGTGTAACACTACGATCGGGATTCGATAAACCATTCATTTTAGGTGCAAGACCATTGAAGGTATTACTCAAATAAACAGAGTAACCATTATTCTCCTTAAATGAATAACCATATTGCAATAAACATAATCCAATCATGTCTATGCTCAATGCAAACACCAAATAACAATTATTTAGGTTTAACACCAATCCCGATGGTAAACGGAGCGTGCGATGCTTGATCACATCAACCTTGGAAACACTTCCAACACATATCATCGTATCACCTTTGACTAGTCTCCGTTTATTCTGTAGCCTTTCATTTCGAGTTACCAACACTTAGCAACCGAACCGGTATCTAATACCCTGCTGCTACTAGGAGTACTAGTAAAGTACACATTTAATATAATGTATGTCCAATACATACTTCTTTCAACCTTGCCAGCCTTCTCATCTACCAAGTATCTAGGGTGGTTCTGCTTCAGTGACCGTTCCCCTCATTACAGAAGCACTTAGTCTCGGGCTTGGGTTCAACTTTGTGTTTCTTCACTAGAGCAGCAACTGATTTGTCGTTTCATGAAGTATCCCTTTCTTGCCCTTCTTGAAACTAGTGGTTTTACTAACCATCAACAATTGATGCTCCTATTTGATTTCTACTTTCGCGGTGTCACGAATAGCTCAAGGATCATATCTATCCCTGATATGTTATAGTTCATCACGAAGCTCTAGTAGCTTGGTGGCAGTGACTTTGGAGAACCATCACTATCTCATCTGGAAGATTAACTCCCACTCGATTCAAGCGATTGTAGTACTCATACAATCTGAGCACATGCTCAACGATTGAGCTTTTCTCCTTAGTGTGCAGGCTTAAGAAACTTGTCAAAGGTCTCATACCTCTTGACGTTGGCACTAGCCTGAAATCCCAATGTCAGTCCTTGGAACATCTCATATGTTCTGCGATGTTTCAAAAACGTCTTTGGTGCCTCAATTCTAAACCATTTAGCATTACGCACTGAACTATCATGTAGTCATCAAAACGTGTATGTCAGATGTTCGCAACATCCACAAATGATGTTCGAGGTTCAGCACACTGAGCGGTGCATTAAGGACATAAGCCTTCTATGAAGCAATGAGGACAATCCTCAGTTTACGGACCTAGACCGCATAATTGCTACTATCAACTTTCAACTAAATTTTCTATAGGAACATATCCAAACAGTAGAACTGAGGCGCGAGCTACGACATAATTTGCGAAGACCTTTTGACTATGTTCAGGATAATTAAGTTCATCTTATGAACTCCCACTCAGATAGACATCCCTCTAGTCATCTAAGTGATTACATGATCCGAGTCAACTAGGCCGTGTCCGATCATCACGTGAGACGGACTAGTCATCATCGGTGAACATCTTCATGTTGATCGTATCTACCATACGACTCATGCTCGACCTTTCGGTCTCTTGTGTTCCGAGGCCATGTCTGTACATGCTAGGCTCGTCAAGTCAACCTAAGTGTTTCGCGTGTGTAAATCTGTCTTACACCCGTTGTATGTGAACGTTAGAATCTATCACACCCGATCATCATGTGGTGCTTCGAAACGACGAACTTTCGCAACGGTGCACAGTTAGGGGGAACACTTTCTTAAAATTTTAATGAGGGATCATCTTATTTACTACCGTCGTTCTAAGCAAATAAGATGCAAAAACATGATAAACATCACATGCAATCAAAAAGTGACATGATATGGCCAATATCATTTTGCTCCTTTTGATCTCCATCTTCGGGGCTCCATGATCATCATCGTCACGGGCATGACACCATGATCTCCATCATCATGATCTCCATCATCGTGTCTCCATGAAGTTGTCTCGCCAACTATTACTTCTACTACTATGGCTAACGGTTTAGCACTAAAGTAAAGTAATTACATGGCATTGTTCATTGACACGCAAGTCATACAATAAATTAAGACAACTCCTATGGCTCCTGCCGGTTGTCATACTCATCGACATGCAAGTCGTGATTCCTATTACAAGAACATGATCAATCTCATACATCACATATCATTCATCACATTCTTTTGGCCATATCACATCACATAACATACCCTACAAAAACAAGTTAGACGTCCTCTAATTGTTGTTTGCATGTTTTACGTGGCTGCTATGGGTTTCTAGCAAGAACATTTCTTACCTACGCAAAAACCACAACGTGATATGTCAATTGCTATTTACCCTTCATAAGGACCGTTTTCATGGAATCCGATCCGACTAAAGTGGGAGAGACTGGCACCCGCTAGCCACCTTATGCAACAAGTGCATGTCAGTCGGTGGACCCTGTCTCACGTAAGTGTACGTGTAAGGTCGGTCCGGGCCGCTTCATCCCACAATACCATCGAAACAAGATTGGACTAGTAACAGTAAGCATATTGAACAAAATCAACGCCCACAACAACTTGTGTTCTACTCGTGCAAAGAAACTACGCATAGACCTAACTCATGATGCCACTGTTGGAGAACGTAGCAGAAATTCAAAATTTTCTACGCATCACCAAGATCAATCTATGGAGTAATCTAGCAACGAGGGGAAGGAGAGTGCATCTACATACCCTTGTAGATCGCTCAGTGGAAGTGTTCAAGTGAATGGGGTTGATGGAGTCGTACTCGTTGTGATCCAAATCACCGATGATCCTAGTGCCGAACGGACGGCACCTCCGCGATCAACACACATGCAGCCCGGTGACGTCTCCCATGCCTTGATCCAGCAAGGAGAGAGGGAGAGGTTGGGGAAGACTCCGTCCAGCAGCAGCACGACGGCGTGGTGGTGGTGGAGGAGCGTGGTACTCCAGCAGGGCTTCGCCAAGCACCGCAAGAGACGAGGAGGGAGAGGGGTAGGGCTGCGCCAAGAAGGAGATGTTCTTGTGTGTATGGCAGCCCAAAACCCCACTATATATAGGGGAAAGGGAGGGGCTGCGCCCCCACCTAGGTTTCCACCCCTAGGGGTGGCGGACGGCCCTAGATCCCATCTAGGGGGGCGGCCAAGGGGGGAGAGAGGGGGGGCGCACCACTAGGTGGGCCTTAGGCCCATCTGAGCCTAGGGTTTCCCCATTTTCCCTTCTCTCTTCGCCTTGGGCCATGGTGGGGGGGCGCACCCGCCCACCTGGGGCTAGTCTCCTCTCACACTTGGCCCATGCAGCCCTCTAGGGCAGGTAGCCCCACCTGGTGGACCCCGGGGACCCTCCCGGTGGTCCCGGTACGTTACCGATAGCACCCGAAACTTTTCCGGTGACCAAAACAGGACTTCCCATATATAAATCTTTACCTCCGGACCATTCCGGAACTCCTCGTGATGTCCGTGATCTCATCCGGGACTCCGAACAACATTCGGTAACCATGTATATCTATTCCCTATAACCCTAGCATCATCGAACCTTAAGTGTGTAGACCCTGCGGGTTCGGGAACCATGCAGACATGACCGAGACACCTCTCCGGCCAATAACCAACAGCGGGATCTGGATACCCATGTTGGCTCCCACATGTTCCATGATGATCTCATCGGATGAACCATGATGTCGAGGATTCAATCAATCCCGTATTCAATTCCCTTTGTCTAGCGGTATTGTACTTGCCCGAGATTCGATCGTCGGTATCCGATACCTTGTTCAATCTCGTTACCGGCAAGTCTCTTTACTCATTCTATAACACATCATCCCGTGATCAACTCCTTGGTCACATTGCGCATATGATGATGTCCTACCGAGTGGGCCCAGAGATACCTCTCTGTCACACGGAGTGACAAATCCCAGTCTCGATTCGTGCCAACCCAACAGACACTTTCGGAGATACCCGTAGTGTACCTTTATATCCACCCAGTTACATTGTGACGTTTGGCATACCCAAAGCATTCCTACGGTATCCGGGAGTTGCACAATCTCATGGTCTAAGGAAATGATACTTGACATTAGAAAAGCTTTAGCATACGAACTACACGATCTTTGTGCTAGGCTTAGGATTGGGTCTTGTCCATCACATGATTCTCCTAATGATGTGATCCCGTTATCAACGACATCCAATTTCCATGGTCAGGAAACTGTAACCATCTATTGATCAACGAGCTAGTCAACTAGAGGCTTACTAGGGACATGGTGTTGTCTATGTATCCACACATGTATCTGAGTTTCCTATCAATACAATTCTAGCATGGATAATAAACAATTATCATGAACAAGGAAATATGCTAATAACTAATTTATTATTGCCTCTAGGGCATATTTCCAACATGTTGATCCACTGCCGAACAACCCTTGGGTGGACGGTGATGGTGGCAACTATGCGCATCGAGCCTTCGACGAGGACATGTTGGACGCTAAAAACCTGCATCTCGATCTCTATCGCCATTTGGAATCGCTGGAACGGAGGGCTATGGTTTGGAGAATTAGGATTAGATGGCTAGTCTAACTGAAGTAGTAGATGATTATTTAAAGAGGTTAAAACAATGTGAACGCAGTGGGGTTTGGATGCAAATGAAGACGAAGGGGAGGTGAAGAAGCCGAGGAGAATCGGTTCCCGATGGAGAAGTAAATGGGAGAAGTGGCATGCAGGCAGTTGATTAGACGGCTAGGTAGACTAAACGAAAAGGCTATGCGGGTAGACTGATGAGTCGTACCTGTTCGTGTACGTGCCCATCCTTCCTGATAGGTGGGACCAATGCAAACAGATAAAAAATGTCGTAGTTTTGTTTAGCGCGTGAGTGGGAGACACAACATTCTCTGGTTAAGGAATACTCCCTCCGTTTAGGTGAGTATAAGTCACCTTATGAAAATTAGGTTTTCCCAAAACCTTTAGGCGTGGAGCATTAACTTCCTGCTCGATCCCCTCCCAGCCTCTTAGCCAGCGTTCTCTTCCTCTGCTGCCGCGTTCTACCTTTCCATTTTTCCTCTTCTCAAGTGTGGAACGATCTGCATGCCGTCCTTGATGCACCAGAACGACCACTGCATGCATCGCGGCAGAGCGTTGATTGAGCATGCACGAGAATTTGGTTCTGCTCGCAATATGGATGATACCTAAACGATGAAGTGAATAGGCATGCTAGCACCGGAGACCTATTTATGCTATACAATACTGGAGTACTCATGTACCTATTTATGCTATACAATACTAGTAGTTGTAGTAGTAGTAGTAGTAGTAGTAGTAGTAGTAGTAGTAGTAGTAGTAGTAGTACAACTGTGGTACACTTGATGGTCAAAATACTATTCATCCGGTCTTCACAGTGAAGTGACAACACCCTGCGCCTGACACTAGTCCAGGCGGCGTGTTCGGGTTACCAAAGTCAGCCTCACCCTGTGCACAGTGCAGTCTGTCATCACCCTGTGCACAGTGCAGTCTATCACCGCCGTTGTACAACACATTGGCGCCTCGCCTCGTCTCCCTCTCCGCTCCCATAGCACCACTCCATCTCCATCTACTTCTCCGTCTCCATCTCACTATGCCCCCGTGTACCATTGCCTCGCTCGCCTCCCCCAGTACCACTATTCCCTCGCTAGCCGCTCCAGCACCGACATCCTTCTCCCCCGTAAATCAAGCCCCCTTCCAAACTCCATCATGGCCGAACGCGAACCGCGCAACATCCATATGAGCCGCGATTGGAGCAATCTCCCCAGTGACATCCTCGACCTCTGTTGTTCGTGTATGGATATGTTGAGTGCCCTGTGGCTGGCTGCATGCTCGAGGGACATGCACACGGCCATCGTTGAAGCGAGGCCTAAGCTTTTCAAGACACCCTGCTTGCTGCTATCTGGTCTTGCGAGATTGGCTCACCATGATACGGAGGCATGCATGATGCCCCTCGACTTCAATCCGATCTCCATTAGCCGAAATTTCTTTGCAGGTATGTAGTGGGTCACCATACATCATTTCCCTCGACATCGATCCGATCACCATCGCCCGAAACTTCTTGGCAGGTATGTACTGGGTCGGCATGAACTCCCACTGGATGGATGCCTTCAGAGAAGATGGTAAAAAGTTGGTGCTCGTGAACTTCCAGACCTCCCATGAGATTATCCTTCCTCCGTTGGATTATATAGAGTATTACCATTGCGGTCCAAGTCATCTAGATTACTATGTCAGTTGGACGGACCTTGTTTTGCAGAAGATTGTAATCTGCCAAGTGCCCACACGACATGCGAATTACGCAGACTTCAAGCTAATTGCCTTGTTCGACCGCGGACTCACCTATCTTTACGCCGGTGCCTTCTTTAGCTGGAGACAACTCGGCTCGCAGTGGATCATCGTCAAAGCTGATACACACTTCTGTGATGCTATTGAACACAATGGCATCATCTACGCGATCGACAAAGCAGATGGCACCACGTATTGCTGGGATGGCGCGTGTAAGTTGTTTCCTCTCATGTTAATGATGACGCCATGACACTGTTTGAACTTTTTGTGATGATTGGCATATCTCTGTTTGAGCAGAATTTGAGTAGAACTATGGCAATGTGTTAGAGACGCCGTAAATCAGCTATATTTGGAATGAGTTAATTCATGCGATTGTGACCATGTCATTACAGCCAATTTGTACCCTGAATAATCAAACGGTTAGGAATGTATGGATATTATCCTTATTTTACAGTAATCTATATACTACTACTAAATATGAGTGTGTATCAATGGCCATGTTAGTTTCCTCATTTTCATGATGTAGAAACATGCACCACACTGTTGGTTTCATCTAACCATACATTAGGGAAGTAAATGTGCATATGGAGAACTCTATATTTGGAAGTAGTGAAATCCTGCAATGCTTACCATGTGTACATACCTATATTCTCCCTTCAGCAGTCAATGGCTAGAATATTATCCTCACAAAATTTTTGCCCACAGAACACGAGTATATAACAATGCATGGTCTATTAATTACCTTGAAGAATTTGTTTGTGAGGACAGAACATGATTACATAACATGCATGACATGGTAGTTTCCTATGAAGAATCGATTGCGAGATAACATGACTATAACCAAGCATGGCACTTCTATATTTTCGAACCCAGTATACATTTCCCTGTATTTTCCTCCCAGTTCCAACAGGGACATATCAATGTTGTTTCTTGCATTATCCTACTCATACTCTGAACAATGTTGATCTTACATTAACAATGCATGTCCTTTTTGATATGATCCAGTGTCCCTATAGTTACTGCCCTTTGTAATCACACCACCTTTGCCAAAAACGGGGAAGCACGACTGGTTCCTCGCTCGATCAGACGACAGCAAAAGAGTGATGATCATTCGGACACATGAGCCAGAAAAGTTATATTGCAAAAACCCCACTATATACAAGCACCGTGTAATACGTGAGTATCCGGACAGTGGCTGTTACGTCTATGAGCAGGATACCAGCTTGTTGGGGCCTTTAGGATTTTTTTAGTTGGAGGCGGGTAAACAGCCTTGGTTCACACTCTCTGTTTCTCGGACTCAATTATCCGATTAACCAGGAGATCACCGTTGGCAAGGACCATGATGGCAGAGAGGCTCTGTTTGCTATGGAAAATTGTGTCTACACGACGAGCCCTAGGAGTTCGGGAGCAAACTCCCCTGATTGTCAACGATACAGCCTGCAGCCAAAAGAAGGTGAGAATGACAAAGGCATCCGGATTAACTTTGATACTTGGATGTCTCAATTACGACAGGCAGTGATGTGGTTCGAGCCTTCAAGTTGATAGGTAATTGGGTTGTTGCATCGAAAGGGTGGAGTACTGGTGCCTCCGGATCACTGGTCGCTGAAGCGAGGCTGCAAATTATGATGGTGTTGGATCATCTCTTCGAATGACTTTGTTGTCTTTGCTGCTGGTTCTGGATGGGTAGTTCTTTCTTTTGTTATGCATATTCCTTGTCATTTGGTCATCCTCATCTATGTCACTCTTACTATGTAATAGTTGCTTCTGTTTAGAATGTCATTCCCATCTGGATCACGAGAGTCTGAGCGCTGCAGATGGGTGCATTTTGGTGGTGTAGCAAGACTTCTTATGAACTATCATGTCTTGTTGTTTATGTCAGTAGTAGTCACTAGTCAGGGTTTGAATGTTGTATATATCGTTGTTTCGAACTGTTTATTGTCTCGAACTACTGGTGGGCTAAATGAGGGCATCACCATTCTCCAGTGTTCAGAGTATATCTCCCTTTTCCAAGTTATATAATTTGAGCTTAGTGTCTTTTCGATGATGTACACTTGTTTGGGCCAGTGAGGTGTCGTTGAATATGGGCCGAGTAGTAACGGAATGCCAAACAGGTCAATTATGACTCTCAGGCCGGGCTGATCCTAAAAAAGGTCGGGCTCTCCAAAAAAGAATGAATAAGGACTCTTAGGCCGACATGTGGGCGCCACCGGTGTTTTCATGCGCTTGCGTGCTGAGAGCATATTGGCGCGTGCTCGAAATTCATGCTACCTTTTCATCCGCAGTCTCCCGCCCCTCCCCCACCTCTGGGATCTCGATTCCTACTCCAGTTCCCCCAAATCCCCCTCCTGTACTCCCTGTACTCAAGCGCACTATCATGTCGCCGGTCAACGCGGATCTCCGAGCCGGAGATCCTGAGGTCCGTCCTGCCTTCGGTCGCTGCATGCTGTCGCTCAACAGTGGCATGGCGGCGCTTGACGACCAGTTTGCCGGCAAAGTGCTAATGGTAACCATCAATGGCGACTGGCCTCCCATCTCACCGGATGACCTTGTCAAAGCTCTTGGCATTGCGCATGGCATCCAAATAAGTGACTTGCTCGTCGCAGTTTGTCCGCCACGACTGATTTCTTCATCAGGTTCCAGACAACTTTCGACTGCAGTCGTGTGTTCGAATCTTCCCGGCGTTTGTTCTGCGATGGCGCGCTGGTGAGCTTTGATCGGTGGCACCCAGGATGGGGCTCGGTGCCCTCTGAGCTTGATTTTTTAACAAAGCTTACCTTCCACGGCATGCCTCGACGTGCTTGGAACAGCGAGTCCATGAACGAGCTTATCAACGACCTTGGAGGTGAGCTCGTAAGTATGTTTGTTCCTCTAGACAACTGGGCTCTGATGGTTATGGCATGGATGAAGAAGCCATCCACCATACCGAAGGTGATTGGTGTTGAGATACCGGTGCAGGAACCGGGGTTGTACTATTCGTCGCCACCAAGGCCGTCGCGGACCACGTTAGGGATGTGCATGTATCGAGTGTTCGTGCATGTCGAAGAAGTGGTCAATCCATCAATCGAAGTCCTGCCGCCGCCGCTGGTGCCAGGGTCCGTTGACGACGTCCATTACAGGAGTCAACGTCAGACTTTCCCCGTGTTGCTCGGAACGATGGATGGCACAGGGCCTACTCCATCGTGTGGCGGAAGCCACTGCTTTTTTGGGAGAAGAGGCGGGGCTGGCTGCCTGGATGTGCTCTAATTTGAGGTAACAACTGAATCTTGTCAGATACTAGTTAAATCCGAGCTATGGGTGTGAAGCACTGATGTGCCAGTACATTTGATTGTGACCTATTCTAATTTTGTACCTAAACTTTTTTTATAAAGGGTTGTACGTCAACTTAATGTGCTAGGAGAACTTATTGTGTTGTCTGTCTGTTTTCTTTGCACAACATTCAAGATATTTCCCCGTCATTGATAAAGATGATGAACCGTTATGTATGACTTCGTTGGTTTCAACATAGCCCTTCCCGTAGCGATCCACTGCTTCCATCCTGATTGTGCCGCCTGCGTGAAATTTTTGTATGCAAGTTCAGTGTGATAGGATGTTCTATATGATTGTGTCAACTATATAAGTTTTTGCTGAGTATCAGCAATGCATATGGATGAAATATGTATTTACGAGCATCGGCCGATGGGTCTCTCTCTCTATCTCTCTATCTCTCTCTCTCTCTCTCTCTCACACACACACACACGCACGCGTGCACACGCACAAGTGGGACCCGTTGAATTATTTATTTGCTCGTGACAGCTTTTAATTAGGTTCCACTGTAATCTAACTTTTTTCTTAAGTTACTAATTGAGCTCAGTGACTTCAAAAAGTTGTACAGAAGCCTTGTTTGGGCCTTTCCGGCGTTGTTGAATGTGGGCTGAGTAACCATGTTAGGTTGTACTGTACTACACAGGCCTTTTCCGCTATTTTTTTAAATAATACATTTTTTATTAATTTTCATAAATATTACGCTAGGTAAATTTTTTTCAAACATAATACACCGTCGGCCCGCTGCAGGCCGACTGGGCCTAGTCGGCCCACAGCAGGCCGATTGGATTCCAGTCGGCCTACAGCTGGCCGACTGGCCCCTGTCGGCCCACTGTGGGCCGGCTGGAGCTAATTGGTTCGCTGTGGGCTAATTGTTTTTGCAAAAGTGCTAATCATGTATTTAAAAAATATGTGTATTGTGACCTCCTCCGCTCGCTGTGGGACCACTGTTGACTAAAAATATGTTTTAAAAGTGTTAATCATGTATTTAAAAATTGTTAAATGTGTGAATAAAAAATGTTCCTTATCTATACAAAAAAATTAAATGTGTGTATAAAATATAGCTTTTTTCAACATCAGCAATGCAACTGGGCCGACAGTTGTACACAATATCCGGGTCAACTTGTTATTCTCCGCCCCGCTGGGCTGCAAACTTTCCTAGGAGGTATGCATTAGGCTTAACAAGAAAATGGACTTTAAGAAATAATAAATGGGATGTAATTATAATAACTGGACAGTTACTGTGCACCAAACACGTAATTAGTTTGAAAAATATATTATTTTTGGAATTTGAAAATTTTAATTTCATTACTTGTTGCGCGCGCAATATTTCGTTGGATTTTAATGTAATACAACTTTATTTTAAAATTATATTTAACCTGACTAGAAATTTCGGATAAAAATATTTCGGATCCCATCAAAATGTGGGAATTTTTTTTGAATTCTGTTTTGAGCGGTTGTTTGAAATTATTAATCGTTGTCCTAGCTAGAAGTTGGGCTGTACTTTTAACAAACTGTAAATGGGCTGTAGTAAATTCTATTAGAATTAAAAAAATGGGATGTACATTCTTACTAATCGCAAATGGGCTATATGTTCTCTGCCAAATCCGAACTGTGGGCCTACTAAGTTGACGCGTACCAAGGGCTTTGTCAACTTGGTCAATATAAACGATTCTAGCTGCAGTGATCATACGATGTCCATCCAACGGTCATAGTGCTTCTCCAACCTCTGGTCTTCTTGCTCCAGCCGCCCAAAGCAGTGCCGGTCGTGTCGCGTGCTCCTGCCTCCCATGGCCGGCTGTGATGCCGCGGAGGCCTCACCGCCCCGTACTACTCCCACCGCTGGCCAGGCCATCCCTCTACTCACACCCCCCCTGTTATTCTGCGGCGACGGCAGCCTCACACCGCAGCCGAACCAGTGAACCCTCGTACTCCTCTCCGCGCGGGCTTCCACTACTGTGTCTTCCCCGGCTCCGCGTCGTCCCCTTCCTAGGCCTCGCCATCGTCCAGACCACCGCCCTGGTGCTCTCGACGCGGCGTGGTCAACGTGGTCAACGACCGACTTCCATCTGAAGAGTACTGTACATGGGGAGGCTGACAGCTGGGTCCATGGCAGCCGCAAGGAAGTGCCTCCTTATTACACGCAAAATAATTATTCCTCCACCTTGACTGCTGGGACCCACGAGCTACATCTTCGCACGCAAGGAAGTGCATCCGAAAAAAAAACGATTCGCCCCCCTGACTGCTGGCACCCACCAGCCCCCCAACTACTGGGACCCACCAGCTACACCTTCGCACGCAAGGAAGTGCGTCCAGGCAAAAAAACAAAAAACAAAACGATTCGCCCCATGACTATTGGGACCACCAGCTACATCTTCGCAGGCAAGGAAGTGCCTGACAGTCGGGACCCACCTGGTCGAAGCGTACGTAGCGTTGTCATCCTGGTCGCGAATGTGTACGTACATACTGGTCGATGTAGAGGCGCGCACGTAGCATGTATACGTACGTACAACGGCCAGGGTGCAAGAAAGAAAATACGGCCTCGTATGTGTACATACGGGCGGGGTCTCGAATGCCTATCGCGCATACGTACGGCCAGGGCTCGTGTACATGGCTGGGTCGAAACGGAGAAACAGCGTCGTCGTCGTGTTCATGGGGAGGCAACGGAATGCGTCGTGTTCATGGGGAGGCAACGGAATGTGTCGTGTTCATGGGGAGGCAATGGAATGTGTCGTGTTCATCGGGAGGGCTTGGACGTAACAGGCGATGGAAACGAGGCCTGGCGTACCGCAGAACGGAGGAAACGGCCTTGTGTTAGACCGGCCACGTTCGAAATGGGATCCTGTTCATCGGGAGGGATCTGGCGTACCACAAAACGGAGGAAACGGACCTCCTACGGTCGAAACGGGGGTCCTGTTGATCGGGAGGGGTGTGGCATACCGCAAAACGGACGAAACGAACTTGTGTTGGAGCGCTACGGTCGAAACGGGGGTCCTGTTCATCGGGAGGGGTGTGGCGTACCGCAAAACGGGACTCCACGGGATACTGTTCATCTCCACCGTCGACCTCCTCCAGCCTCCACGGGCTCCTGTTCATCCAGCCTCCACCGCGCGCTACTCCACCGGCTACTGTTCAACCACCCCTCCACTGTCTACTGTTCATCTAGCCCTCCACACCACGGGGTCCTGTTCAACCACCCCTCCACGGGTACCCCTCCACTGTCTATTGTTCATCCAGCCCTCCACACCACGGGGTCCTGTTCAACCACCCCTCCACTGTCTACTGTTCATCCAGCCCTCCACACCACGGCATCCTGTTCATCCACCCCTCCACGGGCACCCCTCCACCGTCTACTGTTCATCCAGCCCTCCACCACACCACGGGGTCCTGTTCATCCAGAGGCAACGCCACCACTAACTATTCATCCACCCCCCCCCCTCCGCAACACTCACTATTCATCCCATCGATCGGCTTCAGTTAGCAGCAGTAGATAAGGAATAGCTCGATCGGGTTCAGTTAACAGTCATCGATCGATCGCCCAGGTTCAGTAACGCGTAGCCTGCAGTGCAATCGCTCGAGTTCAGTTAGAGCCCAACGCCTCGCTTGGGTTCAGTTAGAGCCAACGCCTCGCACACACGCGCGTACGTGTACGAGAGAAACGCGCATCGCTCGGCCCCCGACCTCCCACCGTAACTGGGAACTCCCTGAAATTTTCCTCCCCCTCGCTTCTACCATAGTTTTTTCCGTCATGGACGGCCCAAAGAATGTCATGTAGCTGCAACTCCGGCCCGCCCAGGACGAAAAGCCCATTTTATGTCATGATTTTTTGTCATAGAAGTAGGAGCCCACCACATCTATGATGATACTGGGTTTTGTCACAATTATCGTCATAGAAGTGTCATATGTATGACAGAAAAAAAATTCGTTCGGCCCAAAATGTCACGGATGTGTCTTTTTTTGTAGTGTCTCTTATATGCATGATTGCTTATAGCCTCGTATTTCTTCTCCAATATTTGGGTTTTGTTTGGACAACTTGATCTATTTATCTTGCAATGGGAAGAGATGCTTGTCGGTGTCAAAACCGGCCGATCTCAGGTAGGGGGTCCTGAACTGTGCGTCTAAGGATCGAAGGATACATGAGACAGGGGGTGACACGATGTTTACCCAGGTTCGGGCCCTCTTAATGGAGGTAAAACTCTACATCCCGCTTGATTGTATTTGATGAGTATAGGGGTTACAAGAGTCGATCTGCCTCGAGATCGTAATGGCTAAACACTAGATGTCTAGCCTATGTGATTTGTGATAGCCTCTATGGACTAAACCCTCCGGTTTATATAGACACCGAAGGGGCCTAGGGTTGTACAGAGTCGGTTTACAAAGAAAGGAAACTACACATCCAGATGTCAGGCTTGCCATCCACGGAAAGGAGAGTCCCATCCGGACATGGGGGAAAGCCTTCTATCTTGTATCCTCACGGCCCATCAGTCCGGCCCATGCTACACAGCCCGGACACCCGAGAACCCCATAATCCAGGACTCCCTCAGAAGCCCCCGCACTTGCCTTCAATGACGACATAGTCTTCGGCTCATGTCTTCGGCTTTGCAAAGCGGGTTCTTCATTATAATTCGTACTGTCGATAAGCCGGTGATAGCCTTCAATGTTTTTTACCATTCCCCCTGATGGCACTTCGATTTTTGTGCGTAAGATGAATACGAACGGTCCATGTCTTTTTTCAAATGAACCCTTCACCACGCTCGGGCGGCGCTTATATAAAGGGATATGGATCTCCCAAGGCTATCTCGCACCGTGTAGAAGGAAAAAATCGGCCAAGTCTAACCACAAAACAAAAGCCCTCATCATGGCCAGCGCCCCAGGCTCCTCTTCACGTCCCCACGGCCCTCAAGAGGGTGATTGGCAGAGTTGATCCGTGCCTCATCTTCAACTAAGCCGGCTCCAAACACAGGGCTACCTCCTCCTCGCAGATCTAGTTCCCGTTCGAGCAAGATTTTATTCAATCGGCAACGACGTGATAGCTGAGAATTTTCCCAACCCCAATAAGGAGGAGAGGGTGTGCTTAGTCCCATTTCTATTACGGGGCCTGGGATTTCCAATCCATCCCTTCCTTCGAGGGTTATTGGAATTTTACAGCATCCAACTGCGTAACCTCATCCCAGGCTCGATTCTGCACATCTCAGGCTTTGTTGCCCTCTGCGAGTTATTCCTAGGCATCGAGGCCCATTTCGGATTATGAAGGAAATTCTTCTCCCTCATTCCCCGCCACAAAGGGGGTTCCATATTTGAAGTGGGTGGCGCCGAAGTATGGCGCATTGCCGGATCTGGATACCCCGTAGGAACTCCTAAAGAAGCGTACCCACAATGGTCTTTGGAATGGTTCTATATGGATGATGTTCCGTTGCCGGATCCAGTCAGGCGTGGTCTCCCTGAATTCTCCGGCGCCCCCCTAAAGAAGCGCCTCAACTGGCATCCCTGAAGTCCCAAAGAAGAGGACAATGCGGAGGTACAGAGGTTGGTTGGCATGGTCAAGCTGCTGGCCCACTCCGAACTCTCAATAGTTGAGGTTATGGCGATCGCAATAAAGAGGTGTGTGCAGCCTCTTCAATCCAGAGTAACTCCTTTATGGTGTTACAACGGAGAAGACGACGCGTCCCGTTACAGACGACAGGGTCCGGATACTCCAGCCGAACTGGCCTCCATTTTGGCCGATCTATACAAGGGCGAAAAAGAAGATTTTCTCCACCTAAACTGATGGGAGGCCTATTCCATGTACACCCCTATTGAATGGGTAAGATCTCGATTCGGCTGTGTTTACTTTACTGCATGACAAACACTAATCGAATGTACTTTTTTGTTGCCACCACCTAGTCATGGAGGAGGATGATCGAGGACGTCCACTGTCCTGCTCCTCAGCCGGAGGATCATAATCGCGACAAAGATCTTGGCTTTTGCTAGGATCCGGATATATATATATATAGAATTTGACGATGGGGTATTTTATCAGGCGAGCCTTGACGGTCTGGAAGTGGCCATCATCGTCGACTACCCTCGCCTTTACCCATTCTGCATTGTGAGTATCCAGAGGCTTCTTAAGAAGAGGTCCCCATCTGTACCCTTATCCATTGTACTGATCTGGATCTTTAATAGGATCGGCACTCCCAGGACAGTGTCTCCTCGAGGGTGGCCCCCACACAAGGTTATCATTCAAAATGAAAATGACCGGGAGAACCATGGAGACTTCACAGTCTTCCAAGAGGTATGTGTACTTAATGCATGCCTAGGCATGAGTCCGGATTGTTAAGAGTCTCCCCCTTTTATTTTTAGGAGGAGTACGCGACAAACGGTGGGAAAATGCCCAATTAGCCAAATGCCCACTAATCCGGTGCCGAACTCACCGATTAGGACGCAAGCAAATGTTGCACCCGTTTCGCCTCCTCAAGAGGATTCAGATGACGTGTTGGTCACAAATTCCGAAGTGGAGAGGGTGATGAATCAGCGTTGCTTGAAGGAAGCTATGCGTGCTCCGGCCTTGTCCGAACAAGAATTCACTGCACTGAGTTCGACAGATGCTTATATCCGAGCCGCTCGAGACGGCCTTGCCAGAGTTATACAGCTATTCTTAATGAAAATATAGGTAAAGTTTGACACAATTTTGCATGGTCGTATACCAGTAGCCCCCGAGACTTGAAGCAGTTGGCCCAACTGATTTAAGGGTCATTATATCATCAGGTACTCACAAAGAAGAATAACACATTGTCCAAGGAGCTTGAAGAATATCGGACCAAGCTGACTGTTATCACCACCGAACTGGAAAATTTGAAGAATTCCAAAAAGGCAACTAATGGTAAGCACAACAGTGTCCGGAAAATACGATTCTGCGCCAACAATGAGTTTTAAATATGCATTGTTATGTTTTTAGCGGCAGGATCGACAGAGCAGTTGGAGGAGAGGCTAGGGGCTGCTCAGGCGGACAAACAACATGCTGAAGGGCAAGAAACCATTGGTCAAGTTACAGGATGAGAAGAACAAATTACAGGATGCAAACATCAAGCAAACCAAAGAGCTAAAGGACGTACGAGCTCAACCGTCGGATGCCTTGAAGGAGAACAAAAAACTGAGAGGCGGCATATTCAGTATGTCCTTTATCCTGACTTTCATACGATCCCCTCATGGAAAGTTTTACGAAATTGTTCCTGTAGGTTTGCTAACCAGGCGGCCCAAGGGAGAAGCGTCCGGATTTCAAGGTGACTTGCTGCAAGAGCTATCCCAAGTGCATGAGCGAGCTTGGAAAGCCATGACGAACATGGCTAAGGCTTTGTGGCCATCCGATGCTCCTCCAAAAATTATGGGGGAGCTCATGAATTTATTCAAGGGAGTCGACGCCGCTTTGAACTATGGAAAGGATCAGCATGTCGAGAAGGTGCACGAGAAGCCCGGGCCATGGTGAAAACGCGGTATACCGGACTTGATCCGAATCATATGGCTCGGTTCGGACCTCGAGGACCATACGGACAAGAAATTCCGGTTAGCTTGGTGTACGACCAAGTACAGACGGCCACAACAGGACTGTAAACTAGACAGCCTTATAGATGGTATAGATAAAGAGTAGGTGTTTGATTCCATGTAGCAATGCACTTTATCACCAAACTTATCTCCGGCCGAACTTGAAAAAATTGTCATGGAAGACCTTCCGCTTCAACCTCCGAAACCCAAGGGTTGGAGTGTTTCTGAATACTATACCTATGATAAACACCAAGTATGTTCGGAAACCAGGCAATCCGGTCATGGTGCTTGAACAGACAAACTGTATTCGGGGAGTTATGTTATATTACTTTTTAACGTAAGAAACATCTTCCAGAGAGAATAGTTCCGTTAAGGGTTCCTCTCCCTGGGTCATCATGCGTTATTTATGCATGCCTAAGCTGTGATGCTAAAAAATCACAAGAAGTTTTATATTGCAACAGAGGCAGTTCGTTGTTTTGTCCGCCGGCCAATTATTCTCTGAAGAACGCTAGCTTTCGGCTTCACCCGTCTGAGGTACATGTCCGGATGACCCGGTTGTAAAAATCGCAGAGGTGCTCCCTTTATGCCCTAGCCGAACAAGCGGGAACGTAGGGCATAAGCACAGGAGCCAGGCAACCTAGCTTGGCAAAAACTTAAGTCATAGAGGTGCATATGGCGAAGAAGGGACGCATGTGAGTAGACGACACACACACACACACACACACACACATATATATATATATATATATATATATATGGTGAGCTCTATGCTCAAAATAATAATAAGCTTCTATTCAGAGAAGCCCCCAGTTGTGGTGGGGTGTGTACATTTAAGGATGTATACCCTGCAAGTGTGCGGCTTACCCGAACAGATGTTAGGAATCGTATAAAAACGAAGAAAAAAAGGAAAAATTGAAAAGGAGAAAAAGGAACGAACAAAGGTATATGTCCAGATTTAGGCATAGAATCGTCGGAGCCGAGCAGCGTTCTATGGGTTCGGCTCTAAGCGATTATTCGATGCATTGCGAAGGCGATAGGCTTCTCCAGTGAGAAGTTCATCTATAATGAAGGGACCCTCCCATTTGGGTTTGAGCTTGTCCTTTTTCTTCTCTGGTAGGCGTAGAACGAGCTCGCCGACATTATAGGTCTTTGCCCGCACTTCTCTGCTTTGATATCTCCGAGCATGTTGTTGATGGAATGCGGAACGGGCCTTCGCAACATCACGCTCCTCCTCCAGTCCATCTAGGTCGTCCTGCCGGTCGAGCTCGGCTTCTCTCTCTTCATACATGCGCACTCGAGGTGAGTCATGAATAATGTCTCAAGGCAAGACAGCCTCTGCGTCGTACACCACAAAGAAGGGTGTGTGTCCGGTCATGCGATTGGGCGTGGTCCGCAGCCCCCAGAGTAAGGAATCGAGTTCCTCAACCCAGTGCTTATCTGATTCCCGTAAGGAGCGCACTAGTATGGGTTTGATGCCGCTCATTATCAGGCCGTTAGCCCGTTCAACCTGACTGTTTGTTTGATGGTGATAAACGGAGGCGTAGTCAAGCTTAATGCCCAGATTAGCACACCAAGTTTTCACCCCGTCGGTTGTAAAGTTAGAACCGTTGTCAGTAATGATGTTGTGCGGGATGCCATAACGGTGTACAACACCGGATATAAAATTGATCACTGGTCCGGCTTCCCGTTTTTACCAGTTTGGCCTCTATCCACTTGGTGAATTTATCCACCATAACCAGCAGATACTTTTTCTTATGGCTTCCCCTTTGAGGGGTCTGACCATGTCTAGCCCCCAGACCGCGAAAGACCAGGTAATGGGGATTGTTCTGAGGGCAGTGGCCGGCAAATGGCTTTGATTGGCAAAAAGCTGGCATCCGACACAGCGTTGTACGAGGGCCAGTGCGTCCGCTCGGGCCGTGGGCCAGAAGAAGCCTGTACGGAAGGCTTTACTTACTAGGGCCCGGACTGCGGCGCGATGGCCACCGGGGCCAACATGTATTTCGGCCAAGAGATGTCGCCCCTCCTCTTCGGAGATACATCTTTGAAGGACTCTGGTGGTACTTTTCTTGTAGAGCTCTCCCTTGTGGACTTTATAGGCTTTAGAGTGTCGAACTATGCGACGGGCCTCGTTCTGATCAATAGGGAGCTCCTGCCTATTAAGATAGGCCAAGAAGGGCTCGGTCCATGGAGAAATTACCTCCATGATTACATGAGCGGAGGGTGTTGGCTCGGTGCTCAAGCCCCTGATGATATCCGAGTCATGTTCGGCGTCCAAGGGTATGATCGGCGCCGGACTGTTATTTCTACTCTCGTCCTGCCATACCACAGATGGTTTGAAAAGCCTTTCCAAAAACTTGTTAGGCGGGACAGCGTCGCGTTTAGCGCCCAGACGAGCAAGGATGTCAGCTTCCTGATTACTATCTCGAGCCACATGATGAAACTCGAGCCCTTCAAATCGAGCGGATATCCTGAGTATGGCATTGCGGTAGGCCGCCATCTTTGGATCCTTTGCGTCAAATTCTCCATTTATTTGGGATATCGCGAGGTTCGAATCCCCACGCACTTCGAGGCATTGTATGCCCATAGAAACAGACATCCGGAGTCCATGCAGGAGCGCTTCATATTCAGCTGCATTATTGGAATCCGTATACATGATTTGTAATACATAACGGACTATGTCCCCTATAGGGGATATTAGGATGACCCCAGCCCCCAGCCCGGCTAGCATTTTGGAGCCATCAAAGTACATCACCCAGTTGGAGTATGTGTTGTACTCTTTAGGGAGTTCGGCTTCTTTCCATTCGGCGATAAAGTCAGCCAACACCTGAGATTTATTAGCTTGGCGTGGCTTGTATATTATTTCGAATGGTAAGAGCTCTATGGCCCATTTGGCAGTGCTGCTGGTGGTGTCTCGGTTGTTTATGATGTCATTGAGTGGTACTTCAGAGGCCACCGTGATCGAGCGCTCTTGAAAGTAGTGTCATAGCTTTCGAGATGCCATGAAGACCGCATACGCTATCTTTTGATAGTGCGGGTATCGGGATTTGCATGGTGTAAGGACCTTCGATACGTAGTATACTAGTTTTTGGAGTGGGCATTTGTGTCCCTCTTCCTCTCGTTCGACAACGAGCATAGTGCTCACTACTTGGTGAGTTGCTAAAACGTACAGAAGCATGGGTTCGCTGGCGTTTGGTGCGGCCAAAATTGGGTTGTTTGCTAGCAAAGTTTTTATTTCTTCCAACCCGGTCGCCGCGTTCGTCCACTCGAAGTGATCGGTACGTCGGAGCAGGCGATAAAGTGGTAGTGCCTTTTCTCCCAGTCTGGAGATAAAGCGGCTCAGGGTTGCCACACACCCAGCTAGTTTTTGGACCTACTTTAGGTCTGTTGGTGCCGCCAATTGTGACAAGCCTCGAATTTTGATCAGATTTGCTTCGATTCCTCTATTGGAAACAATAAACCCGAGCAGTTTTCCGACCGGGACGCCGAAAACACATATTTCTGGATTGAGCCGTATGTCATATGTTCAGAGGTTGTCGAATGTGAGGCGCAAGTCGTCCACCAATGATTCGACATGTTTGGTTTTGATGACTACATCATCTACATATGCCTCCACTATCTTGCCAATTTGTTTTTCCAGGCATGTTTGGACCGTGCGCTGGTAGGTGGCGCCGGCGTTTTTGAGCCCGAAAGGCATAGTGTTAAAGTAAAAAGGCCCATATGGAGTGATGAATGCCGTCGCGGCCTGGTCGGATTCCTTCATCTTAATTTTATGGTATCCGGAGTATGCGTTGAGGAAGCACAGTGAGTCGTGCCCTGCGGTTTCATCAATGATTTGGTCAATGCGGGGCAGTGGGAAGGGGTCCTTAGGGCAAGCCTTGTTTAGGTCTTTGAAATCAACACAGAGGCGCCAAGACTTATCCTTCTTTGGCACCATGACCAGGTTTGCTAGCCAGTTCGGGTGTTTGATCTCTCTAATGAATCCGTTTCAAGTAGTTTGGCTAGCTCTTCCCCCATGGCTTGTCGCTTGGGTTCGAAAAAGCGCCGCAACATTTGCTTGACTGGTTTAAATCTCTTAATTGTATTGAGGCTGTGTTCGGCTAGTCTGCGTGGGATTCATGGCATATCCGAAGGATGCCAGGCAAAGATGTCCCAATTTTTGCGCAAAAAAGCTCTTAAGGCGGCGTCAATCGTTGGATCCAGCTGCGCTCCAATGGCTGCAGTTTTGTTAGGATCCATTGGGTGCACTTGAAATTTTACTATTTCGTCTGCTGGTTTAAAGGAAGTGGATTTGGGCCTCTTGTCGAGGATTACATCGTCCTTGTCCACTGTAGAGTGCAGAGTAGTCAGTTCCTCGGCCGCCAGGGTCTCGGATAGCGCCTCCAGGGCTAGTGATGCAGTTTTATTTTCGGCGTGGAGTGATATATCCGGATCACTGGTAATAGTGATAACTTTGTTGGGCCCTGGCATTTTGAGCTTCATGTACCCGTAATGGGGTATGGCTTGAAAGCGGATGAATGCTTCTCGCCCTAACAGGGCATGATATCCACTGTGGAAAGGTGCTACATGGAAGAGCAACTCTTCATACCTATAGTTTTCCGGCGTGCCGAATACGACGTCGAGTTTGATCCTCCCCGAGCTTATTGCTTCTTGACTGGGGATGATGCCTCGGAAAGTGGTGCCACTTTGCTCAATGCGACTTTTGTCCACCTGCATTTTTTGGACTGTGTCTTCATAGATGAGGTTTAATCCGCTGCCACCGTCCATGAGTACTTTTGTGAGCCGAAAGCCATCTACTATTGGATTTAAGACCAAAGCGGCTGGTGCTCGGACTGATCTGGCCCTTGGCTCGTCGTCGGCAGTGAAGGTTATCGCCATGTCATTCCAAGGATTTACTGCCGCTACCTGGTTGACTTCGGCAAGGTCGCGCAACGCCCTCTTGCGCCGGTTGTTGGAAGAAGAGGTCTCGAAGACCGTAAAAACATTGAGATCGGCGTTTTCCGAAGAGTGCCTCTCTTGAGGAATGCTGGTGAGGATGGCCTCACTGCTCTTAGCCACCTACCGGAGTACCCAACATGCCCGAATGCTATGTGTTGGTTCGGTATTCGCCATTGTGTGTATCTTGCAAGGTTTATCGAGCAGGTCGTCGAGGACAGTTCTGTGTCCCGTAAAGGGCTTCGCTTTTTGTCCATGGGATGATGATCGAGTACCCCATAGGGGTGCATCCTTTTTGTCCGTCCGGTGGGCTGCTTGAAGGCTGGAGGATCCCATCGAGCTGTTTGTGCCTTCTAGGTGCTTTCCATTGCACTAAACTTCTGGATGATGCGTGCCAGATCTAAAAAGTGCGGTATGCGGCGGCGATTGAGAGTGTTAAGGATTCCCTCGTCCGTGCAATTGCGACGAAATATTGAATTTGTGTCGTCGTCACGGCAGTCCTTGATCATGTCTTTAACAAGGAGGAACCTGGCCCAAAAGTGGTGGACTGTTTCCTCAGGTTGTTGCTGCACGTACATTAGGTCGCATACATCTGGAGGACCTGAGTTGTTTGGGGAATATTGTATGTGGTGGGTGGGCGGGCTGAAATCCGAATCCTGACCCGTCGTTGTACCCAAAATTTGAAGAATCTCTGAAGTCACCGGTCCAGGGTCCGGAGCGTCCTGGCGGTCTTCGGGCTCAACGCCCGGTTCTATGTTCGGAGGACATGAGGTCTCTTCCCGAAGATGGGTATTTGGCTCGTGCAAAAATCTGAACATAGTTTGTTCTCAACTTGGGGGAGAAGTATCATCGGCCTGTTCTTCCAATCCGACCGTAGTCTGTTGCTACTCCCAGGCCGGCGATGCGATCAAGTAGTTCGTTTAAAGATGAAATATCTATTGGATCCATCTTTTCGGGGTGTTCGAGGCCGACATGAAGACGATGTTTAGCGATTTCGAGGGACGCCCTTGGCTTAAAGGCCGTATGGGCGCCCATGGTGAAACCGCCGAGCTGGAGGAGCTGTCCCGGAGCTAGGGTTTCTCCTGAGGTGATGTTGTCATTAATGACGAGGCGAGCCATCGATCCCACCGTCGATGGCACAATGGAACTCTCAATGAAAGTACCAATGTCGGTGTCAAAACCGGCCGATCTCGGGTAGGGGGTCCCGAACTGTGCGTCTAAGGATCGAAGGATATAGTAGACAGGGGTGACACGATGTTTACCCAGGTTCGGGCCCTCTTAATGGAGGTAAAACCCTATGTCCTGCTTGATTGTATTTGATGAGTATAGGGGTTACAAGAGTCGATCTACCTCGAGATCGTAATGACTAAACCCTAGATGTCTAGCCTATGTGATTTGTGATAGCCTCTACAGAATAAACCCTCCAGTTTATATAGACACCGGAGGGGCCTAGGGTTGTACAGAGTCGGTTTACAAAGAAAGGAAACTACACATCCGGACGTCATGCTTTCCATCCACGGAAAGGAGAGTCCCATCCGAACACGGGGGAAGGCCTTCTATCTTGTATCCTCATGGCCCATCAGTCCGGCCCATGCTACATAGCCCGGACACCCGAGGACCCCATAATCCAGGGCTCCCTCGGTGCTTTGTAGTGGGTTCGATCTTATGGTGCTTGATCCCAGTGACAGAAGGAGAACCGACACGTATGTATCGTTGCTACTAAGGATAAAACGATGGGGTCTATTTCTACATAAATAGATCTTGTCTACATCATGTCATCGTTCCTATTGCATTACTCCGTTTCTCCATGAACTTAATACACTAGATGCATATTGGATAGCGGTCGATGTGTGGAGTAATAGTAGTAGATGCAGGCAGGAGTCAGTCTACTAATTTTGGATGTGATGCCTATATAATGACCATTGCATGGATATCGTCATGATTATTCGAAGTTATATCAATTGCCCAACAATAATTTGTTCACCCACCGTTTGCTATTTTTCTCGAGAGAAGCCACTAGTGAAACATACGACCCCGGGTCTCTTTCTCATATTATTTGCCTTTGCGATCTATTTTCCTTTGCTTTTATTTTCAAATCTATTAAACCAAAAATACAAAAATACCTTGGTGCAATTTATTCTTATTTATTTTATTTGGCGTTCGATCTATCAATCTACTATAATTTATTCATGTCCGTTTGCCAATTTTTGGCATCATTACCCGAAAGGGATTGACAACCCCTTTAATATGTCGGGTTGCGAGTATTTAATATTTGTGTGCAGGTGTCGTTTACGTGTTGTTGCTTGGTTCTCCTACTAGTTCGATAACCTTGGTTTCATATCTGAGGGAAATACCTACCGTCATTGTGCTGCATCATCTCTTCCTCTTTGGGGAAATACCGACGTAGCTTCAAGCCGCATCATACATTTCGGCGACTCCTTCACCATACTTCATCTTGAACTTGTCAAGTTGACTTTGAAGCACATCCAACTTGGATTCCTTGACGGACTCGGTACCTTCGTGCATATCAACCAAAGTATCCCAAATTTTCTTTGCATTCTCAATGCGGCTGATTTTGTTGAATTCTTTGGGGGCATAATCCATTGAAGAGAATATCGCAATCTTGAGTACTGTATTGCAACATCTTCATTTCTTCCATTATCGCTTCACAAACCGGTTCTTTTCCATCCTCGAAGAAATCACCTTGCAAGCCAATATGCACAACAGCCCAAACGGAGGGGTTATGACCAAGAATATGCACTTTCATCTTATGCTTTCAATTAGCAAAATTTGTATCATCAAAGTAAGGACCTCTACGGTCGTAATTTCCCTCGCTAGACGCCACACTCTCTTAGGTTATAAAACCAAGGCTATGATCACCAGAACTATATAAATCAAGGTAAATGGAGACCAAAGCTCTGATCCCACTTGTAGGATCGAAAGTATGTCTACAGAGGGGTGATTAGACTAATTGACCAAATAAAAATCGATCATTTCCCAATTTTAGTTGTGGGCAGATTTTAGCAATTAGCACAAGTCAAGCAATCAATCTACACATGCAATTCTAAGAGTGTAGCAGCGGAAAGTAAAACATTGCATATGAAGATAAATAGAAGGGTTTGGAGAAGGCAAACGCAATGGAGACACGGGGATTTTTGGCGTGGTTCCGATAGGTGGTGCTATCGTACATCCACGTTGATGGCGACTTCAACCGACGAAGGGTAACGGCTACATGAGTCCACAGAGGGCTCCACCCACGAAGGGTCCACGAAGAAGCAATCTTGTCTATCCCACCATGATCATCGCCCACGAAGGACTTGCCTCACTCGGGTAGATCTTCATGAAGTAGGCGACCTCCTTGCCCTTACAAACTTTTTGTTTCAACTCCACATCTTGATGGAGGCTCCCAAGCGACACCTAACAAATCTAGGAGACACCACTCTCCAAAAGGTAATAGATGGTGTGTTGATGATGAAATCCTTACTCTTGTGCTTCAAATGATAGTCTCCCCAATACTCAACCCTCTCTTTCAGATTTGGCTATGGTGGAAAGATGATTTGAGTGGAAAGCGACTCGGGGAAGGCTAGAAATAAAGATTCTTATGATAGCATTGGAATATCTTGATCTCAACACATGAGTAGGTAGTTCTTTCTCAGAAAATATATGGTGAAAGTGTAGACATGTTCTGATGGCTCTCTCACAAATGAAGAAGGAGGTGGAGGGGTATATATAGCTTAGGTTAAATCTAAGGCTGGTCATAGTGGGGAGTAACTTATGTTACTTCCACTATGACCAACTACCCTAGGATTAGTTGCACTTTCGATTAGCCTTACGTTACTTTCACTATGATCAACTCTGGTCATAGTGTGGAGTAACTTATATTAGTGTCATGCATATGACACTAGTCTAAGTTATTATCTTTGTAGTGCAAAGTACTACATCCGTCTTGATTTATTGGTCCCTTTCATATTTTGTGTCAAATTTTGACCATAAATTAAAATAATAAAATGTTGATGCATGTCATAAATAATCATACCGTTGGATTTGTACTTAAACATAGTTTTCAATGGTATCATTTTCTGTGACATGCATTGACATTTTATTAGTTAAAACTATGATCAAAATTTGACACTAAATACTATGGGAATAATAAACCAGGACGGAGGTAGTAACATAGTAGTAGTGTCATAGAGGACTTCAGTAATTAGCTTGTAGATTCATATTGTCTTGGAAAGCGCTATGTTACAATAACATATTATGTTACCACTTCTCATTAACTACATGTCACATAAGCAAAAATTTCTCGGAATGCACTTTGTTACTTTGCTAAGTTACTCCCACTATGACTAGCCTAAGAGCAACTCCAAAGGGCCGACCCATTTCGTCCGCCTGTATCCATTTGGGTCGGCGCAGACAAAAGTGGCGGCCCAACGCGCCGACCCAAACCCAAATCACGTCCGCGTCGCGTCCGCGCCGACGCATTTGCGCCCCAAATGCATCGGCGCGGACGCTGAACGGACGCTTCGCGCGCCTTCTCGCTGTCCGCCGCGTCCCTACATGGCGATCGTCCAACTACCCGCTGCCCACGCGGTCAGCTTAATTTATGACGACGGGCCCACGCCTCAGCGACGGCGCCCGTCCTTTTTTAAGCCGACCGTGCGGCGGGGCCGTCCTCATCCAAACTCGCCGTCCCCATCTGCCCACCCTTGCTCCCTCGTCGCCGGCAAACCCTAGCCACCGCAACCACAGCGACGATGGGTCTTTTCTCCGGCGCCAGCGGCAGCAAGGCCAAGGGCAAGTCCCCCGCCACCCCTTTCCCCTCTGAGTTTCTCCCACCCCCGCCGGCGCCTCGCCGGCAGAGGCAGCGCGTCAGCATGCCAGTGCACCAGGCAGAGTGGCACTGGCAGAACCGCCAGCCGCTGCCGTATCCCGATGTGACGCTGCCGCACGACTGGCATCTGGATCCAGATAGGATCTAGTGCCGGCGGCGCCGCGGTCGGCTCGTGCTCACGCGGAGGAGGTGCGGCGCCGGCGGGCGCTGCTGACGGCGAAGCAGCGTCGCGACTCCACCTACGCAACCGACTCGCCCAACTGGGCGAGGTGGTTCGCCTTCGAGCACGAGGACGCGAGGTGCCGGGGCGTGCGCGAGGTCGACCGGAGGCCAACGCCACTGGTCGTCCGCGAGGAGGACCAGGCGGCCCTTGCGGGCGTCTACCGTGAGAGCGAAGAGGACGAACGGCGCAGAGCGGAGGCAGAAAAGGAGGCCTGCTACGAGGCGGCAATGGCGCAGGCCCTTGCCCTCTCCGCGGCGGGCGACAGCGTGGTGCCGCCGGTGGCCCCGCCGTCCCCCATCAAGCCAGAGCCGCAGCCGCAGCCGGAGCCCGAGCCCGAGCCCATCGCGCGCTTCTCCTGGAATGGAGTGGTGCGCGAGTGGGTGTCCGTGCCACCGGTCTGGCTGGGGGCGACGCCGGCGCAGGAGTAGGCCTACCTCGAGATGTGGCACCAGCGCCGGCTGGCAGAGGAGCGTCGGCGAGGCGAGTACTAGGAGATGCTCGAGCGCGACCCCGAGGAGGAGGCGCGCGAGGCCGAGGAGGAAGCGCGCCAGGCCGCAGCTGCACAGGCGGCCGCACAGCCCCCCGCTTCGGCACTGCCTGCGCCGGCACAGCCCGACATGGCAGCGCTCTGGAACACGGCGTTCGCCTGGGCCGGGCCGGCGCCGAAGCTCATCAACCTCACGGACCCCGAGGACGACGATGACGACGCCTAGGGCAGCGCGTCGCCTCGTAGTTTAGGCTGTTTTTATTTTTTTAAATGCAAATGTGGACGCGTGGACTCTCGCCGGCCTTCGTGGCCGGCTTTAATGTTTTATTGATGTAGTTTCTCTTTTTTTAAATATGCATGCGTTCATTTTTTTGCGCCGTCTAAATGGGTCGCAGGCCAGAATGCGGAAGCGGGCGGAAAATCCGTATCCGTCTGACTGATCCAAACGGATAAAAAGCGGACGAAATCAACATCCGTTTGGATCGGCCCGTTGAAATTGCTCTAAAGGACGAGTGTTAAGCACATATCTTTTTGTGGGATGCCAACATGTCACGACTATTTGACCTGGAACAAAACAGTCTGGTCCTCTGTTCGTAGTGCATGGTGATTGAGGTTTGGGTGGCTACGTAGGAAGAATATCACAACAACCAACCAAAGAAACCTAAGGCCCCGCTTGGTTGGTCGTTTTGCAGCCAATTACACGTGGAAAACATACCTCCGTAACGAAATACCTCCGGAGTACTTGGATTGTCGTTTCCGCATTGTAAATTTTACCCCTGGTTTTACGTTACAGTTGTAATCCGCTGGTAATCCGCCTGTTTCCAAAACACTGCTCCTTCCGTCGTTTTTCCTCGTATCAGCAACCAAAGCAAGCTCCGCAGCCGCCGCCTTTCACCGGAGACACCACTGTCAAACTCAAGGGCCGTCGGCCCGTCGCCTCTTGCAGTCCTGCCACATCGCCGCCGAGCTTCGGGCTGACGCTGCCGCCGCGTCCGTGACGTCGCCGGAGCGCCTTCTCGCACCGCCGCCGGAGCACCTCCACGCGCCGGCACTGCAGCCAGATCCCGCAGCCGTCGTGGCCCCGCTCCGCCACAGGGAGGGCCGAGGAACACGGGCATGGTGGGGGCGTCTAGCTGGCACCGTCGGCCGCCGGCCTTCCAGTTCATTGTGTTCCCGCCGCCAACGACACAACGCATGGAAACACTCCCTGAACCAAGTGAGAAACAAGACGAACCAAGCGCGCTGTAGACTCCCCTTATATATCCGGTTGTATTTTACTGATCTCCAGTAATTTACAGGGGTAATCAATATACGCTTGTAAAACTTTACAGGGAATCCAAGCGGGGCCTAAAGCTAGTCAGTCAATCAGTTCTGCCCCCGTCACATCGTGATCAGGTGGGGGCGTCGCCCCAACAAGGGTATATATATGTATCCGTGCCATGAAAACCGGACCGCCCGCCCGCCCACATTCGGCGCTGACAATAGACATCCTCTGCTGCTGATTTTGTTGTGTTGCTGCGAGGATCTTGTACCCATCGCAACCACTCCTCGACGACCCGAACCACGACCCGCCGTGTCACCGCCTTTTTCTATCTTTTATTTTTAGAGACGGTGCAGTAGATAGAAGAGGGGAGTGTGAGGAAGAGGCAGAGACAGCAAGTAATCCATATTTGCTTTCTTGTTTTGTTTTCTCCTTGTTACGAAGACAAATTCCATCATCCTTTAGGAGACCAAGCAAAAGCATCATCATCCCTCTCCAAAATCCGTCCCCTCCCTCCCTCTAAAAAACACGTAATCACCAACCTTTACCACCTTTGATCAATTGCCTTTACCTTTCCTCGCCTCTTCTTTTCCCTTTATTCCATGCCTAGTTGCTACTACTCCTCCCACTGCTTTGCGAGCAGCGAGCATTCTGTTGCTTACACTCCGCTCACACACGGCACTGCCACCATTGCACCACCAAGAACCCGACCGTAGGTCAGTCAGTAGGCAGGCAGGTAGCAACACGCCAAGAGCATGAAGGAGTTTTCCTACCAGGAGATCGAGGCGGCGACCGGCGGCTTCGCGGCCAAGAACGTCGTCGGCAAGGGCAGCCACGGCTGCGTCTACAGGGCCAGGCTCAGGGGCGGCGCCGGCCACGGCAGGAGGCTCGTCACCGTCGCCGTCAAGAAGGCCTCGCACCCGCAGGGGGAGGCCAAGCTCGCCAACGAGATCGCCGTGCTCACGGCCGCGCGCCACCACCCGGGCGTCGTGACCCTCGTCGGCGCGGTTGCGGCGGCGGGGCGGTCGCCGCTTCTCGTCATGGAGTTCATGCCCAACGGCTCGCTGCACGACCTGCTGCACCGGTCCCCGAGGCCGCCGCCGTGGCCGCGCCGCGTGGAGATCGCGCTCGACGTGGCGCGGGCCATGCGCGCGCTGCACGGCGCCGCGCCCCGCGTCATACACCGGGACGTCAAGACGGCCAACGTCCTGCTCGGCCGCGACGGCCGCGCCCGCCTCGCCGACTTCAGCCTCGCGGTCAGGGTCGCCGCCGCGGGCGCGCCGAGGCCGGCTCCGGCTGGCACTATGGGGTACCTGGACCCGAGCTACACGGAGCCGGGCCGGCTGGGGCCCGAGAGCGACGTGTTCAGCTTCGGCGTGGTGCTCCTGGAGCTCATCAGCGGGCGCAAGGTGATGGACGTGAACGCCTCCCCGTCGTCCATCGTCGCGTGGGCGCTGCCGCTGATCGGCGCCGGGCTGGCGCGCCAGGTGTTCGACGGGAGGGTGGCCGCGCCCCGTCCCGGCACCGACGCCGAGGCCGCGATCGCCAGGGTCCTGTCCGTGGCCGCGCGGTGCGTGTCGGAGAGCGTGGAGCGCCGGCCAGCGATGGCGGAGGTGGCGTCGGAGCTGCGCGGCGCCCTGGAGAGCGGCGGGTGGCACCGCCGCGGGAGGGACGTGGTGGAAAGGGTGTGCAGGCGCGTGGTGTCGTGGGGGGTACAACTGCGCGTGAAGACGACGCGGAGGAGCAAGGTCGAGTGCACCGAGCTGTCGGGGTCGTCGGAGGGGGGCGGCGCGCCGAGCCGCGCGGACTCGTGCCCCCGGTCCAACAGCATACGACTCGGATAGGCTGACCCAGCAAACCCCAATGCTTAGGTGCCCGTTCGATGGGAACGGTGCGAATTTTTTTTCTACAATACAAAATCGTGCCAGAATTGGATTGTTTCTTCTGATCAACTTACTGGGATTGCTATTGTTATTCCGGGAGTAGTTCATCTACTGGATTAAATAATGTATGACTGTTTGGCTGGGCATGTGCATACACACTGTCTTGGAATTTGCTGATGAGATAACTTGTAAGGAGAACCCACCCACACATGTTTGAATCCCCGCCCCCCCTGCTTTTGACTTCAACAAAACGGTTACACTACATTTCTTCATCTTTGTATCAAGAACCCTCCGCGAAACTCTTTCGAAACAGGAGCACGATAATAGTATTGTTTTTGTGTGTGACAAAAGATGCCTAGCTGGTCTAGTAGTACCACTTGTCAAACTAGGGCATGTTCTGCTAATAGGAAGAGTAGATAGGAAGCTGGGAAATTGGGCACGGGAAGCTCATGGATTCAGGTTAACCCAGGGGTAGGCAGTAGGAGGCAGCTGCTAGTAGGCTTTTGCTTTGGCCATGCATGAGATGGCCATTATTTTGCTCCAACTGCAGGCACAGTGCACATACTGTACATGTGTAACTACAAAAGCTGACTGCATGCAGTTCTTGGGCTGATACGCTCCCAAAGATGATGGAGTTAATCTAGTCTGACGGAGGCACTGCCCACCCGTTAAAGTTTGCCTATTACTCCCTCGATAAACTAATATAAGAGCGTTTAGATCATTAAAATAGTGATCTAAACACTCTTATATTAGTTTACAGAGGGAGTATTAAGTAGGAGTATATAATATTGCTGAGGGTCTGCTTTTCTTATGCAAGTTGCTTTCTCTTTCTTACAATTTTCTGCTACATTTCTCGATGAAAACGAGCTTTTATTAATTCACAAAACGTCCCGTCGAGGGGACGCAACTGACAAGAGATTATACCAGTCGAGAATGATAGATGCATGCCACCGTTTGTCGAATGAGAAATGCTATGGTTTATTCTTGTGTGGATTGAGGGTGGAGCTAATGACATTGAGGAAATGTACATGGACAGCATTGTACATGTCAATCCTTCAGAGTTAGGGCCTGTTCGGCCGCTCTCCGCGGAGCGGAGCCGGCGGAGCGCCCTTTTAGCAGCTCTGCGTATTATACCTAGCAAGCCACTCCGCTCCGGCGCGGAGCCGCGGAGCGGAGGGAGTCCGAACGCGGCCTTATACTACTTGTTTTGTGTGTGATCAGAGGACAAATGATTATTGTAGATAAGATGGAATAAATTACGGAGGAATCAAACTTTAAATAAGTTCGATGTGATTGAAAAAACATTGCACTCCCTGTTGGAAAAGAAATTTGGCAAGCCTTTCCGTGCAGGTGCATCTGTATTTTATTTCGTTTAATTAATGGTATAATCTATTGGTGGTATTATTAACGGCCATTTATTGCTTTGGTTTGTCCAAGCTTGAAAAGTTTATTTTATTTGCTGGGGAGAATAATAAAGCCGGGAACTCCGTAGATGATTCGGTCGGCAGGACATAATTGATTTGACAAATTCCTAGTTGAATAATGCCTGCTTCAGATTTCTTCCGCTCTTTTTGTACGAAGGAAAAATCAGTGGCTGTCGTTTTCCAGCAACTGTTCTTAGAAAACAAGAGAACCAACGCGAATTCCAGCATTATTTCCACCTTTTCCAATTTAATACATGTGAGCAAATTTTAAATGGCGAGATGCAACAGGGACAGAAGAGCTGTACTTAAATCGCTGGAGAATATGTAGAATAGAATGCACAGATTGATCTTTTGCAAAAGAGGAAAGGCAAGAGAAGCAATGTAGTCGTATATGGACGTGTTTGGTTGCATGCGTTAGGTCTGATCAGGTCCACGCGTGAAGAATCCGGTTTGTTTGGTTACCCGCATACACTATTAGACCTGCATGCATGAACTTTAAAGTATCTATGGGTCTATCTCGCTGAAAACACTCAGGTCCGCAGTTTCTCCAGAATCAGGCCCGCTCAATGTACGTGGGCTGCAGGAACTGCACGCGCGTAGCCACGTTCGAGAAGACGTGTTGCTTCCCGAAGTGTCGATAGTTATTACCCTCACCGCCCCCTCACCACTTCCTATCCCCTCTCCCCATTCTCACCGACGGCGGTGACAAGCAGCAGGACGTAGAAGAGCAAGGCGACCACCGGCCCCTTCACCGGCTTCCGCATCATCACCTTCGGCACGGCAATGGCGGTAAGCATTTTTTTCACCTGCTCACATACTCATTCGCATTCGATCCACGTTAGGGGAATGGGGAATCGGGATAAATAGCCATAGGAATGATCATATAACATCATCATGAGTTTGTAGTACTGATGGATTTGAGGTTACCGATTGAGATTGAGTACAAGGGTAATGTGGATTAGGGACAGAAGAGCTATACTTAAATCGCTCGAGAAGATGTAGTAGAATAGAATGCACAGATTGATCTTTTGCAAAAGAGGAGAGGCAAGAGAAGCAACGTAGTCGTATATGGACATGTTTGGTTGCCTGCATTATTGCCCGCGCGTGAAGAATCCGGCGTGTTTGGTTGCCCGCATACACTATTTGACCTGCATCGCATGGACTTTAAAGTATCTTTGGGCCTATCTCGCTGGGAATGCTCAGGTCGGCAGTTTCTCCAGAGTCGGGCCCGCTCAATGTACGTGGGCGGCGGGGACTGCATGCGCGGAGCCACGCTCGAGAAGTCATGTTGCTTCCCGAAGTGCCGGGAGTTATTACCCTCACCGCCCCCTCACCACTTCATATCCCTCTCCCACTCTCACCGACGGCGCGATGAGCAGCAAATTGGAGAAGAGCAAGGAGACCACCGGCCCCTTCACCGGCTTCCGCATCATCACCTCCGGCACGAGAATGGCGGTAAGCACTTTTTTCACCTCCTCACATACTCATTCGCATTCGATCCACGTTAGGGGAATGGGGAATCAGGGTAAATAGCCATAGGAGTGATCATAATATCATCATGAGTTCGTAGTACTGACGGATTTGAGGTTACTGATCGAGATTGAGTACAAGGGTAATGTGGATTAGGGACAGAAGAGCTATACTTAAATCGCTCGAGAAGATGTAGTAGAATAGAATGCACAGATTGATCTTTTGCAAAGGAGGAAAGGCAAGAGAAGCAACGTAGTCATATATGGACGTGTTTGGTTGCCTGCATTTTTGCCCGCGCGTGAAGAATCCGACGTGTTTGGTTGCCTGCATACACTATTTGACCTGCATCGCACGAACTTTAAAGTATCTCTGGGCCTGTCTCGCTGGGAATGCTCAGGTCGGCAGTTTCTCCAGAATCAGGCCCGCTCAATGTACGTGGGTGGCGGGGACTGCACGTGTGGAGCCACGCTCGAGAAGTCATGTTGCTTCCCGAAGTGCCGACAATTATTACCTCACCGCCCCCTCACCACTTCATATCCCTCTCCCACTCTCACCGACGGCGCGATGAGCAGCAGATCGGAGAAGAGCAAGGAGACCACCGGCCCCTTCACCGGCTTCCGCATCATCACCTCTGGCACGGCAATGGCGGTAAGCACTTTTTTCACCTCCTCACATACTCATTCGCATTCGATCCACGTTAGGGGAATGGGGAATCAGGGTAAATAGCCATAGGAGTGATCATAATATCATCATGAGTTCGTAGTACTGACGGATTTGAGGTTATCGATCGAGATTGAGTACAAGGGTAATGTGGATTGGGGGTAAAATCTTACACAGTAGTTTTAGATCTTAGCCTCGGCTACCTTGGAGGCGTTTGGAGCGGCGGTTACCCTTGCCCTTGTTCTTCTCCTCGAGTTGCACCATCGTATCTTCTTCCTCGCCGGAGTCCACATCGATTGGCATGCTTCGGTGTCCTGGCTCCGGCGCCCTTACAACCATGGCCACCGCAACTTCTTCTTCCTCCTCCATCGCCATCGCTTCTTGTTCCTCCTCCACCGCCACCACGGTCCCTGTCGTGAAGTACGTTGCGGCATGATGGTCATGAGGAAGCATGTACTCTCTGTACTTGGCCCACCTTGACCTCTGTCGGGCTTCACCGAAGTCGGCCTGATTCATGGCCCAACAAAGGATGTCGACTGACATAGCGCCCTTCGCTGGGTCAGGAATCGGTGTCTTCAACTCCTCTAGCCTTCTTCAACCCCGCGTTCGACTCTTTTCTGCATGTTTGCCATGCCGGTGAAGTTGGAGCAGACTTCCATGGTGTTCTCGAACTTGGCGTAGTCATCGAGCGAGCACCCGAGGAAGAAAGCCCTCTATCCAATGCCCCAAGGGAAGGGGTTGGAGTTGTTGCTGGAGTTCATGGTGGTAGATAGGAGGGAGAGTGAGAGACAGAGAGATGACTGAGTGAGATGATGGGTAAGTAGTAACCGTGAGGATGGGTAAATAAAGGGGTCATGGACTGTAGGTTTTAATGGTGATCAACCTTGGAACTTTATGCTCTTCATATTGCACGCTCTTCGTAATGCAGATCGACACGGACAACAAGGGCAAGGAGGTGGTACCTCCCATGGAGGTTGGGACGACCACGCCTGAGGAGGTGGCCACGGATGAGGACGTGGTGCCGGAGGAGTCCCCTAGTGGCAAAACGCCGTAACTATGGCCACTACAATGAGAAGGGAGGTCCAACCCACTTCTGCAAGGTGATCCTTGCCCCTCATCTTGAGGCATCCCGATGCCCCTGGACTTCACCAAACACTTTCCGACGGTGCCGCAAGAGTTCAAGCTCAGGACCAACACCGGTTGCTCATGAAGGGTGACTGTCCGGCTGATGGACGACAAGGTGACCCTCGATCAAGGTTGGGCCTCCTCACCGCCGTCCACATACGCCTATGGTTTAAACTATCTTCGGTTGTGTATGTATGATCTCAGCGGCGAATCTACTAGGGCAGCTTTAACAGGCTTAAGCCCCCCCTCCAGCTTTGCAAAATAGTTTTTACTACCAGTTTAAAGGCCTAATCCAGTCATTTGTCAGTCCAAAATAACATATATTCACATGACATAGGCAGTCCAGCCTACCCTCCATTTTCTCTGTTCGCCACTGTATGATCTGTTGCATGGAACCAAACACCATATAGTTGCGTGAGCCGAGTCAATGTAGGAAACCAAACGGTATGTCAAAATTGCTACCCTAATGCGAAAAGACCTAAATGCGAGCAACCAAACAATGTGCAGATGTTGATTTTTTGTATGTTTTCCTTCCTTCAAACAGGCTGAGCTAGCCAGGCTGTTTTCCTTCGACCAGGCTGAGCTAGCCAGGCTGTTTTCCTTCGACCAGGCTGAACTAGCCAGACCCGGCTCCCTACGGCAATCAAACACGCCCTACCGGCTAAGGCAGAATTTCGACGAAATGCGCAATCATGATATCTGCAGTCAGCTTTTCAAACAAAAAATCCATGACCGACCATTTTATTTGGAACGCATGACTTTGTCAGTCTCATACTCGGGGGTTCAAGTCTCGCAGGATTTT
>NC_041384.1:224619937-224620719 GCF_002162155.2 Triticum dicoccoides
TTTGAAAAACTGCACCCCAAGAAGTTGATAACACACACACACACACACAAAATATCATATATCCATGCAACTGCAACTTGATACCAGGAAGGCATAAACTACAGCAAATTCATGATCTCAATTTGGAAAGAAAGCTACATTGTACAAAGGAAACACAACTGCAAGAAAATCCAAACGAAATTCTAAACATCCCTGAGCGCACAATATGTTCATTCACTGGACTTAACAGTAGTACCAACTGCTGTCAGTTTTCAAGGCTAAACTAGCTGCTAACATCGAGATAGAACTAGCTTAGTATGACAGCTCACTTGGCCATCATCACCTTCACAAACTCTTCGTAATTGATCTGGCCGTCACCATCGACATCAGCCTCACGGATCATCTCATCCACCTCCTCGTCTGTCAGCTTCTCACCAAGGTTGGTCATGACATGGCGGAGTTCAGCTGCCGAGATGAAACCATTCTGGTCCTTGTCAAACACGCGGAAAGCCTCCTTAAGCTCCTCCTCGGAATCAGTGTCCTTCATCTTACGTGCCATCAGGTTGAGGAACTCAGGAAAGTCAATCGTTCCATTGCCATCAGCATCCACTTCATTGATCATATCCTGAAGCTCTGCCTCAGTGGGGTTCTGCCCCAGCGAGCGCATCACAGTTCCAAGCTCCTTGGTGGTGATGCAGCCTGTTCAGGAGGCAGACAGTTTTTTAGTCTAACAATTTAAACTTCTTCTACAAATATATATACAAAAATGCTACAAATATATACACGAAAATGCTAAACCTACG
>NC_041384.1:224621002-224641604 GCF_002162155.2 Triticum dicoccoides
CTAGGCTGTTACGTTAATCACGTATGGCAGCTTTACGTAGGTGTAGCATTGCTCATATATATACAATGGTAATATTGTGCTAGAATGAAATGCCCCGGAGATTTATGTCAGCAATTCAATTCTGTGCACAATAAAAGAGGTCTTAACATGGAAGATGGGAATGGTTTGTTTGCAACCAAATCAAACCTAATGATTGTTTTGGTTATGACTGAATTTTGGTTCTTGCTTGGATGGCTGACAAAAATTTGGCATGACCATGCGTCCATGCCCCTTAGCCCACTTTCAATTTTCTTGCCAGCAGTGGCCAAAACATGGGCAGACAAAACCTAAGCCAAATTTTTGGTGGGGTTTGGCTTGGGCTCAAACCAGACACACCAAGTATGACTTGAAAACCTATTGCCAGCTGTCTAAATGGCCTCACTATGCAAGCCTAGCTAATTGTCAAATAGTCACTGACTAGTCAGCATCTATAGTCAGACTAGTCACCTGGCCAGTCAGGTGCAACTTGATTCGACTTGCCCACTTGAAACACTGACTATTAGATGGGAATACAGAAACCCACAAGTATGCAGAAAAACACAAGTAATTGTGCAATAAAATCATCATATCATATGTAAAATGCTGCACGTATTCTATATGAAATGTGCCAGTAATGGGCGAATCTTCAAAATGATCTTATAGAAATTTATAAGCCACATTTGCACATGGATGTGCAGTACAAGAACATAACGAACTTGGGGGTTTTCAATGGACAGTTGGACTCAAATATTATTTACATTTATTTAACCATTAGAGATCATTTCAGCTATGCTAATGCAAAAGACAATATGGACCAATGATTGGGTCCATCAGAACAAATCTTACAGTCCCTTTCTTCATCTGGAATTTTGGGTGCATGAAATCATTCAAGGGTAGCAAAGAAATACAAATACAGTTTAAGTGGACAATGATGAAATTTCATAAGAACATTCAAGGCTTGACTATCTGGAACACAACTATCCAGAAAAGTATTTGGGTAAACATTCCATCGACTTGATCAGTACCAAAGCCCAAATAAATAGAAGAGTAAGACATGCAACCTATTATAGCAAAGATTTGCTTGGCTGTAATAGGTTGCATGTCAATCAGTAAGCAACTTACAGATATATTTTCTGTCAATCAGTAAGCTGGTAACATGTAAATTACTTCAACTAATGTTTCATACAATCAGTAAACATCAATACCAATAACTTTTCAAGCCATCACATGCATTCTCCATGTTATCAGTCTCACACTAGCACCACCATAGCATGATAGGCAAAACCAGAGAAACTCCGATGTTGCATTCACTGAGAAGAAAATGTGCAGTTTGAGCAACGCGAAATTTAATCATGCTATCCCACTTCTATGCCCATGTCATCCATAGAAAAAGACCCAAAAGCCTAGATAAATTCCAAGTCAGTAGTAGTTCCCCATTACTAACATACAAGTACAGAATTATGGGGTATTACATGATCCTATAACCCTAACACGGTAACACCACTTCGCAGCGCACCTCGTCACTGCTGTTCCAGCTAAATCTAGAGTAGAGACTGATGACTAGTGACCCACCATGCTCTAGCAACCTACTCAGCAGCAACAGTGCCACCGGCCATGCTGTGTGATCACCCATGCTGCACCCTCGGTTTTCTTAAGCTGCAGACACCACTAGATGTGTGGGCGGTAGACCCATGCTAACCGCAGCAACCCCATGATGCCACCTTCTCTCATAATTCAATCTCTTCCTAGTAGAACCTTTTTTTTTTTGGAACTTTGCAAGGTCATCAGTTGCTCCACTGAAAGAGATCTGAAGGAACGACCAAACAGCCGGCTGAAGCCTTCGCTATGACAGACAGCTCAGCGATCAGCCGGAACGGACGAGCATAAGGCGCAGCAATACCAGAACACTGGACGGTGACGGGTTGACAGCGCTGGCAAGACAAGAATGTATGGAACCAGAATCCACAAGGAGTGGAGAAAAGGAATGCAAGATCTACTGCATCTTGAGCACCCCGCAAACCAATCCCGCCGCGATCCACTCGGACCAGCAAACGCATATACGCTACGTCGATCAGATCTCCCACCCAACACATCCACGCGCCAGTGCAAGGCGCCGCATCAACCACAGCGAGTGCGCGCACATCGAATGGAGTCGTGCAAATCATATAGTAGTACATGTTGAAAGAGGAGAACAGAGAAGGGATCGAACCGTCTCCGTCCTTGTCGAAGAGGCTGAAGGCCTCCTTGAACTCGGCGATCTGGTCGTCGGTGAGCTGGTCCGCCATGGCTCCTACCCCAACACGCGGGCGAGACGGAGGAGAAGGGATCTGAGAGCGAAGCGCGAGTGGAGGAAAGGAAGGAGGGAGGGCGACAGGGAGGAAAATATTTAGGCGACCGGATACGGATAGGGGCAACCTGCTACGGGTACCTTTGTACCGCGGCTCAAAATCACGCTCTACTGCTTTTTTTTTCTTTTTGGCAATGTTATTACCTGGCGAACAGTCGCCAGGAACATCCCTCCAGCAACCCCTCCACACGCCACACGATCAAGATTTGATGGTGGCAGTTTTTAGATGAAAATGCACTAAAATAAATAAAATGCCATGCCTTTTGTAAAACTGCCGTCCCCAAGCACACTTAAACTGCAATCTAGGCGGTTCACAAATGTCAACCCTAGCTGGCGAACGGTATAACGCATCCAACAAAACGATTCACCCTTGTAACGGCAACTTCAATGTGGTTCACCAAATCGCCTTTAAATGTGTAGACCGAATGGTCTAAATATTTTGTCAACGTGGGTCATTAAATTTGTCCAAACCATACTGGAGTCTAAAATCACACAAACCAAAACCAAATGTAGGAGAGGTTTACGGGTATCCGGACCTTCGTCATGCCCGATCCACCCAAAAAAACCACAGGGAGCACTTTTTTCCATTGCATCCAAAAAACGTAGGAGGAAATAAAGTGCAGGGACACGTAGAAGGTTACACCAACGCCTATGAAAGTAAGGATTGGTTCGGTAGCCGAAAAGACCTAACAAGGAATCATGAGGTGTAGTCACTGAACGCCAATTGTGTTGGCTTGGAGAAATCCTTAATAATCGACGTAACCCCATGTGACGGTAAGGGCCTTGTTTGGACAATAGACTCACGATGTAGGTTGTTGATCGGTTGTGATATTATTTGGACGCATTCCCCATATCTAATTGTTGAGACCACATCACCATATTGGAAATTAAGAGAAGATCCTAAGTGCAACTATAATGTTGTAAGTAAAGTCCACATGCCTATGCCTATCTTCATGTATTTGATCTCTTTTTTTTTGCGGGCGAAAGAAATTTCATTTCTCACACATAAAGGGCCTCGGCCTTACACAAATCTGGGACCTTCTTCGGTCCCGATCCCAGCCACACAATCATGCGTTTATGAACTCTACCGTAGTTCGCAAGATAGTGGCTTACCCTATTCTCCTCTCTACATACATGAACTATCTTTATTTCTCTACCTCCTGACATCAAGCGTCTAACCTGGTCGACAAGCATAGCAAAACGAGATCTGTCCGGCACTGGAGCTAATATCGCATGTAGTGCCACCGAACAGTCCGTTTCCATCACAATAGGCAACAGAGTCCACTGCAGTGCTAGATTGAGCCCTCCATGCATGCATGTAGCTCGGCCTCAAGGGGCTCAGAGCACATCCGTAGTTCCCTGCAGGAGGAGAAGATGATATCACCGGTTTCGCTGTGAAGGATCATGCCTGCTCTGGCCTCTCCACCCGTGGCACTAAAGGATCCATCAATGTTGAGCTTTGTCCACCCCGTGGCTGGTCTGGACCAGTGCAGCGGCATTGGCGGCGCTTGGACTTCCCGTTGCACGATCCGTTTGGGGACAATCGTATCAACCACATGCTTCCCCTTGGTGAGACTCGCCTCTGGATTGTTCTGAATCCCCGCCAAAGAGTCGACGTAGCTGGTGAGGAAGCGTTTGGACACTTCAATCGGCGGCGGCTTCTTGTGGTGCACCAGCTCGTTGCGAACGAACCAACATCGCCACAAAGTCATCATGAGCTCCATCCTCTCCATATCCGGCAGATCGCAAAGGGCTTGGGCAAGCCACTCCGATCCCGTCCGGCGGAATGATGCGACATCCGGGATTCGCCATTGGTCCGCCATGGTTTGCCAGAGCGCCACCGCCAGCGGGCACCTGCAAAAAAGCATGGAACGTGTCCTCCGGCTCCAAAGCACAGAGAGGGCACTTGTCAGACACTTCCAGACCTCGACGACGCTTGTTAACCCAAGTGGTATTTGATCTCTGTTTTAATCACAACTACTATTTTTTCGGTCTAAGAACTGAAATTTCTTTCAAGAATGATAGCTTGCTTGAATCCTTGCCTAATAGCAGAATTCCTCGTGGGTTCGATACCCAAGGTCATCCTTGGGGAAAGAGGTGAACACTATCTACATCCATAGCCGGGTCAAAGGTAATCAACCATTTTCTGCGTTGTTGCCGGGAATCATCATCGCTACCCTAGCCAGGTGACTAAAGGTATTATTTCAGTTTTTTGTTTCAGTTTTAGTTAGTTTTTGTCTTTTGTTTATTTTTCTTAAACCCAAAATTTGTCACGGCAAAGAAACTTAGGAACTTTGCAACTCCCGATGAGAAATTTATGTGCGCTCCTATTGCTTTACCTGATATTGCTGCCGAGCAATTTGAGATTAAACAACACTTGGTCACCATGGTTCAATGGAACCAATTCGATGGCTCCGCATCTGAAGATATCAACATGCATTTACATACTTTCACTGAATTATGTGATATGACACGTACAAAAGATTATGAGCCTGACGCATTGAAGTTGCATCCTTTTCCTGTTTCTTTAAGAGTAAACACTAAGAAATGACTTCTAGCCTTGCCTAAAGGAACCATTACCTCATGAAACTTGTGTTGCAGCATGTTTATGACAAAGTTTTCCCACATGCTAAGATTATGCAATTACACTCTTAACATTATAGGTTTTAAGCAGGAATATCGTGAGCCACTAGTGCTTGCTTGGGATAGGATGAAAAAGGCAATAAGAATTGTCCGAATCATGGGATGGAAGAATGATTGATTCTTCATTTATTTTATAATGTTCGTATCCCCCTGTCCAGAAGTATGCTAGACACTGCTGCAGGAGAAACCATCATGGGAAGACCAATTACGGAAACAAAAAGGTTGCTCCATGAGATGCAAGAAAACCATGCCATTATGAGCTATGAGGTTAACACTTACCTCTTCTTTCCCTTTGAAAGGTCTACCACGAAGAAGGTGAACTCCATCTCTGAAGAGAAGGATGAAGCACTAACCGCCAAAAAATCGATGAACTGATTGGCATGATCAAAGGTAAAGAAGAGGTAAATGTTATCCTCATAGCTCATAATAATTACAACCCCAATTTGAGGAACCAAAATTATGCTTCAAATAATTATCCTAAACCACCATAACCAACCAACCAAGGAGCATCAAATAATTATAGGACAAGCACAGGTAATAGACCTTCAGTTGAAGAAACCCTCGACGCTTTTATGACTGCTCAAACCAAGTAGAGCAAAACCTATACCAATATCTCAAAGTCTCATGATAACCTACTTGGTCAACTGACCACGAAAATTGTTGGTAACTAATGAAGTGCAGGCACTTCAAGAAAGAACCCGTAATATGGAAGATCGTGTCGCTAAAATAGCGAAGAGCCAAACTGTTAGATCTTGGTCCTTGTCCAGGTCCTAATGTATGGTGTCACTACATTAATGATTCGACGTGCCATTTCTAGCGTAGAACGGTCTGAAGGTGAGCATAAGACCGATAACCGTGAACACATTCAGCATAAAGAACACCAAGTGGTCGCCTGCAAAGGATAATTCACAGCAGGTATCCATGTCAAACGCAAGATTAATCTTACCAGCAAATCATAACTTAACCAAACCTAAATGTCTAGAGTCGAGCAAATGAAGAGATTGCGTTCACAACCATTATACCTTTCACTATGTACCATACTACCATTGATTCGACACTACCAAACTACAGTTTCCCTTTAAACAGAAATGTTAAACATTTACTTCTGTATTTTAATCCTTCGATTTAGAGGATTTAAAGATTTGCATATGACAGGGTGATAGAAAATTTTGTACATGCAGTTAAAACAAAGTCAAGTATAAAATACCTGGAAGAAATGGAGCTGTTTGACGCCTCTGAGCCCATGAGAATCTACAAGGAAAAATGCAATTTACATGATAAGGTGGAGAGCATTTTTTGTCCTGAAAATACAGGGAAAAAACAGTCGACTGCATACAAATGTGACACCGAGGTGTATACAAACATACGATGATGAGCTATGCTATTGACAATGTTGCCGAGAAGGAAGAACTTGAGAGTGGAAAATAACCAAAAAAACTATCTTCTGTTCAATTTTTCATTGTCAACAAACTGACTCGCAAGAAAAAATACAACTATTTGCGGAACTGAGATAGGTGCTGTTTGCAATAGAAAATATTGGATGAATGCAGAGCAGCTCAAAAGCCAACTCTGGAACTAATCTGGATATTACTGTCAAGTGCTATATTTCGCTTATGTGGTCGCAATAAGTATGTAATGAGCTGGAGCATGGATACTTACATAACTCCTGCAACAGCTGGAGCGATAGTTTTAAAGATGGACATTAGTGTTACAGAAAGGCCATTGGCTGAGGCTCTTAGGTCCTGACTCTGTAATGTGTATCTCACGGTTAGAAAACAAAATGATATTACCAGTTTTCGTAGGAATGGATGGAAGATAGCTATTCATTTGACCCATTGTTAGGAATCTCGTGAACTTACCACAGCATCATTCATTAAAATGTTGAACACAGTCATGGTAGTTACCTGAAATGGTTTTGAGAGCACGAGTAAACTTTTGTAGCAATTAATAGTGGCTCCCTTGAGTTGAAATATGTAAGACAGCTTGTTGGTAACTAGCAGCCTGTTGGTATTTGTATTGCTGCTATTCTCTACTAACAAAGAAAGAGTCTCGGGAAGCAATACTTGCAGTTATGCTTAGCCAACACTAAGACAGATAGACAAGACTTGAAATATACTTAGTAGAATGCTCAAACTTAAAGATTTGTTTCACACAGAAATTTAAGATCGTTGCACTCACTGAGAAAGAGTTCTTCAGAAAAGACGCACAATTTAGTGCCAACTGAAGAATGGACCCTGATAATGCAGGCATGAACGGATAGCTCGAAAGAAGTGGTATTGTCAATAGCTGCACATCAGAATATCTAATAAGTTTAACCATTAAAATATAACTAAGCTGATCGAACAAGCAATAAATAGTCTTACCGCAATTGCACGGACTAATGTGATGGGGTCTATAGAGTTTGCAAACAATGGATAGATCAAAATTTGATATATTAGGAGTAAGAGACCTGACAAAAAGTACAGTCAGTACACCAAACTTTGCACGTGAAACACAGCAGAGCACAACACCTGAGAAATGACATGCTGAGTTACTAGTGAGTTCCCGTCATCACATATTTGCATATAAATTATTGCTCTAGCATAACTTCTTCAAATTGAGCATATATTTCACTCATGTCAATCTAGATAAAGCTGCATATCTGTGCCACAGACACAACATGTGTTTTATTTATAGGCAAGTTTAGATATATCAAATGTGCCTCATTGATGTATGAATAGTCGTATCACAAGCTTTTCTTGGATCCCTATTTCAGGGTCGCCGGTTTCCCTTAATTAACCGTGCCATGTATGGTTTTTGGGTCCGGTTCCCCTTATTAACTGGACCAACTCTCTCCTTAATGCAATGCGGGAGCTCCCCGCCCTCTGACGAGGTTCCGTCAAAAAAGGGACTCACGATGTTAAAAAATAAAAATGTCAATGAATACTACCTGAGATTGAAAGGACCCTACCCACATCTTGAGAAGAAAAGCTTAGTCCACCATATTTTCTGTCACTGACAGCCCAAAGCGAAAATACCTGCAATTTACGTCTTCCAGAATGAAATCCAATAATAATAATGGCAATGTAAGTAAAACTATGAGATGCTAAAAAACAACGGAAATATATCTCAGCAATAAAACAGCACATGCTACCTCTGCATAAGCCATGTCCTGGAGAGAGAAAATGCAGTATACAGTGATAGTGGACATCAATGGCCAGTTTGTGAATAAACTGAGACAGTCACTACCACTTTGTTCAGCATTTAAATCAGAACAAGGTTCTTCAACAGCTTCAGTCGAACTATTTAACATTGTGTCTTCAGTGTGTTTATGCAAAGTTTCCTGCAACATTGCAGACATGTTAAGTACAGGTGAGTTCATGTGCTACGTGTTATGTGGGGCTCCATGTAGAGGCTATATAATGATTTCGGTGTCAAAAAAGATTTCCTTTCACTAATGTTATCAAACTGTTGGTATTGTTTTGCATCTTCAGAAACTTGTAGAAGCATCAATGATCTACTTTCGGATCCTACAAAACTGACTAGTTGCTCTAGCTGTGTTTCAGATCAAGATGCACAATACATATTGCTACATAGAACAGATGTGCTATCACTACCGTAGTATAATATCACAGTTTATCAGCACGTTTTCTACAATGGAAGATTTACTCTCCGTCATGACAAACAAGTGTTCGTCGGAACACAAGATTACAGCCACCATTAAAATCCAGTATGATTCCTCAAAAAAGAAAAACTAGTATCATTTAGAACCTACAGGGAGCATGCAGCTCCAGTAAATATTAATTGAGAAAAATGTTTATTTTTATCCCAACATGATGTTTGCTTCAATACAAATGAACCATTAGTTGTATGCATCTAGGAACAACAAACTCACCGGAAGCCAGAAGCAAGCAATTACAGCGGCAATGGCAAGGAGTGATATACAAAGACAAGGGAGAAAGTACGGAAACCTAAAACAATGCATGTTTAAACTGAATTAGCATCTGAGAAGAAAGCGATATCAGAAGGACGCATAAAGCAAAGAAACAAAATATATAAGAAGGATTCACAAGTAAATGCTTGCCTTCCAAATATGGAGTTGACAGAGAATATGCCTGGATATTTATCTGCAGGCTGGAGTTCACAAGCAAAATTAGCTTACAAGGCTTCTAACCATTTTTAATCATGATTGTATGTTGACATAAGAAATTTGAATCAATCAAAATAACTACTTTTAGTGCATGCTTGCACATAGCGTAGCAATACAATGACAAATATAATCAACCTTTAGCAGAATTTATATAAGTGGGGAATACTTTGCCATATGTTGGTTATCATGGGTGAACCACTGATGGATACCAGAGTGAACCCAACTCTGTACATAGCAGGTAAATGAATTATATGAGGATAGTTAGAGAAGGGACAATCAGGAAATACTTGATAAGGTATATAATTTTTAAATTTGCATGTGAGTTCAAAAACCTCATGATCAGAAGTAATGGAACATCATAGATCAAACATACTTAGATGATAATATAATACGTACATAAGTATTCTGCAAATATTAAATGGACTGTATTGTGAGTTCAAAAATCTCATGATCAGAAGTAATGGAACATCATAGATCAAACATACTTAGATGATAATATAATACATAAGTAAGTATTCTGCAAATATTAAATGGACCGTATTACCTGTGCAAGATAACCACCAATGGCTGGTCCAACAATAAGACCTATGCCACGTGAGGAGGACATCTGATGGATTACCCAGCACATAGCAATATGTGAGTTTGTATCATGGTCCAATAAAGTTGGGACTGTGAGTAAAAGAAGAATTCGAAATAACAACTTGATCATCTTACGAGTGATAATGCCAGGTGACTGTGTTCTTTCCGACATACTTCTGAAGCATAAGCCTGAAGACACAAATGAGTCGAACACAATGTAATCCAGTCATATATTTTACCTTTTTACCCTAATAATCATCACCGTCTCACTCATGACTTCTAGCTTGTGAATTTGTTTTGTTTTATTGGCGTCATAGTGGGCAGTTATACTATTTTGGATAATGCAAACATAGTGCACCATGCGAACACTAGCTGGTTGGCTGAAATTTATCTGGTGTGTAACCATCCCAGTTACGAAGACCTCGATTACTAATACAAAACAAACTTCATCCAGAACAAGCTAACAAGCTAAACACAGTGTGCATCACGAACAACTGAATCTGGGAAACTTCGTTCTCTTGTGGAAGAACACCACAAAATTAAGTCTACTGAAATAAGAGTAGGAACCGGTGTCTTAGCAGTTGGTCAAGAAAGTGTTGATATATGAATTCAAATTGAAAGTAAAGAGGCCAGAGTCTACCGGAACAGAGGCCAGCAGGTAATGTGAAGGTATGCAAGATAAGCACTCATGATAATCATGCTGATATGCTCTCATGATAAGCACTCAAGATAAGCTCTCCACCCCGGTGACCGTTCAAAAAAAAAAATCATGCTGATATGATGACAAGCCAGTTCCTATTACTAAGTTTGAGCTCTGCTCATGCTTAATTGATGTTATGTCCAAGAGACTTTCGTCACATGATGGATATTTAATTGCTGAACGAGTTTAAGATTATTGTTTTTTTTGAGGAAAGTTTAAGATTATTGTTATGGGTTCTTCATAGCGGATTGGATTTCCGCTTTGACTTGAGCTGCATGGCCGCCACCTACGTACACCTGTTGTAAGCCGCACGGGATGTGTGTGTTGACGACTCATTGTTAGTCTGGTGGTTGTAACACTCTCTCGGTATAGGTGAGCACTGCCGCGCATCTGCTGTTTCCGCAAGGGTTTTCCACATAAAAATTCAGCATCTCGAGTTGATCTACTTTTTTTTATGTGCCTGTTGAATTCTAACACAAAGCTACAAAAACACGATGGACGGTTCTAGTACCTGAGAGAAAAGCACTCCCATGCACATGTAAGTACCTTCATTGGTCCAAGCATACCAGACAACAGCCCAAGCAGACCTCTTGTGGTTAATGCCATCCAGTAACTAGAGCTGAGTCCAAAGAGTGTATTGAAGATAATTCTGAAATAGATGAGAAGAACTGCTTAAATTTTGGTGCGTCTGTCAAAATACACCAAAGAAAGACTCATATCTGAGAGTGCAGCTTGTTAAAGTATATCCTTACACTGAAAAAAGGGTAATTAGAAGAACTGGTTTCCTCCCATACTTATCAGCCACAACTCCCCATATTACAGAGGTGAGTGCTCTCCCAAGCATATATGAAGCACCTTCATTTGTAGAACAGATATTATAAGTTTACCATGATAGATAAAGCTGAAGCATACCCCTCATATAACAATATCCTTACACAGCTCAGTTAAAGTGTTTCAGAAGATTGATACAAAAGAGAAACTACATTTTGAAGAAAACGTACCAACAAAACCAGCATAAAATCCAATATCTTCTTCTTCTTTAGCAATGTTCAGGTCTCTTATCTGCAAACGAATATGCAGTGTTGACAATCGATAGTAGATTTACAAAAAATAGTTGGCATTACCAATACTCATGTTGTTGGGTAGTGAAAGAAAAGAAAACAACAAAACTGTGAGAAGAGCAAAGCTTTATTTCCACCACATGTTATAATCTTATTTTTATTTTGAACCGAAAATGTCATAATCTGATGCAAAGCTTGTATCATTATCATGGTTCAAAATATATATAGAACATGGAAATTGTTGATCCTACTTATAAATCTTCTCCTGTTATGATTGAAGAAATGTGCAGTCATATTGCACGTTTTAAAAAGATTGTGAATCCTGTTGCTCACCATAAAATACAAGAAGGGAAACACGTACTGTATAGGCAACGCTGCAAAATGCAAATATGAGAATATCAATTCCTGATCAATAATGAAGGGATGTTTTGCTTAAGACATAATCAATAACATCTTAAATCAGTAATATCTTTAAATGGGTATGAGAGTAACAAAAGATTCCACCCAAGTCTCAAGTAAAAAAATTAGTAGATCAACCTCGTTGCCTTCTCTTTAGGTTTTGTTTAGTCAAAAGTTAGCCATTGTCGTACAAGGCCCATTTGTTTACTTGGTTCTTCGGTGGCTAAGGGGGTGGACGCACATCCCAAGGCAGGGAAAACTCAACCCTATGTCGTACAGGGCCCATGACTCAAGTGGAGGTGGCAGGAGCACCTTATGACTCAACTTCTGTGACAAACTCGGGCTGTTTCGGCGATTTCTTGCACTCGGAATGAATTTGGAGGAGTGGATCCTACTGCTGGAAAGTCACTAGATAAGCTTTCGAAAAATAACAAGATCGCCCAATTGGGAGTTCGAGTGAGAAAATTCTCAATTGTGTCTGTCTCAGCAGTCAGAATCTGAGTCGAGGACATGGGGGGCTTGATCTCTAGCATCTCTCAGGCCAAAAGTGACGTGAGAGAACTTCTTGTACAATACCTAATCATGTCCCTTTGCTTGACCATCATTTCTTGACCAAATGTGGAGAAAGTAGTCACAGTTGTGGTTGTATCCATGTATCCATGGTAGTGATGTCATCATGGGCTTGGTGACTCTCTCGGTCATGCATGGTCAGGTGGTGACGATGCGGCAGCATGGCATAGGTGCTCTCATCTGCATGCACGTCGATGGCGTACCAACGACTTCATCTGGATCGGTGGATCATGTGCAGTTCATGGCCTCGCCACCTCTGTTCTACTATGTTGAATTTCATCAGTTCGGACTTTTGGATGAACCGGGAGCATGAATTCAATATGATATCAGAGCGAAGAGGTCTCAAGTTCAAGACCCGACCAACGCGCTGTTAAATAAAAATAGTTGCGGCCTACATCGATCCCACGCCTAAGCTCTGGAGGAGCCGACGTGAGGGTGGTTGTTCAATTTATTTTTTTGACTCCTGTGTTCAATTATATTGCATGTCCTTCTCCATCAGTTTGGACTTTTTAAAATAGTGATGACTTACACCGTTCCCACATCTAAGGCCTGAAGGAGCCTAGACGTGAGGGGGGTGTTGAAATATATTGCCCATCCTTCTCCATCAAATCAGACTTTTGGATGAACTGACTAGAGCATGAATTCAATAAGCTATGAGTGAAGATCATCCCATGAAGCGAAGGACTACCAATCGAGCCTGGTCTTTAATTTGGACCTGTGTTCGTGCATCGGCACTAGGAGTTTCGGTGGTGGCATGCTTTTACGGCTAACTCTAGTGGATACCATGAAGTTTGTGCAAAGTACTAGATGGCGTAACTCTCGGGCGATCCGTCATCAAGATGGTGAATGAAACAATGATTCATATACTGGGATGAAACTCTATGATCTGGCCTTTGTTGATCAGACCCAACAACGACGGAATTGCGTCCTTACCTGGTTGAAAGTGTTGTCTCCGTGCCGTTGTTCTGGCTTTGATTGGTTGGGCCCAGTATCCAGGATGGAAATCATTCTTCTAGCCAACTCAGGCTGGACGTGGCGACATCAGCGTGAGCTCATTCTCCCTTCTCGAAGGCGTTGCCGCAGAAGGAGGTGAATCCATCGTTGGTGTTTTTTCAGTCAATGGTTTTTTTTCGAGGTTCAGTCAATGGTTCTACCATTGTTGTTCGACTTTGGCCTCGTTGATATTATGGTTGCATGCCGCGGATGCAGAGGGCAGGACTAACAGGAGGTTGGTAAGCACGGACCGACGAAGGCAAGTTTGATCGGAACTCAAGAGCAAGTGGAAGTGAACAGAGCCAAACCTGCATTCTTCAGGCCAAACCTGCCCGCGTGCTTCAGCCAAAAAAGAGCTAAATAGAGGGAGAACGACGAGAGCAACAACTAACACGTTGGATATCAGAAGTTGAGAAGTACGGTCCACACGCTGGCTGGACAAATGAGCCACGGTGAACGCAAGAATTAAACAACATGCTCCAACTGATTAAAACGTTTGCAGCAAGCGAAAGGGGACAGAAAATAACGGGGTTCCCTTGTACTCCCTCCGTCCCATATGTCAAAAATGATCTTACATCCCCTCAAAAAAACAAAAAAAATGATCTTACATTTTGGGACCGAGGGAGTAGTAACTATTATAAGAGCATGATAGATATCTAGCAGTAGTAGTTGTTAGAAAAAACAGGAATCAGCCGAGGTAAAGAAAAACAAGGGACGTGAAGGAACGGGAAGGGGCGGCGATCACGCACAGGAGCAGATGGTGACGAGCCACATGCAGCAGAGCTCCGTGACGGGGAGCCCCTCCCTCTCCTCCTTCCTCCTGTCCACCCTGCACCCGGGGCAGTTGGGGCGGTACCGCGCCCTCTTCAGCAGCGGCTCGGCGGTCGCCCCGCCACCGCCGCCGCCGCGGGCATCATCGCCCATCTCCCTCGCCCGTCAGTCGGCCCGCCCGCCCCCGCTGGTACCAGACGGTGACGGCGAGCAGAGAAAGGCCCGACCTCGAGGAGGCGAGGAATCTTGCTGCGCGGCGCTGCTTGCTTTGCTTGCCTTTTGGTTTTTCCTGCGGACGGACGCGGGGCAACCGGCGCGGGTAAGGACGAACCGCAAATTTCCCCTACATTCGTCTCCACGGACTGAGAATTAACGTTGCCTATACATTTAGGCAATAATATAAACAAATAAAATAAAATTTGTTTAAACATGACATAATTTTATTTAAGTTAATATAATTTACATGAATGAACGAAATTCGTGCAAACATGATGAATTTTTGTTACATTCCGAATATTTAGAAAAAAAACTACCGCTGCCGTGTCCTTCATCTTCGTCTCCATGAGCGCTTCCTTCATCCACCGTATCCCCCATCTGGACCGCCTCCTTCATCCACCGTCTCCTCCATCTGGAATTGCCTCCATCCATCGTCTTCAAGAGCATCGACGATAAGCATCGTGAAGTGAAAGTGCGGTCTTCGGCGAGAAAGAGTAGAACACGATAGATAGACTGACCCACATGGGACACAAGGCCGTGCCGTCTCCCGTGCCCTACTCATCCTTGGAGGGAGTCCACAACCTGTCCGTCTCCGATGGACGTGAGGTCCATAATGAAAATGGTGGCGCCCGCGCTTTTGTCGTCCATTGGGCCATCGAATAGTTCGTCGGCGGCGCGTAAGAGGCACGATAAGCGTTGTACCCCTCCGCGATCACCTAGAGTTGTGCCTGCGCAGTGACCGCTTCCTCGCGAACGGTGGCTTGAGTGCGCACAACCTCATAGATCGCACGTTGCTCCACGATGAAATTGGGGTTCGCCGCGACCATGGCTGCCACGGCTTCCTCGCTCGCGCGCTCGCCGTCGATCTGGCCCTCCGCTAGCCGGTGCTGCTCCAGGAGGAACAAATTGTACCGTTGTTCCTCATGCGCCGGCGCGGGGCTGCACCTCCGCCATGGCGGCATTGTTGTGCGCCTACGCCTGCTTTATGGTGAAGTTGGCGTGCACATGCGCGGGCTCCAGTGTGGTGTCGTCGGAGCCTGTTTCCATCACAGGGTCGTCGTTGGAGACCTTGGGCGAGCTAGTTGATGACCCACAAGTATAGGGGATCAATCGTAGTCCTTTCGATAAGCAAGATTGTCGAACCCAACGAGGAGCAGAAGGAAATGACAAGTGATTTTCAGCAAGGTATTTTTTGCAAGCACTGAAATAGTCGGTAACAAGTAGTTTGATAGCAAGATAATTTGTAACGAGCAAGTAACGATAACGGTAAATAAAGTGCAGCAAGGTAGCCCAATCCTTTTATGGCAAATGACAGGCCAAAACGGTCTCTTACGATAAGCAAAGCGTTCTTGAGGATACACGGGAATTTCAGCATATCATTTTCATCATGTTGGTTTGATTCGTGTTCGCTACTTTGATAATTTGATATGTGAGTAGACCGGTGTTTAGGTGATGTTCTTACTTGAACAAATCTCCTACTTATGATTAACTCCCTCGCGAGCATCCGCAACTACGAGAAAAGTATTAAGATAAAATCTAACCATAGCATTAAACTTTTGGATCCAAATCGGTCCCTTACGAAGTAGCGCATAAACTAGGGTTTAAACTTCTGTCACTCTAGCAATCCATCATCTAATAACTACTCCACAATGCATTCCCTTAGGCTTGCTCTCATCACAAATGAGATTGCCAGCTTAGGAAGTGAAGAGATGATCGACAAATTCATCATCAAGAAGATCCTAAGAGCCTTGGATGGAAATACGACACCGTGTGCACTTTGATCCAAATGATGCCCAATTACAAAGATCTCAAGCCCACGAAAATCATTGGTAGAATTGTTGCTCATGAGATGTCACTCAAGGATAAAGAAGATCTCCACAACAAGTCAAGCAGTGCTTATAAAGCTTCAAGTGATACTCCTACAACATCAAGCGAAAAGCAAGTCTCCAATGAAGAATTGAGCTTAATGTTGAAGAACTTCAACAAATTTTACAAGAATAGAAGCAAAGAGAGAAGCTCCAAGTCAAGGTCCTACAATGACAAAAGATTTTCTAGTTGTGATCATAATTGCTACAATTGTGGAAGACCCAGACACTGCTCAAATGAGTGTACGGCTCCCTACAAGAAAAGAGATGACTCACCTCAAAAAGAGAGAAGGAGTAGAGATGGTCGTTATGAACGAAGACCCTCTCGTAGAAGCAAGGATTCTGAAAGGAAGAACAAGTCATCAAAGAGCTACATAAGATAAAGACATCAAGCTCACGTTGGTGAATGGGTATCCAGTTCCGACTCCTACAACTACTCCGAGAGAAGCTATCACTCTGACTCCAACTATACTCAATATGAAGGTGTTGCCAATCTTGCATTTGTGTCATCCAACTCCTACAACATATTTGACTCACCAAATGAAAGAATTGGGAGATGCTTCATGGCTAAAAGCCCTAAGGTATCACACCCTGATGTAACGCCCTCGATGCGGCTATATCTCCCACGTGTCGAAGCACGACTTAGAGGCATAACCGCATTGAAAGCAATGTCGCAAGTGAGGTAATCTTCACACAACCCATGTAATGCATAAGGGAAAGATATACATAGTTAGCTTACAATCGCCACTTCACACAATTACATGAATAAAGCATTACATCATCCAAATACAATCAAGGTCCGACTACGGAACCAAAAGAAAAGAAGAACCCCAAGTGCGACAAAGGTCCCCGATCGACCCCAACTGGGCTCCACTACTGATTAACTGGAACAGAACAACACAAAGGACAAGATCTTCATCGAGCTCCTCCTGAGCTTGGTTGCGTCACCTGCTCGGACTCATCGGCACCTGCAAGCTGGTTTTGGAAGTATCTGTGAGTCACGGGGACTCAGCAATCTCGCACCCTCACGATCAAGACTATTTAAGCTTATGGGTGAGGTAAAGGTATGAGGTGGAGCTGCAGCAAGCGACTAGCATATATGGTGGCTAACATACGCAAATGAGAGCGAGAAGAGAAGGCAAAGCACGTTCGAGAAAGTATGATCAAGAAGTGATCCTAAAACAACCTACGTCAAGCATAACTCCAACACCGTGTTTACTTCCCGGACTCCACCGAGAAGAGACCATCACGGTTACACACGCGGTTGATGTATTTTAATTAAGGTCAACTTCAGGTTTTCTACAACCGAACATTAACAAATTCCCATCTGCCCATAACCGCGGGCACGACTTTCAAAAGTTCAAATCCCTGCAGGGGTGTCCCAACTTAGCCCATGACAAGCTCTCACGGTCAACGAAGGAATAGACCTCCTCCCGAGACATTCCGATCAGACTCGGTATCCCGGTTCTACAAGACATCCTCGACAATGGTAAAACAAGTCCAGCAAAGCCGCCCGATGTGCCGACATCCTGATGGGAGCTGCACATATCTCGTTCTCAGGGCAACACCGGATAGGTCAAGCTACGAGTAAAACCAGCCCTCAAGTTTCCCCGAGGTGGCCCCGCAGGCTGCCCATTTCGGACCAACACTTAGACAAGCACTGGCCCCGGGGGGGGGGGGGTTAAAATAAAGATGACCCTTGGGCTGGCCTAACCCAAGGGAAAAAGAGTCTAGGTGGCGAATGGTAAAACCAAGGTTGGGCCTTGCTGGAGGAGTTTTATTCAAAACGAACTGTCAAGGGGTTCCCATTATAACCCAACCGCGTAAGGAACGCAAAATCCGGGAACATAACACCGATATGACGGAAACTAGGGCGGCAAGAGTGGAACAAAACACCAGGCATAAGGCCGAGCCTTCCACCCTTTACCAAGTATATAGATGCATTAATTAAATAAGTTATATTGTGATATCCCAACAAGTAAACATGTTCCAACAAGGAACAACATCTCCATGTTCCAACAAGGAACAAACTTCAATCTTCACCTGCAACTAACAACGCTATAAGAGGGACTGAGCAAAGCGGTAACATAGCCAAACAACGGTTTGCTAGGACAAGGTGGGTTAGAGGCTTGGTTCACAATATAGGTGGCATGATAAGCAAGTGGTAGGTATCACGACATAGGCATAGCAAAAGAGCGAGCAACTAGCAAGCAAAGATAGAAGTGATTTCGATGGTATGGTCATCTTGCCTGAAATCCTGCAAGGAAGAAGAACGAGTCCATGAAGAAGACAAACGGACGAAGTCGAACGGGTCCTCACAACACGATGTTATCGGATCCAACCCGAAGAAGCAAACACCGGAAAGAAGCACACAACATAGTAAACAACCAACACATGAACATGGTATGATATGCGGGATGCGGTATGCGATGCATATGCATGATTTGACAAGGAATGATTGAACCTGGCCTCAACTTGGAAATCCAAGTGTGCCACTAGAAAGGTGGGATGATTTCGCTTGAAAACGATATAAAGATCACCAGAATCGGAGTTACGGTTTGGAAATGGCAAGCAATTCAAATATGGCACCGGTCTGTGATTTACAGCAAGTAGCCATCTAAATGCAATAAGATGAGCATGCTACGGCACTCAATCATGGCAACAAAATACATGGCATGGATCCATTCATTATTCTTAACAAAATATGAACACTGAGCTACGGCCAATTCATCCATTAACAGGTTCAAACAAGCATGGCAAAAATGCAATTGGTAAATAGATCTCAGATTTAGTGAAATTAACACTTGTCTGGAATTTCAGATCAGGTAGCACACTTTGGAGCATGAAAACTATAAGCTACAGGGCCTGAACATGGCAAAGTAAAGCATGTCATGGATCTACTCAAATAGCTTAACAAAAGTCCCTTAGTGACCTTGAGCCAAAAGGGATCAGAAAATACAATTGCAAGCATGTGAACATGGCAAAAACATAATCAGGTTACAGACTTAGTGAAAAACTGGAGCATGCAAAACAGATAGCAAGTAGGCATGATTACGAGCTCGATGCACTCACTACAGAGCAAGGCATGACAATCTAAGCATACATCCATCAAGAATACACATTATACAAGCTAGACATGGCAAGAACAATAACATAGCATGCATGGATCAACTACAACATCCTCGGCAAAATCGCTAACAAGTAGACAATCTGCCCAGATTCACGAAATAGCAAAAATAGAGCTCGATTGACTCAAGCTAGGGTACTCCATAATTGCAAACAAAGACATGGATGGATAGATCACTACAATATTAACAAAACATCCTTACTGATCATCCTCAAAAGAGGCACGGTCACTAGGAAACAACATGAACATGTGGCATATTGAAATAAACAGATCAAGGACTTGGTGGAATTGCTAAGTCCCTGAAATCAGCATTAACGAATGCACCACTTTGCAAGCTTGTGCTAGTCACCACACACATCACAAAAATACATGAATAGCACCCCTGGAAAGATGACATGGCATATAACAAAACACATGTAGAGCTCAAGGGCATATCATGCACACAATAATCATGGCAAAAAATGACAAATATCTAATTGGAGCAGCAGATCTGACAATTAACTCAAATAGCTCTCTTCCAATAGCATTTCGGGCATCAAGATGAGCTCAAATGAAAATGATGCAATGAGATGAAATGATGTACTCTCTGAGGCGAACATTTTGATATGCTATATGCTCAAATCGGAGCTACGGATGCAAAGTTACGGCACGATGAACATGGGCATATGAATCTGAGAAAAAGGACTTAGACGAATTTTACCCTCTCGGGAACAGATCTAGGGTTGACTTGCACGTGGTTCGAGGTAGGGCCGGATCTCGAGCTTCACCGGAGCTGGGCCGCGCCGGGAGGCGAGGCCATGGCGAGGCACGACGACGGGGAGGCCGGATCCAGCCGGAGTCGGGGCCAGGGTGGCCAGATCGGGCGTCGACGAGGAGAAGACGACGCGGGGCGGCGCTGCCAATCCCTGGCAGAGAGAGGAGGGATGAGGATCGCAGAGAGAGAGGGAAACAGGAGGAGAGAAGGGCGGCGACCTGGCGGACGGCGGCGAGGCTCCGGCCGGTGGCGGAACGCATGCGGCGAGGGCGGGCGACGACCGAGCGCGGGGCGGCGCGAGCGGGCAGTTCGAGCCCGTTGCGGGCTGGCGACACGGCCAAATGGGCCCGGGAGGGCCACACGCAGGCTCGGGCGGGCCGCGGTGGAGGCGCTGAGGCAGGGGCGACGTGGCAGGCGCCGGTTGGCCACG
>NC_041384.1:224641959-224680179 GCF_002162155.2 Triticum dicoccoides
AGTGCCGGAAAACGAGGGGGAGGCGGTTGGATGGGGCTGGCGGCGCGGATTTTGAGGTGGCGGCGGCGGCTGATCCGAGGGGGGAGGCTAGAGGTAGGTGGAGGGGCTTGGGATGCCAAATTTGGAATGGGGGGTTGTATATATAGGGAAGGTTAGGGTTTGAGGGGGTTTGGAGGGGTTTTCGGAGCCTCCGATCGCGATCCGATGGATCCGATCGAGAGAGGGATTGGGTAGGCCTAGGTGGAGAGAGAGAGATACTTGGGTTGAGGAGAGAAGAGAAAAGAAACCCGGCAACGGTTTTTTGGAGACCGAAACGTCCGGCGAAAATACCGACAATGGTGCCGCTATATATTTAACGGTCGTGCTATCAAACGAGCACCGAATGCGACGAAACCTGACAGGCGGTCTACCGGTAGTAAACCAAGGCTGCTTGGCAAGTCTCGGTCCAATCCGGAAACGTTTAACCCCCCACACATGAAAAGAAGGTAGAAATGACCACCGGAGGAGATAGGAGCGCCGGATTGCAAAACGGACAACGGGAAAAATGCTCGGATGCATGAGACGAACATGTATGCAAATGAAATGCATATGATGACATGATATGCAATGCACGACACGCAAGCAATGACAAGACAACAACAACGAATAACTGGACGACACCTGACACATCGGTCTCGGGGCGTTACACCTGAGTATGTTGATTTCAATAGTGATGAAGATGATTTGCTAGGTGATGATGATTTACTTGTTGACAACACTAGTGATGAAAACTATAATGAACTTGCTAGTAATCATGCTAATCAAGATGAAATGAATGACAATGATAAGAAGGAGATTGAGCGTCTAACTAAAGAATTAAACACTCTTAAGTTAGCTCATGAAACAACTCTAGAGGGAGAGCTCCTAAGGACTCATGAGAAGCTATGCTTCGAGAAGCAAAATTTAGAGCAAAAGCACGAGTTTCTAAAAGCTATCAATGATGATCTTTGAAAGAAGAGTTCTTCTTATCTTTCCAAACATCTCCTCTTGTCTACTTATATGCCAAAAGTAAATTCTAGCAACAAGAACAAGAAAGATTCTTCCTCTAGTAGTAATAATAACCATGTTAAATCTAATATTGTTGCTTCTAGTAGTTCTCTTGATTCCACTAATGATTCTCTTAGCCAAGTTACACTTGAGCGAGAAAATAGCTTATTGAAGGGAATTATAGAGAAAGGTGTTACAAGAGCCTTGCTGGAACTAAGCTATTTGAGGAAATTGTACGCAAGCAAGGAAGACACTAGAAGAACCAAGGTGTTGGTTTTGAATGAAAGTTCAATGCCAATGGAGTTGAGTGGGAATAAGATCAATACCCGAAGACGAAGTTTGTTCCTCAACAAGAGAAGTATGACCCCACTTTTTTCAAGGGAACACAAGCTCAAGATGATCTTCCACCACAAGACCACAAGCTAAAAGGCAAGGACAAGATTCAAGAAGAGATTGACTCATTTGAAGAAGCTCCTAAGGCCATGGTCAAGTGGGTTCCCAAGACTACATCAAGCTCTACATCATCAAGTTCGACTACAACTCCAAGGATTCCCATCAAGTTGATGTGGATCCCAAAGAAGAAGAACTAGAGCGTTCTTGAGGGTGACTCCGCCAACATATTTCACTCATATTCATTTTGGCGAGGACTTGTGCAAACAACTTTCATATCTTGCACTAGTTCATGGAGTCACAAACCCTCTTGTTGGTAAGACAAGGGACAAGGTAACCTAATGCTTTCATGGACATCATCACATGTGCAATTCACTCTATGTCTATGGATAGCCTTGTATGTTCCTTGTGGGACTAACCCATGTAGTTATTGAAAGTGCAACTCTCCAATGGATTGCTCCAAAAGATCTACATCAACATTGAGCATCCACATCTTCACTATCTACTGAAGGAAATATTCCCTAGGGGCAATAATAAAGTTGTTATTTTATATTTTCTTATATCATGATAAATGTTTACTATTCATGCTAGAATTGTATTAACCGGAAACTTGATACATGTGTGGATACATAGACAAAACACTGTGTCCCTAGTAAGCCTCTACTAGACTAGCTCGTTAATCAAAGATGGTTAAGTTTCCTAACCATAGACATGTGTTGTCATTTGATGAACGGGATCACATCACTAGGAGAATAATGTGGTGGACAAGATCCATCTATTAGCTTAGCATTATGATCGTTCAGTTTTATTGCTATTGCTTTCTTCATGTCATATACATATTCCTTTGACTATGAGATTATGCAACTTCCAAATACCTGAGGAATACCTTGTGTGCTATCAAACGTCAGAACATAACTGGGTGATTATAAAGATGATCTACAGGTATCTCTGAAGGTATTTGTTGGGTTGGCATAGATCGAGATTAGGATTTGTCACTCTGAGTATCAGAGAGGTATCTCTGGGCCCTCTCGGTAATACACATCATTAGAAGCCTTGCAAGAAGTGACTAATGAGTTAGTTGCGGGATGATGTATTACGGAATGAGTAAAGAGACTTGCTGGTAACGAGATTGAACTAGGTATGAAGATACCGATGATTGAATCTCGGGCAAGTAACATACTGATGACAAAGGGAATAATGTATGTTGTCATTACAGTTTGACCGATAAAGATCTTTGTAGAATATGTAGGAACCAATATGAGCATCCAAGTTGCTGTTGGTTATTTACCGGATAGGTGTCTCGGTCATGTCTACATAGTTCTCGAATCTATAGGGTCTGCATGCTTAACATTCGATGACGATTTAGTATTATATGAGTTATGTGATTTGGTGACCGAATGTTGTTCGGAATCCCGGATGAGATCACGAACATGATGAGGAGTCTTGAAATGGTCGAGAGGTAAAGATTGATATATAGGACAATGGTATTCGGACACCAGAAGTGTTTCGGATAGTATCGGGTATTTACCGGAGTACCGGGGGGGTTACCGGAACCCCCCGGGGGAAGAGATGGGCCATATGGGCCATAGGAGGGGAGCACACCAGACCACAAGGGTGCCCCCCAAGGAAGGAGCCTGAGTGGGTAAAGGAAAAAGATCAGCCCCCCTTTCCTTCTCCCCTTCCTCTTCCCTTTTCCTTCTCCAGAAATATGGAAAGGGGGGCCGAATCGGGATAGGACCCCAAGTAGGATTCCTCCTACTTGGGCTGCCCCGTGGATGCTCCCCTCCCCTCCCACCTATATATACGTGGGGAGGGGGTGCCTAGAACACACACCAACAATTTTTAGCCGTGTGCGGCGCCCTCCTCCACAGTTTACGCCTCCGGTCATATCTTCGTAGTGCTTAGGCGAAGCCCTGCGCCGTGGATCACTACACCATCACTGTCACAACACCGTCGTGCTGACGGAACTCATCTTCTTCCTCGACACCTTTGCTGGATCAAGAGGACGAGGGACGTCATTGACCTGGACGTGTGCAGAACTCAGAGGTGTCGTATGTTTGGTGCTTGATCAGTCAGATCTAGAAGAAGTTCGACTACATCAACTGCATTGTCAGACGCTTCCGCTTTCGGTCTACAATGGTATGTGGACACACTCTCCCCCTCTCATTGCTATGCATCTCCAAGATAGATCTTGTGTGAGCGTAGGATTTTTTTTGAAATTGCATGCTACATTTACCAATAGTGGTACCAGAGCCAGGTCTATGCGTAGATGATATGCATGAGTAGAACACAAAGAGTTGTGGGTGGTGATCGTCATATTGCTTACCACCAATGTCTTATTTTGATTCGGCGGTATTTTTGGATGAAGCGGCCCGGACCAACCTTACATGACCACGTTCATGAGACAGATTCCACCGACAGACATGCAACTAGTTCTGCATAAAGGTGGCTGGTGGGTGTCTGTTTCTCCTACTTTAGTTGAATCGAATTTGACTGCGGCCGGTCCTTGTTGAAGGTTAAAATAACAAACTTGATAAATCACCATTGTGGTTTTGATGAGTAGGTAAGAACGGTTCTTGCTAGAAGCCCGTAACAACCACATAAAACTTGCAACAACAAAGTTGAGGACGTCTAACTTGTTTTTGCAGGGCTTGTTGTGATGTGATATGGTCAAGACATGATGTGATAAATGTTACTGTATGAGATGATCATGATTTGTAAGACATCTGACAACCGGCAGGAGCCTTATGGTTGTCTCTTTATTGTATGAAATGCAAACGCCATGTAATTGCTTTATTTATCACTATGCGTTAGCGATAGTTGTAGAAGCAATAGTTGGCGAGACAACCACGACGCTATGATGAAGATCAAGGTGTCGAGCCGGTGACGATGGAGATCATGACGATGCTTTGGAGATGGAGATCAAAAGCACAAGATGATGATGGCCATATCATGTCACATATTTTGATTGCATGTGATGTTTATCTTTTATACATCTTATTTTTCTTAGTACGACAGTAGCATTATAAGATGATCCCTTAACAAAATTTGGAGGTATAAGTGTTCTCCCCGAGTATGCACCATTGTGACAGTTCGTCGTGTTGAGACACCATGTGATGATCGAGTGTGATAGACTCTACGTTCACATACAACGGGTGCAAGACAGTTTTGCTCATGTGGAATACTCGGGTTAAACTTGACGAGCCTGGCATGTAAAGACCTGGCCTCGGAACACTGGAGACCGAAAGGTCGAACGTGAATCATATAGTAGATATGATCAACATAGAGATGTTCACCATTGATAACTACTCCATCTCACGTGATGATCGGACATGGTTTAGTTGATTTGGATCACCTATCATTTAGATGACTTGAGGGATGTCTATCTAAGTGGGAGTTCTTAAGTAATATGATTAATTTAATTTAATTTATCATGAACTTAGTCCTGATAGTTTTTGCATATCTATGTTGTAGATTAATGGCCCGTGCTACCGTTCCCTTGAATTTTAATGCGTTACTAGAGAAAGCTAAGTTGAAAGATGATGGTAGCAACTACATGGACTGGGTCCATAACTTGAGGATTATCCTCATTGCTGCACATAAGAATTATGTTCTTGATGCACCGCTAGGTGAAAGGCCTACAGCAGGAGCAGATGTTGATGTTATGAACATCTGGCAAGCTCGATCTAATGACTACTCGATAGTTCAGTGTGCCATGCTTTACGGCTTAGAACTGGGACTTCAAAGACGTTTTGAACGTCATGGACCATATGAGATGTTTCAGGAGTTGAAGTTAATATTTCAAGCAAATGCCCAAGTTGAGAGATATAAAGTCCCCAACAAGTTCTATAGCTGTAAGATGGAGGAGAACAGTTATGTCAGTGAACACATACTCAAAATGTCTGGGTATCATAATCACTTGACTCAGCTGGGAGTTAATTTTCCAGATGATAGTGTTATTGACAGAGTTCTTCAGTCACTACCACCAAGCTACAAAGGCTTTGTGATGAACTAAAATATGCAAGGGATGGATAAGACAATTCCCGAGCTCTTTGCTATGCCCAAAGCTGCGGAGGTAGAAATCAAGAAGGAGCATCAAGTGTTGATGGTTAAAAAGACCACTAGTTTCAAGAAAAAGAGCAAGGGAAAGAAGGGGAACTTCAAGAAGAATGGCAAGCAAATTGCCACTCCCGGAAAAAAACCAAATCTAGACCCAAGCCTGAAATTGAGTGCTTCTACTGCAAAGGGACTGGTCACTAGAAGCGGAACTGCGCTAAGTATTTAGCGGATAAGAAGGATGGCAAAGTGAACAAAGGTATATTTGATATACATGTTATTGATGTGTACCTTACTAATGCTCGCAGTAGCGCCTGGGTATTTGATACTAGTTCGGTTGCTCATATTTGTAACTCGAAACAGGGGCTACGGATTAAACGAAGATTGGCTAAGGACGAGGTGACGATGCGCATCAGGAATGGTTCCAAGGTTGATGTGATCGCCATCGGCACGCTACCTCTACATCTACCTTCGGGATTAGTTTTAGACCTGAATAACTATTATTTGGTGCCAGTGTTGACCATGAACATTATATCTGGATCTTGTTTAGTGTGAGACGGTTAGTCATTTAAATCATAGAATAATGGTTGTTCTATTTATATGAGTAATATCTTTTATGGTCATGCACCCTTGAAGAGTGGTCTATTTTTGTTGAATCTCGATTGTGGTGATACACATATTCATAATATTGATGCCAAAAGATGCAATGTTGATAATGATAGTGCAACATATTTGTGGAACTACCGTTTCGGTCATATTGGTGTAAAGCGCATGAAGAAACTCCATGCAGATGGACTTTTTGAATCACTTGATTATGAATCATTTGATACTTGCGAACCATGCCTCATGGGAAAGATGACTAAAACTCCGTTCTCCGGAACAATGGGGCGAGCTAATGACTTATTGGAAATAATACATACCGATGTATGCGGCCCGATGAGTGTTGAGGCTCGCGGCGGGTATCCTTATTTTTTGACCTTCACAGATGATTTGAGTAGATATGGGTATATCTACTTGATGAAACACAAGTTTGAAACATTTGAAAAGTTCAAAGAATTTCAGAGTGAAGTGGAGAATCATCGTAACAAGAAAATAAAATTTCTACGATCTGATCACGAAGGCGAATATTTGAGTTACGAGTTTGACCTTCATTTAAAACAATGTGGAATAGTTTCACAACTAACGCCACCTGGAACACCATAGCGTAATGGTGTGTCTGAACGTCGTAACCATACTCTATTGCATATGGTGCGTTCTATGATGTCTCTTACCGATTTGCCTTTATCATTTTGGGGTTATGCATTAGATACAACTACATTCATGTTAAATAGGGCATCGTCTAAATCCGTTCAGACGACACCGTTTGAACTATGGTTTGGCAAGAAACCAAAGTTGTCATTTCTTGAAGTTTGGGGTTGCGATGCTTATGTGAAAAGGCTTCAGCCTGATAAGCTCGAACCCAAATCGGAGAAGTGCGTCTTCATAGGATACCCTAAGAAACAATTGGGTACACCTTCTACCACAAATCCGAATACAAGATATTTGTTGCCAAGAATGGAAACTTTCTAGAGAAGGAGTTTCTCTCGAAAGAAGTGAGTGGGAGGAAAGTAGAACTTGATGAGGTAACTATACCTTCTCTCGAATTTGAAAGTAGCTCATAATAGAAAACCGTTCCCATGATGCCTACACCAACTAGAGAGGAAGCTAATGATAATCATCATGAAACTTCAGTTCAAGTTACTACTGAACGTCATAGGTCAACCATAGCATGTTCTGCACCAGAGTGGTACGGTAACCCTATTCTGGAAGTCATGTTACTAGACCATGATTAACCTACGAACTACGAAGAAGCAATGATGAGCCCAGATTCCGATAAATGGCTTGAGGCCATGAAATTTGAGATAGGATCCATGTATGAGAACAAAGTGTGGACTTTGGTTGACTTGCCCGATGATCGGCGAGCCATAGAGAATAGATGTATCTTCAAGAAGAAGACTGATGCTGATGGTAATGTTACTGTGTACAAAGCTCGACTTGTCGCCAAAGGTTTTTGACAAGTTCAAAGAGTTGACCATGATGAGACTTTCTCACCCGTAGCGATGCTTAAGTTTGTCCGAATCATGTTAGCAATTGCCGCATTTTATGATTATGAAATATGGCAAATGGATGTCAAAACTGCATTCCTTAATGGATTTCTTAAATAAGAGTTGTATATGATTCAACCAGAAGGTTTTGTCAATCCTAAAGGTGCTAACAAAGTGTGCAAGCTCCAGCGATCCATTTATGGACTGGTGCAAGCATCTTGGAGTTGGAATATACACTTTGATGAGGTGATCAAAGCATATGGTTTTATATAGACTTTTGGAGAAGCTTGTATTTACAAGAAAGTGAGTGGGAGCTCTGTAGCATTTCTAATATTATATGTGGATGACACATTGTTGATTGGAAATGATGTAGAATTTCTAGATAGCATAAAAGGATATTTTAATAAAAGTTTTTCAATGAAAGACCTCGGTGAAGCTGCTTATATATTGGGCATCAAGATCTATAGAGATAGATCAAGACGCTTAATAGGACTTTCACAAAGCACATACCTTGATAAAGTTTTGAAGAAGTTCAAAATGGATCAGTCAAAGAAAGGGTTCTTGCCTGTGTTACAAGGTGTGAAGTTGAGTCAGACTCAATGCCCGACCATTGCAGAAGATAGAGGGAAAATGAAAGTCATTCCTTGTGCCTCAGCCATAGGTTCTATCATATATGCTATGATGTGTACTAGACCTGATGTGTGCCTTGCTATAAGTTTAGCAGGGACGTACCAAAGTAATCCAAGAGTGGATCACTAGAGAGCAGTCAAGAACATCCTAAAATACCTGAAAAGGACTAAGGATATGTTTCTCGTTTATGGAGGTGACAAAGAGCTTGTCATAAATAGTTACATCGATTCTAGCTTTGACATTGATCCGGATGACTCTAAGTTGCAAACCGGATACGTATTTATATTGAATGGTGGAACGGTCAGTTGGTACAGTTCCAAGAAGAGACAGGTGTTGTCATTTGATGAACGGGATCACATCATTAGGAGAATGATGTGATGGACAAGACCCATCCGTTAGCTTAGCATAATGATCATTAAGTTTTATTATTATTGCTTTCTTCATGACTTATACATATTCCTCTGGCTATGAGATTATGCAACCCCCGAATATCGGAGGAACACCTTGTGTGCTATCAATCGTCACAACATAAATGGGTGATTATAAAGATGCTCTACAGGTGTCTCCGATGGTGTTTGTTGGGTTGGCATAGTTCGAGATTAGGATTTGTCACTCCGAGTATCGGAGAGGTATCTTTGGGCCCTGTCGATAATACACATCATAGGAAGCCTTGTAAGTAAAGTGACTAATGAGTTAGTTGCACGATGATGTATTATGTAACGAATAAAGAGACTTGCTGGTAACAAGATTGAACTAGGTATGAAGATACCGACGATCGAATCTCGGGCAAGTAACATACTGATGACAAAGGGAATAACGTATGTTGTCATTACGGTTCGACCGATAAAGATCTTCGTAGAATATGTAGTAACCAATATGAGAATCCAGGTTCCACTGCTGATTATTAACTGGAGAGATGTCTCAGTCATGTCTACATAGTTCTCGAACCCGTAGGGTCCACACGCTTAACGTTCGGTGACGATTTAGTATTACATGAGTTATGTGATTTAGTGACCGAATGTTGTTCAGAGTCCCGGATGAGATCACAGACATGACGAGGAGTCCCTAAATGGTCGAGAGGTAAAGATTGATATATAGGACGACGGTATTCGGACACCGGAAGTGGTCCGGATAGTATCGGGTATTTATTGGAGTACCGGGGGGGGGGGTTATCGGAACCCCCCGGGGAAAGATATGGGCCATATAGGCAATATGAGGGGAGCACACCAGCCCACAAGGGTGGCGCCCCCCCAAGGAAGGAGGCTGAGTGGGGAAAGGAAAAACAGGGGGTTCGGCCCCCCTTTCCTTCTCCCCTTCCTCTTCCATTTTCCCTCTCTGGAAATATGGAAAGGGGGGGGGGGGCAGAATTGGGATAAGACGCCAAGTAGGATTCCTCCTACTTGGGGCGCCCCATGGATGCTCCCCTCCCCCTCCCACCTTGATGTCTGCTAGAACTACATCGGTATTCCCCAAAGCGGAAGGGATGATGCAGCACAACAATGGTAGGTATTTCCCTCAGTGATGAGACCAACGTTATCATACCAGTAGGAGAACCAAGCAACACTACGTAAACAACACCTGCATACAAATAACAAATACTCGCAACCTGACGTGTTAAAGGGGTTGTCAATCCCTTTCGGGTAACGGTGCCACAAATTGGCAAACAGACATGATAAAAATATGATAGATAGGATAAATAGATCTCGGATAAAATAAATTGCAGCAATGTATTTTTGTATTATTGGTTTAGCAGATCTGAAAATAAAAGGCAAATAAAATAGATTGCAAAGGCAAATATATTAAAGAAGAGGCCCAGAGCCGTAGGTTTCACTATTGGCTTCTCTCGAGAAAAATAGCAAACGGTGGGTAAATGAATTACTGTTGGGCAATTGATAGAACTTCAAATACTCAAGATGATATCCAGGCAATGATCATTATATAGGCATCACGTCCAAGATTAGTAGATCGACTCCTGCCTGCATCTACTACTATTACTCCACACATCGACCGCTATCTAGCATGCATCTAGTGTATTAAGTTCATGGAGAAATGGAGTAATGCAACAAGAACGATGACATGATGTAGACAAGATCTTTTTATGTAGAAATAGACCCCATCTTGTTATCCTTAATGGCAACGATACATATGTGTCGGTTCCCCTTCTGTCACTGGGATCAAGCACCGTAAGATCGAACCCATCACAAAGCACTTCTTCCCATTGCAAGATAAATAGATCAAGTTGGCCACACAAAACCCAAATATCGGAGAAGAAATACAAGGCTATAAGCAATCATGCATATAAGAGATCAAAAAAGACTCAAATAACTTTCATGGATAGAAAGAGATAGATCTGATCATAAACTCAAAGTTCATCAGATCCCAACAAACACACCACAAAAAATTACATCATATGGATCTCCAAGAGACCATTGTATTGAGAATCAAACGAGAGAGAGGAAGCTGATACGTCTCCAACGTATCTATAATTTTTTATTGTTCCATGCTATTATATTATCTGTTTTGGATGTTTAATGGGCTTTAATATACTCTTTTATATTATTTTTAGGACTAACCTATTAACCGAAGGCCCAGTGCAAATTGCTGTTTTTTTGCCTATTTTAGTGTTTCGCAGAAAAAGAATATCAAACGGAATCCAAACAGAACGAAACCTTCGCGAGGATCTTTCTTGGAACAAACACAATCCAGGAGACTTGGAGTGTAAGTCAGAGACGCAACGAGGCGTCCACGAGGCAGGAGGGCGCGCACAGGGGGGTAGGCACGCCCCCACCCTCGTGGGCCCCTCGTAGCTCCACCGACCTACTTCTTTCGCCTATATGTACTCTTATACCATGGAAACATCCAGGGGAGCCACGAAACCACTTTTCCACCGCCGCAACCTTCTTTACCCGTGACATCCCATCTTGGGGCCTTTTCTAGCGATCTGCCGGAGGGGGATTCGATCACGAAGGGCTTCTACATCAACACCATAGCCTCTCCGATGATTTGTGAGTAGTTTACCACAGACCTTCGGGTCCATAGTTATTCGCTAGATGGCTTCTTCTCTCTCTTTGGTTCTCAATACAAAGTTCTCCTCGATGTTCTTGGAGATCTATTTGATGTAATACTTTTTGCGGTGTGTTTGCCGAGATCTGATGAATTGTGGGTTTATGATCAAGATTATCTATGAACAATATTGGATTTTTCTCTGAATTCTTATATGCATGATTTGATATCTTTGCAAGTGTCTTCGAATTATCGGTTATCGGTTTAGTTTGGCCTACTAGATTGATCTTTCTTGCAATGGGAGAAGTGCTTAGCTTTGGGTTCAATCTTGCGGTGCTTGATCCTAGTGACAGAAATGGAATCGACACATATTGTATTGTTGCCATCGAGGATAAAAATATGGGGTTTATATCATATTGCTTGAGTTTAACCCTCTACATTATGTCATCTTGTCTAATGTGTTACTCTGTCCTTATGAACTTAATACTCTAGATGCATGCTGGATAGCGGTCGATGTGTGGAGTAATAGTAGTAGATGCAGAATCGTTTCAGTCTAGTTGACACGGATGTGATGCCTATGTTCATGATCATGCCTAGATATTCTCATAACTATGCGCTTTTCTATCAATTGCTCGGCAGTAATTTGTTCACCCACCGTAATATATGCTATCTTGAGAGAAGCCACTAGTGAAACCTATGGCCCTTGAGTCTACTTTACATCATATAAGTTTCCGATCTATAATTCTAGTTTACTATTTATTTTGCAATCTTTACTTTCCAATCTATACAACAAAAATACCAAAAATATTTATCTTATTATCTTTATCAGATCTCACTTTTGCAAGTGGCCGTGAAGGGATTGACAACCCCTTTATCGCGTTGGTTGCAAGGTTCTTGATTGTTTGTGTAGGTACTAAGCGATTTGCGTGTAGTATCCTACTAGATTGATACCTTGGTTCTAAAAAATTGAGGGAAATACTTATGCTACTTTGCTGCATCACCCTTTCCTCTTCAAGGGAAAACCAATGCATGCTCAAGAGGTAGCAAGAAGGGTTTCTGGCGCCGTTGCCGGGGAGATCTACGCTCAAGTCAAGACATACCAAGTACCCATCACAAACTCTTATCCCTCGCATTACATTATTTGCCATTTGCCTCTTGTTTTCCTCTCCCCCACTTCACCTTTGCTGTTTTATTCGCCCTTTTTCCGTTTGTTTCTTTTCGCTTGCCTCTTGTGTTTTTGGGTGTTAGTGTCCCTGTTTTGCTTTTATGGCTCCACCAAAAAGCGTTGATCCTCACCTTAGAAGGTTGGAAGAAATTGAAAACAATGTTAGAAGCTTTATGTCTTTGCAATTTGAGCATAATAATTTCTTTAGAAACGAGCTCAAAGAACAGGAAAGTTTTATGGAGTACATGAATAAAGAGCTCGATGATATGTCTAAGGAATTTTATGGTTTGAAATATCAGTTTGCTCATCTTGAAAACTCAATAGCCCAAATTTCGGATAAGCAAGCCACCTTAGTTAATAATATGGCCGCTAAACTGGAAGATCTAGATAATAATAATGATGAAGATCTAAAAGTGATTGATGTGTCTCCTATTAAATCTTTGTTTTCCAATATGAATCTTGATAAAGATGGGACTGGAGATGAGTCAACTTTAGTTAAAAGGCATCCCAATGATTTAGTGTTTTTTAGATCTTGATGCAAAAATTGGTAAAAGTGGGATTGAAGAGGTCAAAACTTTACATAGCAATGAACCCACTATTTTGGATTTCAAGGAATTTAATTATGATAATTGCTATTTTATAGATTGTATTTCCTTGTTGCAATCCGTGTTAAATTCTGCTCATGCTTATGATCAAAACAAAGCTTTTACTAAGCATATCGTTGATGCTTTAATGCAATCTTATGAAGAAAAACTTGAATTATATGTTTCTATCCCTAGAAAACTTTATGATGAGTGGGAACCTACTATTAAAATTAAGATTAAAGATCATGAATGCTATGCCTTATGTGATTTGGTGCTAGTGTTTCCACGATTCCAAAAACTTTGTGTGATGTGTTAGGTTTCCGTGAATTTGATGATTGTTCTTTATATTTGCATCTTGTGGATTCCACCATTAAGTAACCTATGGGAAGGATTAATGATGTTCTTATTGTTGCAAATAGGAATTATGTGCCCGTAGATTTCATCGTTCTTGACATAGATTGCAATCCTACATGTCCTATTGTTCTTGGTAGACCTTTCCTTAGAATGATTGGTGCAATTATTGACATGAAAAAGGAAATATTAGATTCCAATTTTTGTTAAGGAAAGGCATGGAACACTTTCCTAGAAAGAAAATTAAATTTCCTTATGAATAAATTACGAGAGTCACTTATGGATTGCATACCAAAGATGACAATACCTAGATCTATTCTTGTTTTTATGCCTAGCTAGGGGCGTTAAACGATAGCGCTTGTTGGGAGGCAACCCAATTTTATTTTTGTTCCTTGATTTTTGTTCCTGTTTAGTAATAAATAAATCATCTATCCTATATTATTATTGTGTTTTTATGTTTTAATTAGTGTTTGTGCCAAGCGAAGCCTTTAGGATCTTCTTGGGTTATTGTTATTTGATCTTGCTGAAAAAAACAGAAAGTATGTGCTCACGAGAATAATTTTCATTTTTACCACAGAGCGATAAAATACCAATTACAACTGTAGTAGATCAATATACAAATTATTTAGGACTTCCTAATTTTTCAGAATTTTTGGAGTTATAGAAGTATTCGAAACCTCCAGATTGATACAGACTGTTCTGTTTTTGACAGATTTTGTTTTTCGTGTGTTGTTTGCTTATTTTGATGAATCTATGGCTAGTATCGGGGGGTATGAACCATATAGAAGTTGGAATACAGTAGGTTTAACACCAATATAAATAAATAATGAGTTCATTATAGTACCTTAAAGTGGTGGTTTGTTTTCTTATACTAACGGAGCTCATGAGATTTTCTGTTGAGTTTTGTGTTGTGAAGTTTTCAAGTTTTTGGGTAAAGATTTGATGGATTTTGGAATAAGGAGTGGCAAGAGCCTAAGCTTGGGGATGCCCATGGCACCCCAAGGTAAAATTCAAGGACAACCAAAATCCTAAGCTTGGGGATTCCCCGGAAGGCATCCCCTCTTTCGTCTTCGTCTATCGGTAACTTTACTTGAGGCTATATTTTTATTCACCACATGATATGTGTTTTGCTTGGAGTGTCTTGTATGATTTGAGTCTTTGCTTTTTAGTTTACCACAATCATCCTTGCTGTACACACCTTTTGGAGATACACACATGAACCAGAATTTATTGGAATACTATATGTGCTTCACTTATATCTTTTGAGCTAGATAATTTTTCTCTAGTGCTTCACTTATACCTTTTTAGAGCACGGTGGTGGTTTTATGTTGTAGAAATTATTTATCTCTCATGCTTCACTTATATTATTTTGAGAATCTTTTAGAACAGCACGGTAATTTGCTTTGGCTATAAAATTAGTCCCAATATGATAGGCATCCGGGATGGGTATAATAAAAACTTTCATATAGAGTGCATTAAATACTATGAGAAGTTTGATACTTGATAGTTGTTTTGAGATATAAAGATGGTAATATTAGAGTCGTGCTAGTTGAGTAATTGTGGAATTGAGAAATACTTGTGTTGAAGTTTGCAAGTCCCGTAGCATGCACGTATGGTAAACGTTGTGTGACAAATTTGAATCATGAGGTGTTCTTTGATGGCTTTCCTTATGAGTGGCGGTCGGGGACGAGCGATGGTCTTTTCCTACCAATCTATCCCCCTAGGAGCATGCGCATAGTGCTTGGTTTTGATGACTTGTAGATTTTTGCAATAAGTATGTGAGTTCTTTTTGACTAATGTTGAGTCGATGGATTATACGCACTCTCACCCTTCCATCATTGCTAGCCTCTTCAGTACCGTGCATTGCCCTTTCTCACCTCGAGAGTTGGTGCAAACTTCACCGGTACATACAAACCCCATGATATGATACACTCTATCACACATAAGCCTCCTTATATCTTCCTCAAAACAGCCACCATACCTACCTATTATGGCATTTCCATAGCCATTCCGAGATAATATTGCCATGCAACTTTCCACCGTTCCGTTTATTATGACATGCTCCATCATTGTCATATTGCCTTGCATGATCTTGAAGTTGACATCGTATTTGTGGCAAAGCCACCTTCATAATTCTTTCATACATGTCACTCTTGATTCATTGCACATCCCGGTACACCGCTAGAGGCATTCACATAGAGTCATATTTTGTTCTAAGTATCGAGATGTAATTCTTGAGTTGTAAGTAAATAAAAGTGTGATGATTTACATCATTAGAGCATTGTCCCATGTGAGGAAAGGATGATGGAGACTATGATTCCCCCACAAGTCGGGATGAGATTCCGGATGAAAAAAATGAGAGAACAAGAGAGAAGGGGCAATGTTACTATCCTTTTTCCACACTTGTGCTTCAAAGTAGCACCATGATCTTCACGATAGAGAGTCTATTATTTTGTCACTTTAATATACTAGTGGGAATCTTTAATTATAGAACTTGGCTTGTATATTCCAATGATGGGCTTCCTCAAAATGCCCTAGGTCTTTGTGAGCAAGCAAGTTGGATGCACACCCACTTAGTTGCTTTTGTTGAGATTTCATATATTTATAGCTCTAGTGCATCCGTTGCATGACAATCCCTACTCCTTGCATTGAAATCAATTGATGGGCCTCCATAGCCCGTTGATTAGCCGCGTCAAGGTGAGACTTTCTCCTTTTTGTCTTCTCACACAACCTCCATCATCATATTCTATTCCACCCATAGTGCTATGTCCATGGCTCGCGCTCATATATTGCGTGAAAGTTGAAAGAGTTTGAAAAGGCTAAGTATGAAACAATTGCTTGTGCATGACGGGAGCATTTTGTGTGACGAAAATGAAGCATGGCCAAACTATATGATTTTGTAGGGATAATCTTTCTTTGGCTATGTTATTTTGATAAGACATAATTGCTTGGTTAGCATGCTTGAAGTATTATTATTTTTATGTCAATATTAAACTTTTGTCTAGAATCTTTTGGATCTAAACATTCATGCCGCAATAAAAAGAATTACATTGAAAATTATGTTAGGTAGCATTCCACATCAAAAATTCTGTTTTTATCATTTACCTACTCGAGGACGAGTAGGAATTAAGCTTGGGGATGCTGATACGTCTCCAACATATCTATAATTTTGATTGTTCCATGCTATTATATTATCTGTTTTGGATGTTTAATGGGCTTTAATATACTCTTTTGTATTATTTTTAGGACTAACCTATTAACCGAAGGCTCAGTGCAAATTGCTGTTTTTTTTTTGCCTATTTTAGTGTTTCATAGAGAAGGAATATCAAACGGAATCCAAACGGAACAAAACCTTCGCGAGGATCTTTCTTGGAACAAACACAATCCAGGAGACTTGGAGTGGAAGTCAGAGACGCAACGAGGCGGCCACGAGGCAGGAGGGCACGCACAAGGGGGTAGGCACGCCCCCCACCCTCGTGGGCCCATCGTAGCTCCACCGACCTACTTCTTTCGCCTATATGTACTCTTATACCATGGAAACATCCAGGGGAGCCACAAAACCACTTTCCAACCACCGCAACCTTCTTTACCCGCGACATCCCATCTTGGGGCCTTTTCTAGCGATCTGCCGGAGGGGGATTCGATCACGAAGGGCTTCTACATCAACACCATAGCCTCTCCGATGATTTGTGAGTAGTTTACCACAGACCTTCGGGTCCATAGTTATTCGCTAGATGGCTTCTTATCTCTCTTTGGTTCTCAATACAAAGTTCTCCTTGATGTTCTTGGAGATCTATTTGATGTAATACTTTTTATGGTGTGTTTGCCGAGATCCGATGAATTGTGGGTTTATGATCAAGATTATCTATGAACAATATTTGATTCTTCTTTAAATTCTTGTATGCATGATTTGATATCTTTGCAAGTCTCTTTGAATTATCGGTTTAGTTTGGCCTACTAGATTGATCTTTCTTGCAATGGGACAAGTGCTTAGCTTTGGGTTCAATCTTGCGGTGCTCGATCCTAGTGATAGAAAGGGAACCGACACGTATTGTATTGTTGACATCGAGGATAAAAAGACGGGGTTTATATCATATTGCTTGAGTTTATCACTCTACATGTCATCTTGCCTAATGCGTTACTCTGTTCTTATGAACTTAATACTCTAGATGCATGCTGGATAGCGGTCGATGTGTGGAGTAATAGTAGTAGATGCAGAATCTTTTCGGTCTACTTGACACGGACGTGATACCTATGTTCATCATCATGCCTAGATATTCTCATAACTATGCGCTTTTCTATCAATTGCTCGGCAGTAATTTGTTCACCCACCATAATATATGCTATCTTGAGATAAGCCACTAGTGAAACCTATGGCCCCCGGGTCTACTTTACATCATATAAGTTTCCGATCTATAATTCTAGTTTACTATTTATTTTGCAATATTTAGTTTCCAATCTATGCAACAGAAGCCATCTAGCTACTAACTACGGACTGAAGGTCTACAAAAGACTACTCACGCATCACCGGAGAGGCACCAATGGTATGATGAACCCCTCTGTGATGGTGTCTAGATTGGATCTACTGGTTCTAGACTCTGTGGCGGCTGGAATTGATTTCTGTCGACTCCCCTAGGGTTTCTGGCATATTAGGGTATTTATACAGCAAAGAGGCAGTCCGGGGGGCACCCGAGGTGGGCACAATCCACCAGGGCACGCCTGGGCCTCCAGGCGCGCCCTGGTGGGTTGTGCTCCCCTCAGAGCACCCCCAGGTGCTTTTCCGGCCCATTGGATGTCTTCTGGTCTAAAAAACCCACAAAAAGTTTCACTGTGTTTGGACTCCGTTTGATATTGACTACTTGCGATGTAAAAAACTTGCAAAAAACAGCAACTGGCACTTGGCACTGTGTCAGTAGGTTAGTACCAAAAATGATATAAAATGATTATAAAACATCCAAGAATGATAATATAACAGCATGGAACAATAAAAAATTATAGCTACGTTGGAGACGTATCAGCATCCCCAAGCTTAATTCTTGCTCGTCCTCAAGTAGGTAAATGATAAAAACCGAATTTTTGATGTGGAATGCTGCGTAACATGTCATCTCATATTCTTTTATTTATAGCATGGTCATTTGGACTTCTATATGATTCAAAGCAATAGTCTAGTTTTGACATGAGGCTTAAATACTCAAGCATATCAACAAGCAACCATGTCTTTCAAAATATCAACCCTAAAATAAGTTATCCCTGGCCCATCATGCTCAATCATTGATCCATTCATGAAACACACTCGCATATTAGCTACACCCGATGCTCAAGTACGATCATAGTGTCCCCTAGTTGGTGCTTTATAAGAGAAGATGGAGACTCAAATAAAAAATAAAAAATGCATAAAGTAAAAGAAAGGCCCTTCGCGGAGGGAAGTAGGGATTTGTAGAGGTGCCAGAGCTCAAAGTGAAAATTGAGAGATAAAAACATTTTGAGAGGCATACTTTTCCCACCAACAAAAACAATTTAGAGTTCCCAACACTTTCCATGCTAGATATATCATAGGCGGTTACCAAACAGAAAAATAAAGTTTATTCTTTTTTCCACCATACTTTCACTTTCCATGGCTAACCATATCCACGGGTGCCTTCCATACAAACACTTTCCAAGGAATTTATTATTTAACACCATAAAGTAAATTCATTTTTCATTTCGGGACTGGGCATCCCTAATACCTTTGCCTTGCTCTCGTGCAATGACAAGTGAATAAACACTCATCGTGAGAATAACACATCTAGCATGGAAAATATTAGCCCCCCTCACCACCTTGCGAGCGGTACGAGCACACAAAAGAGAAATTTATTTTGAAAATTAGAGATGACACATACCAATTTGCTTAGAACGGCAAAAGAATACCACATATAGGTAGGTATAGTGGACTCATATGGTAAAATTGGTTTAAAGGATTTTGGATGCACAAGTAGTGATCATACTTAGTGCGAAATGAAGGCTAGCAAAAGATTAAGAAGCGACTAACCAAGAAACGAATAATCTCATAAGCGATCATTAAGCATAATTAACACTGAAATAATGCACCACAAGTAGTATGTAATTTCATTGCATGACTATTGACTTTTGTGCTTGCATAGGGAATCACAAACCTTAACACCAATATTCCTACTAAAGCATAATTACTCATCAACATGACTCACATATCACATCATCATATCTCAAAACTATTACAAAGAATCAAGTTTATTTTGTCCAATGATCTTCATGAAAGTTTTTATTATATCCTTCTTGGATATCTATCACTTTTGAACTAATTTTCCTGTGTTTCTTTTGATAAGCTCAAACAAATATAAGTGAAGATCATGAGCATAATTTTTCTTTCTCTCAAATTAATTTAAGTGAAGCAAGAGAGAATTTCTAGAAAATTTTACTAACTCTCAAATAAATCTAAGTGAAGCAAGAGAAAATTTCTTCAAAAATACTAAGGCACACTGTGCTCAAAAAGATATAAGTGAAGCACTAGAGCAATTCCGTAGCTCATAAAGATTTAAGTGAAGAATAGAGAGCAATTCTAACAAGTCATGGCATAATTTTGACTCTCTCAAATAGGTGTGTCTAGAAAGGATTCGTGACTTAAAACACAAAGCAAAACAAGAAAAGACTCATATCACACAATACGCTCCAAGCAAAACTCATAGTATGTGATGAATAAAAATACAGCTTCGAATAAAATACCGATGGTCGTTAGAAGAAAGGGGGGATGCCACTCGGGGCATCCCCAAGCTTAGTTGCTTGCTTCTCTTTGGATAATAGCTTGGGATGCCATGGGCATCCCCAAGCTTAGGCTCTTCTTACTCCTTATTCCTTCGTCCATCGTAAGATAACCCAAAACTTGAAAACTTCAATCACACAAAACTCAACAAAACCTTCGTGAGATCCGTTAGTATAAGAAAACAAATCACTACTATAAGTGCTGTCACAAACCAATTAATATTTTATTATTGCATTATACCTACTGTATTCCAACTTTTCTATGGCAAAAACTCTTCAAAGAAAACCATAGAATCATCAAAACAAGCACACAACGCATAGAAAACAGAATCTGTCAAAAACAGAACAGTCTGTAGCAATCTGGGTATTTCGAATACTTTTGTAACTCCAAAAACTCTGAAAAATTAGGACGAACTGAGAAATTTGTATATTAATCTTTTACAAAAATAATTTGTATTTATCATGCCCTGGTTAAAAATGAAAATTATTTTTGTGAGCGCTAAAGTTTCTGTTTTTCAGCAAGATTAAATAGCTATCACCCAAGAAGATCCTAAAGGCTTTACTTGGCACAAACACTAATTAAAACATAATTAAAACACAATCAAAACAATAGCATAATTGTGCTAACACTCAAAAACACAATCTTTTTTCTTAGATCCATAAGATGCCCTCATGATTGATTCATATGGTGGCATAATTCTTGTTCTAGGAAAGTGTTCCATACCCTTCCTTAATGGAAATTGGACTTTATATTGCCTTCTTTCATATCAATCACCGCACCAATAGTGCTTAAAAACGGTCTACCAAAAATAATTGGGCAGGACAGATTGCAATCAATATCAAGAACACTAAAATCTATGGGCACATAATTCCTATTTGCAAGAATAAGAACATCATTAATTCTTTGCATAGGCTTTTTAATAGTAGAATCCGCCAAGTGCAAATTTAAAGAACACTCTTCAATATCGGTAAGACCAAGCACATCACATAAAGATTTTAGAATTGTGGAAAAACTAGCACCCAAGTCACATAAAGCAAAACACTCATAATTTTTAATCTTGACTTTGATAGTAGGTTCCCCTTCATCATGTAATTTTCTAGGAATTGAAACTTCTAATTCCAACTTTTCTTCAAAAGCTTTCATCATAGCATCAACAATATGTTTAGTAAAAGCCTTATTTTGTTCATAAGCATGGGGTGAATTTATCATGGATTGCAACAAAGAAATACAATCAATCAAAGAGCAACTATCATAATTAAAGTATTTGTAATCCAAAAAAGTGGACATCACTAGTTAAAGTTTTGACCTCTTCAAACCCACTTTTATCATTTTTCTCAACAAGATTTTCACCCTCCGAATTATCGGGACGCCTTCTAGCTAAAGTTGAATCTTCTCCAGTCCCTTTATCATAAATATTAATTTTACTAAACAAGGAATCAATATAAGAAACACCAATCATTTTAAGATCTTCATTGCTTTTATGAAAGTAATCACTAGAAAATGCTTTTTCTAAAAATTCTCTTCTAGCTCTAAGCATAGCGGTTCTTTTCGTACTTTCATTGATAGCACAAAAAATTTCATCTTGAGATTTTCTACATCATGAGAAATTCTATCAACACTTCTAGACAAATCATCAATCTTATTCAACTTTTCTTCCATTGTAGCATTGAAAACTTTTTGAGTATTGATAAATTCTTTAATATTATTCTCAAGATCAAAGGTGTTTCTATTATTATAAGGAGGATTAAACCATAGGAATTACCACAATTATTAGAGGAATTATTAGGAAAAGGCCTAGGATTAAAATTACCTCTATAAGCATTGTTATTGAAATTGTTTCGCGAGATAAAATTCACATCTACTGCATCACTATTTTGCTCAATCAAAGTAGACAAAGGCATATCATTGAAATCAATAGGAGCACTTTCACTAGCAACCAATTTCATAAGAGCATCAAAATTTTCACTCAAAGAAGAAATTTCTTCAACCGAATTAACTTTTTTTTACTAGTAGGAGCTCTTTCGGTACGCCATTGTGAATAATTTGCCATAATATTATCAAGAAATTTGGTGGCTTCACCCAAATTAATTTCATAAAAGTACCACCCGCGGAGGAATCTAAAATATTATGAGAAACAAAATTCAACACCGCATAAAAACTTTGTATGATCATCCAAAGATTTAACCCATGAGTTGGGCAATTCCTTAGCATCATTTTAATCCTTTCCCAAGATTGTGCAACATGCTCATGTTCAAGTTGCTTGAAATTCATGATTTGGGTTCTAAGGGAAATAATTTTTGCGGGAGGAAAATACTTAGTGATAAAGGCAACTTTGCACTTATTCCAAGAATCGATACTATTGCGAGGCAAAGAAGAAAACCAAAATTTTGCAGAATCATGCAAAGAAAACGGAAACAATTTCATCTTCACAATATCATTGTCCACATATCTTTTCTTTTGCATATCGCATAATTCCACAAATGTGTTAAGATGGGACGCGACATCCTCATTAGGAGTACCGGAAAATTGATCTTTCATAACAAGATTCAACAAAGCAGTATTAATATCACACCATTTCGCACTAGTGGCGGGAGCAATCGGAGTGCCAATAAAATCATTGTTGTTGGTATTGGAGAAATCACACAACTTGGTGTTCTCTTGAGTCATGGAGACTACGCAACAAGATTGCACTCAAAAACAGATCCGACAATAAAACGGCCATCGAAAAAGAAGGCGAATAAAACGACAAATTTTTGTGAAGTGGGGGAGAGGAAAACGAGAGGAAAATGGGAAATAATGTAAATATCGAGGAGATGAGATTTGTGATTAGGAACCTGGTAGATGTTGATGATGTCTCCTCGGCAACGGCACTAGAAATTCCTTTTGATGTCTGCTAGAACTACGTCGGTATTTCCCCAAAGAGGAAGGGATGATGCAGCACAACAACGGTAGGTATTTCCCTCAGTGATGAGACCAAGGTTATCGAACTAGTAGGAGAACCAACCAACACTACGTAAACAACACCTGCACACAAATAACAAATACTCGCAACCCGACGTGTTAAAGGGGTTGTCAATCCCTTTCGAGTAACGGTGCCACAAATTGGCAAACGAACGTGATAAAAATATGATAGATAGGATAAATAGATCTCGGATAAAATAAATTGCATCAAGGTATTTTTTTATTTTTGGTTTAATAGGTATGAAAATAAAAGGCAAATAAAATAGATCACAAAGGAAAATATATTAAAGAAAGACCCGGGAGCCGTAGGTTTCACTAGTGGCTTGTCTCGAGAAAAATAGCAAATGGTGGATAAACAAATTTATGTTGGGCAATTGATAGAACTTCAAATACTCATGACGATATCCAGGCAATGATCATTATATAGGCATCACGTCCAAGATTAGTAGACCGACTCCTGCCTGCATCTACTACTATTACTCCACACATTGACCACTGTCCAACATGCATCTAGTGTATTAAGTTCATGGAGAAACAAAGTAATGCAATAAGAACGATGACATGATGTAGACAAGATCTATTTATGTAGAAATAGACCCCTTGTTGTTATCCTTAATGGCAACGATACATACATGTCGGTTTCCCTTCTGTCACTGGGATCAAGCACCGTAAGATCGAACCCATCACAAAGCACCTCTTCCCATTGAGAGATAAATAGATCAAGTTGGCCAAACAAAACCCAAATATCGGATAAGAAATACGAGGCTATAAGCAATCATGCATATCAGAGATCAAAGAAGACTCAAATAACTTCCATGGATAAAAAGAGATAGATCTGATCATAAACTCAAAGTTCATCGGATCCCAAGAAACACACCACAAAAGAATTACATCATATGGATCTCCAAGAGACCATTGTATTGAGAATCAAACGAGAGAGAGAGGAAGACATCTAGCTACTAACTACGGACCCGAAGGTCTACAAAAGACTACTCACGCATCATCGGAGAGGCACCAATGGGCATGATGAACCCCTCCATGATGGTGTCTAGATTCGAACTGGTGGTTCTAGACTCTGCGGCGGATGGAATTGATTTTCATCGACTCCCCTAGGTTTTCTGGAATATTGGGGTATTTATAGAGCAAAGAGGTGGTCCGGGGGGACCCGAGCTGGGGACAACCCACCAGGGCACGTCTGGGCCTCCAGGCGCGCCCTGGTGGGTTGTGCTCCCCTCGGAGCACCCCCCCAGGCATAGTCCGGCGTTGGAGCTCGGAAGCAGTCCGACATTGGTGCTCGGCTACAAAAGATACCTCGAATGCAGTCCGGCGTTAGAGCTCGGACGCAAGAGGACACTGCCTCCCGGGAACAACTTCAAACCCGAGGTGTGGCATAAAAATAACAAGGCATTGATAAAGGCCAGAAACTTAAAGGGGCTCCTTGGATACCCGACGTGTAAACTCGTCGAATGCATTTTGGCGATCCTCAAGATCGAAGATGAGAAGATTTGTTGAACCAGTTTTCAAGACCGACAACCGAAGATGAAGAACAGTTCGGAAGAATCGAGGAGCATCCCTAACTTGAAGACCGGTTCAGGGGGCTACTGACGGTGTCCTGGACTAGGGAGTACTCACCACGTCGTCTCCCGATCTGTTAGATTGGGCCGAGGACCCCCATGGCCGAATACTCATGGGCTAGTTCAAACAGCTGCCACATACATGGAAGATTCCACAAGACTTGGTGATTAAGACAAGGACTCCTCCCCACCGGCGTATTCGGCTAGGACTCTTGTTACCTTAGGCCTCTGGTGCATTATATAAACCGAGGCCAGGCTAGTCGACATATCATATACAACAATCATACCATAGGCTAGCTTCTAGGGTTTAGCCTCTATGATCTCGTGGTAGATCAACTCTTGTAATACCCATATCATCAATATCAATCAAGCATGACATAGGGTATTACCTCCATCAAGAGGGCCTGAACCTGGGTAAACATTGTGTCCCCTGCATCCTGTTACCATCGATCCTAGACGCACAGTTCGGGACCCCCTACCCGAGATCCGCCGCTTTTGACACCGACACCGGCCAATGGAAGAAACCCTACAAAAGAAACAATAAAGGACCTTCCAGCCTGGACCGCATACTCGACCGTCCATGCCAAATTCACGGCACCCCGGATAAGCAAGCCAATCATACCAACAGGGATTGTTGGGTCTTCAAGCAGGCTGGCAAGTTAAATGCCGAAAACAAAGAAAAGGGATCACAAAGTGAGGACGAGGATGAAGAGCCCCGACAGCCGAACATCGGGGGACAGAAGAAATCCCTCCCCCCCCCAAAGTCAAAACGGTGAACATGATATATGCCACGCACATCCCCAGAAAGGAGCGCAAACAAGCACTCAGGGACGTCAACGCGGTAGAGCCAGTCGCCCCAAAGTTCAATCCATGGTCGTCATTTCTGATCACCTTCGATCGACGAGGTCATCCAACTAGTATCCGCCACGGTGGTTCGGCCGCACTGGTCCTTGACCCAATCATCGATGGATTCCACCTAACACGAGTCCTGATGAATGGTGGAAGCAGCCTCAACCTGCTGTACTAGGATACAGTACGGAAGATGGGCATTAATCCCTCACGAATCAAACCAACAAAGACTACCTTTAAAGGAGTCATACCAGGTGGAGAGGCCCGCTGTACGGGCTCGATCACGCTAGAGGTGGTCTTCGGTTCTCCGGACAACTTCCGAAGCGAAGAGTTAATCTTCAATATCGTCCCCTTCCGCAGCGGCTACCACGCACTGCTCGGACAAACCGCGTTTGCTAGATTTAACGCAGTGCCACACTATGCTTATCTCAAGCTCAAGATGCCTGGTCCACGTGGCGTCATAACAGTCAATGGTAATACGGAACGCTCCCTCCGAACAGAGGAGCAAACCGCCGCCCTAGCAACAGAAGTACAGAGCGGCCTTCTCAAGCAGCATTAAAATCCAGCTGCCGAGCCCCTGGACACCATCAAAAGGGTCCGAACTACACTGCAATAGGACAACGCAACTCGTCAAGAGCTCAACTAGCAATTCGGCCTCCGTCCCAGCCCCAATGAGGTAGTGGCATTCGTATCACGCGTACACAATTGCGCACTCAAAATTCCATGGACATCGACGGAGGCACGAGATAACCCGGGGTCTACAATTCGGCCAGACTGATCCCGGACACACATACTTTTACTTCTTTTTCTTGTTTCAAGCACCTTTTTCCGCGGGCCTGATGTCAAGTCCTTTAGAAGGACTGAAATACAATAGAGGCAAGCAACACAGGTGTGTAGGGTAACCTTTATACGTTCTTCTTGACGGTATTCATACTTATTTCTCAGGACCCGCACGCTACGCCCTATTGATTCTGGCATGTTAAATGGTCGGATACTTCTTGCACCATCTGTACAAGATACGCCTTTACGTATCCATCCAGTTATAATAAAAATGGTTCGTGGCCCAGTTTCTGTGATTTTCGCTTCTTACTTCGTTTTATTTCGATCTGCCTATTTGCTGCATCGACACTCTTTTACGTTTCATATTCACCAGGGGCTACCTGTCGCCCCACAATATGACAGCACAGTCCGAACACTTCTTATATATAAGTTCGGCACCCCGAATTTAGCATTATATGCATTGGCTCCGAATCATGTCTTTGGTCAATAGTTGGGTTGCCCGTCTCCTGTGCTTGCTACCCTACATTCCGCTCCATCGTCTAGGGTAGTAAAGGGAGAACTACTGTGATTGTGCCCTGGCTTTGACCAGACGAGCACCTCATAGAGAAAGCCAAAAACCAACTGTCATGATGTGGCGAGAGCCGGTCAGCTACTCGAGGGTTACAAATCATTGGAGATTTTTTCCATGTTACGCGAGAGATCGGCACTTCCCGATCAGATGCTGACAGTACTTTGGCTTAAACCAGGGGCTGCGCCCATGCTTTATTATAAAACTCCTATGGCTAAGTGAGGGCGTTAAAGCCATAAAGTCTGATTGCCTTGTTCGTTGTGCTACAACTCCTTCAAGGACCATGTAATTGGATCAAGATTGTTTAGATTCCATCCCGAACACCTCCGTACTATCTACGTGAGGCAGGAAGACGACGACTGGCCAACCCATAGATTACACACAACACGACCGTACAGGAGGAAACAATTCAAAGCATAATAAAATTACTTTACAAAAACTGGCTTTGTTACCATAATACAAGACAAAGGCAACATGAATACATTTATTCAAATACAATGTCCTGCGAACATTGCGCCGCTACAAGTTGAGACCCTTCTACGACATCCTCGAAATATCGCTCGGGTGTGCGATGCTCCTTGCCCTCCGGCGGCCTGCTGGCGACTTCAACAGCGTTCATCTTCGCCCACCACATCTTGCAGCGAGCGAAGGCCATACAGGCACCTTCAATACAGACGGAGCGCTTGATAATGTCCAGCCAAGGACAGGCGTTCACCATCCGCCTCACGAGTCCGAAGTAGCTGCTACGCATAGCTTCGGCTGGCCACAACTGGATTATCAAATCCTTAATGGCTAGTTCGGCCACCCTATGCAGCTCCACCAGCTGTTTCAGCTGATCAGTGAAGGACACTGGATGCTCTGGTGCCGCATACTGCGACCAGAAGAGCCTCTCCGAAGAACCCCCTCCTTCGGCTCGATAGAACTCCGCGGTGTTTGATACACTGCGTGGCAAATCCGCAAAATCCCATGGGGAACTCTGAACCCAGGTTAGTAATAGGAACTGCTTCTCCGCATACTTGCTTTGCATCTTAAATGCCTTACCCGCCGTGATCTTCTTGGCCTCCTGGATCTCCTGGAGGGCGGCCTGGGCCTCATTCCGTGCGGTCTCCATGCTCTGACAAGCCTTGGCGAGTTTGGTCCCTCGAACAAACACATCATGCTCCAAGGCCTCACATTTTTCACCGCATCCTGGAGCTCCTGGTGGACTTCTTTAACCCGGGCCTTTAGCTTCTTATGGGCGGCTTGCTGCTGGACAGCCTGCTCCTCGGCCTTGCCCAGGGCCTTCCTCAGGGCCTCAACCTGGGTCGCGGCTTCTGCACATATCACAATACCGCTGTCAATATACAATGCTTATCCTTTCCCGAACATATAGCAAGTCGTTCCTCACCTTGCTTCTCTCGGAGTCGAACCTTAACCTCACCGAGCTCATTCTCAGTCCGCTCCAGCCTTCGCTTCATCTCGAAGACCTCGGCAGTATGCGAGGTCGCGGCCAACAGGGACGCCTGCTTATCTATACATATTTAGTTAGCCTCTTATAATCAAGGATTGATCCCCTGTCCGGTTCTCCTCGCCGAACACCGGACAGCGTCTCAGGGGCTACGGACAATACGGGGTTTTTCTCTTTCTTACATCGAAACCTGTTAACAGGCTACTTCAGGCTTCATTCAGTCCGCTCTTGGTGGACTGAACCTTCTCGATCACCGCACCCATAAGGATACGATGCTCGTCCACAACGGAGGCGCTTCGTAGCGCCCCCATCAGGTCATCTGGCGCTCCTGGATGGAGAAGAGCCACCGGTGGAGGCGACACCCCCCTCCTTCAAAGGGGGCTGCTCGCCCGACTCCGGAGCCATATGGGTCTCCAGAATCGTATTCGACTGAGGGATGAACTGGATACGGCCCTCTTTGCCAGTCTCCATGGGGATTGGCTCCCCCATGTGTTCGGCAGTGGAGGTCCCGCCTTGTGGCGCCTCCCAGACAACGTCTTGGGCTCCTCCCTTCGGAGCCGTCCTTCGGTATAACACTTCGGTGTCGTCCCTGGCCCTCGGGGAGTAAGCAGGTGGTGGCGACATGCTCGCCATCTCTGACGGAGCCAACGAACCTCCAGATGAGGATCGCTGGATAAGGTCATGGGCCGGACTGCAATAGTGTCGATTAATGGTGACCCACAAGTATAGGGGATCTATCATAGTCCTTTCGATAAGTAAGAGTGTCGAACCCAACGAGGAGTAGAAGGAAATGATAAGCGGTTTCTAGCAAGGTATTCTCTGCAAGTACTGAAATAAGTGGTAACAGATAGTTTTGTGATAGGATAATTTGAAATGAGCAATAAGTAACAAAAGTAAATAAAGTGCAGCAAGGTGGCCCAATCCTTTTGTAGCAAAGGACAAGCCTGGACAAACTCTTATATGATGTAAAGCGCTCCCGAGGACACATGGGAATATCGTCAAGCTAGTTTTCATCATGTTCATATGATTCGCGTTCGGTACTTTGATAATTTGGTATGTGGGTGGACCGGTGCTTGGGTGCTGCCGTTACTTAGACAAGCATCCCACTTATGATTAACCTCTATTGCAAGCATCCGCAAATACAACAAAAGTATTAAGGTAAACCTAACCATAGCATGAAACATATGGATCCAAATCAGCCCCTTACGAAGCAACGCATAAACTAGGGTTTAAGCTTCTGTCACTCTAGCAACCCATCATATACTTATTACTCTCCAATGCCTTCCTCTAGGCCCAAATAATGGTGAAGTGTCATGTAGTAGACATTCACATAACACCACTAGAGGAGAGACAACATACATCTTATCAAAATATTGAACGAATACCAAATTCACATGACTACTAATAGCAAGACTTCTCCCATGTCCTCAGGAACAAAAGCAACTACTCACAAAGCATAAACATGTTCATAATCAGAGGGGTATTAATATGCATATAGGATCTGAACATATGATCTTCCACCAATTAAACTAACTAGCATCAACTACAAGGAGTAATTAACACTACTAGCAACCTACTAGCACCAATCCCAGACTTGGAGACAAGAATTGGATACAAGAGATGAACTAGGGTTTTGAGATGAGATGGTGCTGATGAAGATGTTGATGGAGACCGCCCTCTCCCGATGAGAGGAGCGTTGGTGATGACGATGGCGTTGATTTCCCCCTCCGGGAGGGAAGTTTCCCCGGCAGAACAGCTCCGCCAGAGCCCTAGATTGATTCCGCCGAGGTTCCGCCTCGTGGTGGCAGAGTTTCGTCCGAGAAGATGGCTTATTAATTACTCCTCATCGAAAGACTCCATATAGCAGAAGATGGCCACCGGAGGGCCACCAGGGGGCCCACGAGGTAGGGGGGCGTGCCTAGGGGGGTAGGGCGCGCCCCCACCCTCGTGGGAAGTGTGGCCCCCTGGTGAGGTTCTTGTGCTCAGCATTTTTTATATATTTGGAAAACATCATCCGTGAAGTTTCAGAACTTTTGGAGATGTGCAGAATAGGTCTCTAATATTTGCTCCTTTTCCAGCCCAGAATCCCAGCTGCCGGCGTTCTCCCTCTTTATGTAAACCTTGCAAAATAAGAGAGAATAGGCATAAGTATTGTGACATAATGTGTAATAACAGCCCATAATGCAATAAATATTGATATAAAAGCATGATGCAAAATGGACGTATCAACTCCCCCAAGCTTAGACCTCGCTTGTCCTCAAGCGAAAAGCCGAAATCGAAAAATATGTCCACATGTTTAGAGACAGAGGTGTCGATAAAAATAAAATACGGACATGAGGGCATCATGATCATTCTCAAAACAACAACTTATATAATTCTTGTCATATAATCTCTTATGCTAGAGTAATAATTCAATCACAATATCAAGTATGAATCATAAACTTCATTGAAAACTAACAAACTATAATCTCGGTTATTGAAGCAATTGCAATTTATCATAACATAAGAAAGAGTCAATGTATAAGAGCTTTTCAGCAAGTCCACATACTCAACTATCATATAATCTTTCACAATTGTTGACACTCACGCAATACTTATGGGTATGGAGTTTTAATCATACACAGAGAAAGATAGGGGCTTATAGTTTTGCCTCCCAATGTTTTACCTCAAAGGTAATGTCAACAGTTTTAGTTCATGAAAACTCACATCCAATTAGCCATATATACCAGGATCTTTCCAACATATTGTGCTTGCCAAAGGATAAAATATAAAAAGGAAGGGTGAGGATCACCATGACTCTTATGCAATGTAGGAGATAAAAGTAAAAGATATGCCCTTCGCAGAGGGAAGAAGAGGTTGTCATGCGCTTTTATGGTTGGATGCACAAAATCCTAATGCGAAAGAACGTCACTTTATATTGCCACTTGTGATTTGGACCTTTATTATGCAGTCTGTCGCTTTTATTACTTCCATATCACACGATCGTATAAAGCTTATTTCCTCCACACCAATCAATCATACATATTTAGAGAGCAATTCTTATTGCTTTGCACTGATGACAACTTACTTGAAGGATCTTACTCAATCCATAGGTAGGTATAGTGGACTCTCATGGCAAAACTGGTTTAAGGGTATTTAGAAGCACAAGTAGTATCTCTACTTGGTGCAATGAATTTGGCTAGCATGAGGGGGAAAGGCAAGCTCATCATGTTGGAAGATCCAAGACAATATAATTCATCTCAGATGTAAGGAAACATAACCCATTACGTTGTCTTCCTTGTCCAATGTCAACTCTTTAGCATGTCATATTTTTATGAGTGCTCACAATCATAAAAGATGTCCAAGATAGTATATTTATATGTGAAGACCTCTCTTTCTTTATTACTTCCTATTAATTGAAACGATGACCAAAACTGTGTTTGTCAACCCTCAACCACTTTTATTCATTATACTCTTTTTATGTGAGCTCATTACTCTCCATAAGACTCACATGATCTCTTTGTTTCTTTTTATTTCTTTCTCTTTTCTTTTATTCACTTAGGATCATGGCAAAATAATCAAGCCCTTGACTCAACACTAATCTTTATTATATAGCTCACGGGCTCGATTACATAGAAGGATAATAAAGAAAAACTCACAACTAGATCATACTAAGAACTTTTATTCTACTAGATCAAGATATTACCAAAAGGATCGAGCTAAGAAAAACGGTAAATATAAAAGTGATGGTGATACGATACCGGGGCACTCCCCCAAGCTTGGCAGTTGCCAAGTGGAGTGCCCATACCAATGTGATTATGTCTCTCTTTTCGGGGATGGTGATGTGATGTTCTTGGCGATGATGCCCCTCAAGATACGGTTCTCCTCCTCGAGCTTGTTGACTTGCTGCTTGAGGTCCATTATTTTCTTTCGGAGCTTTCCCGTAACAGCCAAAGCTCCTTGCACCCAAGGGTGCTGCATAGCTGCGGGAGAACCAGAGACACTCTTTTTCATATTCTCATAAGAAAGAAATCTAACATTGGAAGGGATAACCGAGTTTGGAATAGCCGAGCTCTGCAGTTCTCCCATTGTGAATCTAGCTTGGAGGCAGGAAGTGACTTCTTGATTCTCTTCCATGGCATCTATCCTCTTCAAATTGGCCTGCATCTCTTCCTCCATTGCTGGACCAAAGTGGTCAGCATTGTTGTTTGTTGTTGATCTCGGTGCCGGATGAGACACCCGGCTCTCCCCGACCGACTCTTGCGAAGACATCTTGCTCTAATATGCAGCAACAACAACTCGAAACACAAAACAGAGGATAATTGCGTGATACAGGAGTCAAAACCCCTGAGAGATTATATAATGAATTTTTACCGACCAAAATACGTGTTGTGTACGAAAACGGAGTCCGGAGAGCACACAAGGTGCCCATGAGGTAGGGGGCGCGCCCAGTAGGGTAGGGCGCACCCTCCACACTCGTGGAGCCCTCGTGTCCTTCCCGGACTGCTGCTTATTTTTTCTATTTTTCTAAATATTCCAAAGCAGAGAAATATTGCCTTAAAAACTGTTTTGGAGTCGGTTTACTTACCGTACCACATACCTATTCCTTTTTGGAGTCTGAAACGTTCCGGAAAGTGTCCCTTATGTATTCCTCCGGGGTTACGGTTTCAATAACATTGGTTTCAACATTTATGGGATTACCTGAGATATAATGTTTGATTATTTGACCGTTTACCACCTTCGAATTTGTGCCTTCGAAGTTGTTGATTTTTATGGCACCGGACGGTAGACCTCCTCGATAACGTAAGGACCTTCCCATTTAGAGAGAAGTTTTCCTGCAAAGAATCTTAAGCGAGAGTTGTATAGCAATACATAATCACCTACATTAAACTCACGCTTTTGTATCCTTTTGTCATGCCATCTTTTAACTTTTTCTTTAAACAACTTGGCATTTTCGTAGGCTTGGGTTCTCCATTCATCAAGTGAGCTAATATCAAATAGCCTCTTCTCACCGGCAAGCTTAAAATCATAATTAAGTTCTTTAATAGCCCAATAAGCCTTGTGTTCCAGTTCGAGAGGTAAGTGACATACTTTTCCATAGACCATTTTATACGGAGACATGCCCATAGGAATTTTATATGCAGTTCTATAGGCCCATAATGCATCATCTAGTTTCTTGGACCAATTCTTTCTAGACCTATTAACAGTCTTTTGCAAAATTAATTTGAGTTCTCTATTACTCAATTCTACTTGACCACTAGACTGAGGATGATAAGGAGATGCAATTCTATGATTAACATCATATTTAGCAAGTATTTTATGGAAGGCACCATGAATAAAATGTGAACCACCATCAGTCATTAAATATCTAGGGACTCCAAATCTTGGAAAAATAACTTCTTTAAGCATTTTAATAGAAGTGTTATGATCAGCACTACTAGTTGGAATAGCTTCTACCCACTTAGTAACGTAATCAACAACAACTAAAATATGTGTATATCCATTAGAGGAAGGGAAAGGTCCCATATAGTCAAAGCCCCAAACATCAAATGGTTCAATAACAAGTGAATAGTTCATAGGCATTTCTTGACGTCTGCTAATGTTACCAATTCTTTGACATTCATCACAAGATAAGACAAACTTATGGGCATCCTTGAAGAGAGAAGGCCAATAAAAACCAGATTGCAGTACCTTATGTGTAGTTCTATCTCCAACATGGTGTCCTCCATAAGCTTCGGAGTGACACTTGCGTAGGATCTGTTCCTGTTCATGCTCATGTACACAACGTCTAATAGCACCATCTACTCCTTCTTTATAAAGATGCGGGTCATCCCAAAAGTAATGCCTCAAATCATAGAAGAACTTTTTCTTTTGTTGGTATGTGAAACTAGGTGGTATAAACTTAGCAACAATGTAATTAGCATAATCAGCATACCATGGAGCAGTATGAGAAGTATTTATGACATTTAATTGCTCATCAGGAAAGCTATCATCAATAGGTAGTGGGTCATCAAGCACATTTTATAACCTAGACAAGTTGTCTGCAACGGGGTTCTTAGCTCCTTTTCTATCAACAATATGCAAATCAAATTCTTGTAGCAAGAGAACCCATCTAATAAGTCTAGGTTTAGCATATTTCTTTTCCATAAGATACTTAATAGCAGCATGATCAGTGTGAATAGTTACTTTAGAATCAACAATATAAGGTCTAAACTTATCGCAAGCAAATACAACTGCTAAGAATTCTTTTTCAGTAGTAGCATAGTTTCTTTGAGCATTGTCTAGAGTTTTACTAGCATATTGAATAACATTTAGTTTCTTATCAACTCTTTGCCCTAGAACAGCGCCTACAACATAATCACTAGCATCACACATAATTTCAAAGGGTAAATTCCAATCAGGTGGCTGGACAATAGGTGCAGAGATCAATGCTTTCTTAAGTATTTCAAATGCTTCTACACAATCATCATAAAAAACAAATGGTATATCTTTTTGTAATAAATTAGTCAGAGGCCGAGAGATATTTGAGAAGTCCTTAATGAACCTCCTATAAAAACTGGCATGACCAAGGAAACTTCTTATACCTTTGATGTCCTTGGGACATGGCATCTTTTCAATAGCATCTACTTTGACTTTATCAACTTCAATTCCTCTTTCAGAAACTTTATGCCACAAGACAATACCTTCATTAACCATAAAGTGGCACTTTTCCCAATTCAAGACAAGATTAGTTTCTTCACATCTCTGCAAAACTCGATCAAGGTTTCTCAAGCAATCATCAAAAGAAGATCCATAGACGAAAAAATCGTGCATGAAAATCTCACAAATCTTTTCATAAAATGTAACACCCCGGATGTAACTTTCCCAATTTGTACTCCAACTCTTACCGTTTCCGGCGTTAAGTTATTTTATTTTCTCGGGTTCAGGTCTTTGTCTCCGTGTGTTGTTATCGTTGTCATGCATCTCATATCATGTCATCATGTGCATTGCATTTGCATACGTGTTCATATCATGCATTCGAGCATTTTCCCTGTTGTCCATTTTGCATTCTGGCGCTTCGTTCTCCTCCGGTGGTCATTTCTACCTTTCTTTCGTGTGTGGGGATTAAACATTTCCGGATTGGACTGAGACTTGCCAAGCGGCCTTGGTTTACTACCGGTAGACCGCCTGTCAAGTTTCGTATCATTTGGACTTCGTTTGATACTCCAACGGTTAACCGAGGGACCGAAAAGGCCTCGTGTGTGTGTTGCAGCCCAACACCCCTTCAATTTGGCCCAAAACCCACCTAAGCCTTCTCCATCATCTAGATCGTTCGATCACGATCGCGTGGCCGAAAACCGCACCTCATTTGGACTCTCCTAGCTCCCTCTATGCCTATATAAAGGCCTCTCCCCGAAAATCCGGATCCCCCTCGTCCGAAACCCTAAAAAATCGTCACCGCGCCGGCCGGACACGTCCGCCCTGACCGGACGCATCACCATGGCCAACCGCCTGCCGCCACGTGGCGCCGCCGTGCTCGTCCCGCCACCGGCCCGGGGAGCCCAGATCCGGCCCCCGAGCCCACTTCCCGTGCCCCGCGCCGCCCCGCCGCCCGACGTCGCCGCCACCGCGGCCGGACCTCGCCGCCACCGCGCCGCCGCACGGCGCCGGCCTCCTCCTCCTCTCCCTCGACGCCGTCCCCGCCTTCACCTCCGGCCAGCACGCTCCGGCCGACCTCGGATTGCGTGCCCCTGATCCAGATCTGGAATATTAGGGTTGACCCCGTTTTTCCCCCAAGTCCCTAATCCATATGCCAATGTTCATAGCCTCGTAACTTTGCATCCGTAGATCCAATTCATGCATATAGCATATCAAAATGTCCACCTCAGAGAGTACATCATTTCATTCCATTGCATCATTTTCATTTGATTTCATCTTGATGCCCGAAATGCTGTTAGAAGAGGGCTACTTGAGATAATTGTCAGATCTGCTACTCCATTTAGCTTTTTGTCTTTTTTGCCATGATTAATATGTGCATGATATGCCCCTGAGTTCTACATATGTTTTGTTAAGGGTTTTGTCATCTTTCCAGAGGTGCAACCCATGTATTTTTGTGATGTGTGAGGTGACTAGCACGAGCTTGCAAAGTGGTGCACTTGTTAATTCTGATTTCAGGGACTTAGCATTTCCACTAAGTCCTTGAGCTGTTTTTTTTCATATGGCCATATGTTCATGTTGTTTCCTAGTGATCTGTGCCTCTTTTGAGGATGATCAGTAAGGATGTTTTGTTAATATTGTAGTGCTCTATCCATCCATGCCTTTGTTTGCAATTATGGAGCACCGTAGCTTGAGTCAATCGAGCTCTACTTTTGCTACTTTGTGGATCTGGGCAGATTGTCAACTTGTTTGCAATTTTACTGATGATGCTGTAGTTGATCCGTGCATGCTATGCTATTGTTCTTACCATGTATAGCTTGCATTTTGTGTATTATTGATGGGTGTATTCTTAGTTTGTCATGACTTGCTCTGTAGTGAGTACATCGAGCTCGTAAACATGCCTACTTGAGATATGTTTCAGCATGCTCCAGTTTTCACTAAGTCTGAAAACTGATTATGTTTTTGCTATGTTCACATGCTTGCAATTGTATTTTCTGATCCCTTTTGGCTCAACGTCACTAAGAGACTTTTATTAAGCTCTTTGAGTAGCTCCATGCCATGTTTTACTTTGCCATGTTCGGGTCATGTAGCATGTAGTTTTGTTGCTCCGAAGTGTGCTACCTGATCTAAAATTCCAGACAAGTGATAATTTCACTAAGTCTGAGATCCGTTTACCATATGCATTTTTGCCATGCTTGTTTGAACCTGTTAATGGATGAATTGGCCGTAGCTCAGTGCTAGACTTTTGTTAAGCATCATGAATGCACCCCTTCCATGTATTTTGTTATCTTGTGTGGATGCTGTAGCATGCTCACGTCGTTGCATTTAGATGGCTACTTGCTGTAAATCACAGACCGGTGTCATATTTGAATCGCTTGCCATTTCCAACCCGTAACTCCGATTCCGGTGTTCTTTATATCGTTTTCAAGCGATTTCATCTCATCTTTCCAGTGGCACACTTGGATTCCCAAGTTGAGGCCAGGTTCATGCATTCCTTGTCACATCTTGCATATGCATCCCGCATCGCATCCCGCATAGCATATCATCTTTGCATCATCTTGTTTAATCCTTGCACGTGGTTGATTGTGTCCTTGTTGCTTGTTTGTCTTGTTTGGTGTAACACCCCGGATGTAAATTTCCCAATTTGTACTCCAACTCTTGCCGTTTCCGGCATTAAGTTAATTTATTTTCTCGGGTTCGGGTCTTTGTCTCCGTGTGTTGTTATCGTTGTCATGCATCTCATATCATGTCATCATGTGCATTGCATTTGCATACGTGTTCGTCTCATGCATTTGAGCATTTTCCCCGTTGTCCGTTTTGCATTCCGGCGCTTCGTTCTCCTCCGGTGGCCATTTCTAGCTTTCTTTCGTGTGTGGAGATTAAACATTTCCGGATTGGACCGAGACTTGCCAAGCGGCCTTGGTTTACTACCGGTAGACCGCCTGTCAAGTTTCATACCATTTGGACTTCGTTCGATACTCCAACGATTAACCGAGGGACCGAAAAGACCTCGTGTGTGTTGCAGCCCAACACCCCTCCAATTTGGCCTAAAAACCCACCTAACACTGCTCCATCATCTAGAGCATTCGATCACGATCACGTGGCCGAACACCGCACCTCATTTGGACTCTCCTAGCTCCCTCTATGCCTATTTAAACACCCCCCCCCGATTTTCGGATCTCCTACCTCCCCGAAACCCTAGAAATCGTCCCTGCGCCACGTCGGACAAAAATCCTGCCGACGGACATGTCCGGGGGCTCTGCTGCCGCCGCCCCGGGCCAATAGGCGCCCGCCACGTGGCCTCCCGCCGCCATCCACCGCGCCGGCCCGCTCGAGCCCAGATCCGGCCCCCGAGCCCGGCC
>NC_041384.1:224680538-224690023 GCF_002162155.2 Triticum dicoccoides
TTCCCGCCTCGCGACGCGCCGCCGCGCAAGCCGCCGCCGACGCCGCCGTCCAGCCGCCGCCTCGCCTCCTCTCCGCCGCCCGACCTCTTCCTCCCGCTCCGGCCGCCGCACCGGCCATCGACGCAGGCGAGCTCGGATCCGGCCTCGGGTCGCGTGCCACCGGAACCCTAGATCTCGGTGTTGTTTTTTTTCTAAGTCCATGATAATTTCAGTCCAAGTGCCCCTGTTCATAGCTCCGTAACTTTGCATCCTTAGCTCCGATTCATGCATATAGCATATCAAAATGTTCATCTCAGAGAGTACATCATTTCATTCCATATCATCATTTTCATTTGAGCTCATCTTGATGCCCGAAATGCTGTTAGAAGAGGGCTACTTGAGTTAATTGTCAGATCTGCAACTCCTTTTAGCTTTTTGTCATTTTTTCCATGATTAACGTGTGCATGTTATGCCCGTGAGTTCTACATATGTTTTCTTAAGGGTTTTGTCATCTTTCCAGAGGTGCAACCCATGTATTTTTGTGATGTGTGTGGTGTCTTGTGCAAGCTTGCAAAGTGGTGCACTTGCTAATTTTGTTTTCAGGGACTTAGTAATTTCACTAAGTCCTGGAGTTGTTTATCTCATGATGCCATATGTTCATGTTGTTTCCTAGTGATCCGTGCCTCTTTTGAGGATGATCAGTAAGGATGTTTTGTTAATATTGTAGTGCTCTAGAGCACCCTAGCTTGAGTCAATCGAGCTCTACTTTTGCTACTTTGTGAATCTGGGCAGATTGTCAACTTGTTTGCAATTTTGCCGATGATGTTGAAGTTGATTCGTGCATGCTATGCTATTGTTCTTGCCATGTCTAGCTTGCATTTTGTGCCTTCTTCATGGATGTATGCTTGTCTTGCCATGCCTTGCACCGTAGTGAGTGCATCGAGCTCGTAAACATGCCCACTTGAGTTATATTTCAGCATGTGTCAGTTTTTACTAAGTCTGAGAACTGATTATGTTTTTGCCATGTTCATATGCTTGCAATTGTATTTTCTGATCCCTTTTGGCTCAAGGACACTAAGGGACTTTTGTTAAGATCTTTGAGTAGCTCCATGCCATGCTTTACTTTGCCATGTTCAGATCCTGTAGCATGTAGTTTTGTTGCTCCGAAGAGGGCTACCTGATCTGAAATTCTAGACAAGTGTTAATTTCACCAAGTCTGAAATCTGTTTGTCATATGCATTTTTGCCATGCTTGTTTGAACCTGTTAATGGATGAATTGGCCGTAGCTCAGTGCTAGACTTTTGTTAAGCATCTTGTGTGCATCCCTGCCATGTATTTTGTTGTCATGTTTGGGTGCTGTAGCACGTTCATCTCATTACATTTAGATGGCTACTTGCTGTAAATCGCAGACCGGAGTCATTTTTGTATCGCTTGCCATTTCCAAATCGTAACTCCGATTCCGGCGTTCTTTATATCGTTTTCAAGCAATTTCATCTCATCTTTCAAGTGGCACACTTGGATTTCCAAGTTGAGGCCAGGTTCATGCATTTCCTGTCATATCTTGCTTTTTGCATCCCGCATCGCATCCCGCATAGCATATTGTCATTGCATCATATTGCTTGATCCTTGCACGTGGTTGATTGTATCCTTGTTGCTTGTTTGTCTTGTTTGAGTAGAGCCGGGAGATGAGTTCACTAACGAGGAGCCCATTGAGATTGCTTTCGAGGATCCAGTCAACTCTGACAACTGTGCAGGCAAGATGATCATAGCCTCGAAATCACTACTATCTTTGCTATGCTAGTTTGCTCGCTCTTTTGCTATGCCAATGCTACGATGCCTACCATTTGCTTTCAAGCCTCCCAAATTGCCATGTCAAACCTCTAACCCACCATTGTCCTAGCAAACCGTTGATTGGCTATGTTACCACTTTGCTCAGCCCCTCTTATAGCGTTGCTAGTTGCAGGTGAAGATTGGAGGCCGTTCCTTGTTGGAACATCTTTTATTTACTTGTTGGGATATCATTATATTATCTTGTTATCTTAATGCATCTATATACTTGGTAAAGGGTGGAAGGCTCGGCCTCTCGCCTAGTGTTTTGTTCCACTCTTGCCGCCCTAGTTTCCGTCATATCGGTGTTATGTTCCCGGATTTTGCGTTCCTTACGCGGTTGGGTTATAATGGGAACCCCTTGATAGTTCGCCTTGATTAAAGCTTTTCCAGCAATGCCCAACCTTGGTTTTACCTTTTGCCACCTAGCCTTTTCTTTCCCTTGGGTTCTGCAGACTCAAGGGTCATCATTATTTTAACCCCCCCGGGCCAGTGCTCCTCTGAGTGTTGGTCCAAACTGTCAGCCGCCGGTGGCTACCAGGGGCAACTCTGGGCTGGCCTACCGGAAGTTTAGACAATCTGAGTGTGCCCTGAGAAAGAGATATGTGCAGCTCCTATCGGGATTTGTTGGCACATTCAGGCGGTGTTGCTGGTCTTGTTTTAACCTGTCAAAGTGTCTTGAATTACCGAGATACCGAGTCTGATCGGAACGTCTTGGGAGGAGGTCTATTCCTTCGTTGACCGTGAGAGCTTGTCATGGGCTAAGTTGGGACTCCCCTACAGGGATTTGAACTTTTGAAAGCCATGCCCGCGGTTATGGGCAGATGGGAATTTGTTAATGTCCGGTTGTAGATAACTTGAACCTTAACTTAATTAAAATGAATCAACTGAGTGTGTTACCGTGATGGCCTCTTCTCGGTGGAGTCCGGGAAGTGGACACGGTGTTGGAGTAATGTTTGCGCAGGTTGTTCTCTAGATTCTCGCTCGCGCTTTGCCTCCTCTTCTTGCTCTCTTTTGCGAATAAGTTAGCCACCATTTTGCTAGTCGCCTACTGCAGCTCCACTCATATTTTACCTTGCCTTACCTATAAGCTTAAATAGTCTTGATCGCGAGGGTGCGAGATTGCTGAGTCCCTGTGGCTCACAGATTACTATTACACCAGATGCAGGGCCTGATGATTCCACTCCAGGAGACGCGTATGAGCTCAAGTGGGAGTTCGACGAGGACTCTCAATGTTACTATGTTTCCTTTCCCGATGATCAGTAGTGGTGCCCAGTTGGGGGTGATTGGGACCGTGTCGCATGTTGGGTTCTCTTTTATTTTGGCGCCATAGTCGGGCCATGAGTGTTTGGATGATGTAATGTTATTTATGTACTTGATTGATGTGGCGAGTGTAAGCCAACTATTTATATATCCCCTTTCATTATTATATTACATGGGATGTTGTGAAGATTGCCTAACTTGCGACATATGCCTTCAATGCGATTATGCCTCTAAGTCGTGCCTCGACACGTGGGAGATATAGTCGCATCGAGGGTGTTACAAGTTGGTAATCAGAGCCTTCCCCGACCTTAGGAGCCCCATTGCTTGATCGTTTTTAGCGGCCGAGTTGTGTCTAGAAAAATGTTTTGAGTCATTTAGGAATTATATATCGGAGAGTTTAGGAATTCGTTTTACTTCCCAGTCTCCTCATCGCTCTGGTAAGGCATCCTGACGTAGAGTTTTGACTCTTCTCTTCTCAAATTTCACTAAATTTTTTTTAGGATCACGCGGGTATCTTAGAATCGTTCCGATGGTTTTATGATGAGAACATTGTCTTGGTGCCTCCTGTCAGGGGTTTAGTGGAAGTGTCCCGGGGAGTTGAGCTCTGAGGTGTTGTCATCATAATTTTATCATTGCAGTTCTGGAATACCTGAGATTAGTACGCCGACATCAAAAATCTCTTTCATGCAGTTCGTTGGTGAGATAACCTCGACGCCAACCAGTACTGGGGCGGGAATTCGGGAGTATCACCATAACTTGTATAACGGATGCTTTTCGAAGGTTGAGGTAGATGGTTTCCAAAGGTTTTCTTGGTTATGTGTTGAAGGATGGATACAGCTGGATTGAGGATTTGCTAGTTTGGGTGAGATATTATGCTTCCCCTGTATCCCCAACACCTGATTGCATAACTGGAAAGGTTCGCGGGTTTCACAGGTGGGAATTCTAGTAGCTCTAGTTCTTCTTCCATGGATATTGGTTTGAGATTGGGATTTCTTACCGATTATTCGTTCTTGATCCGTACCTTGTTGATTTATTTCTCTACCTTAATTCTACGTGGCTTCCCAATTTATGGATATGTGACCATTTCAAGAGGAATGCATTCGTTCATTTTGTTCGGATGTGAAGACTATATGTTGCAATTTTCATTCCGTTGGATTCAGCTTCAATATTTATCTATAAATGTGCTAATGGTGGTCAACCTCTTCAGGATGGCTCCTCCAACGCGCACAACTCCGAATCCTGATCCGCCACCACCTCCACCTCCTCCGGAGGCATGGCAAGCTATGATGGCCGCAACCAATGCAAACACACAGTTGATCATGCAAATTCTTCAAGAGCGCAATCAAGGCAACCAAGGGAATCAAGGCAGCAATCAGAATCACTTTGCTTCACTCAACCAGTTCCTTACTAATGGGCCAAAGACTTTCAGCAATTGTGTTGAGTCAACCGATGCTGACGATTGGCTTGTGGATCTGTGCAAGCATTTCGAGTGCAGTAACGTCAGGCCTGAGGACTTTGTTAAGTTCGCTTCCTTCCAACTCAAAGATCAAGCTGCAGAATGGTTCTAGCAGTACAAGGACTCCAGAGGTGGACATGTTATCACTTGGGATGATTTCCGTCGAGATTTCCGAGCTCATCATATTCCTCAGAGCGTGGTTGAAAGCAAGCATGAGGAATTTCACAACCTGAAGCAAGGCTCTTTGTCTGTCTATGACTACAACAAGTTGTTCCATAAGCTCGCCCGCTTTGCCAAGCAGGACGTCCCTGATGAGAAGAGCATGATATACCAGTTCAGGGGTGGTCTCAGAGAAGAAATTCAGCTAGCTCTTGTTCTCTTCGAGCCCTTGAGATACATTGAGTTTTACAACATGGCATTGAAGCAAGAGGCTGCTCAGTTGAGGTGTGATGCTTCTAAGAAGCGAGTCAGAGACATTACTCCTTCTTCCTCTACTCAAGTGGCCAAGCGGCAGAAGTATTGGCTTCCTCCTCCTCCGTTCCATCAGCCGTATCAGCAGAAGAGTAAAGGTGGCAGTGGTTCTTCCCACCCACCCAACCCTGGCTTTCAGAACAAGACTTCGTCTCAAGCTCCAAGATCGAGTGCTCCGTATCACCGTCCGCTTTCAGAGGTCACGTGCAACAAGTGCCAACAGAAGGGTCACTATGCCAACAAGTGTTTCAACCAGAGGCGTCTTCCCCCTCCTCCTCCTGTCAGATCAGCAAGTACAGCTGTGGTCAAGCATAACCCCAAGTACGCCAAGGTCAATATGGTGAATGCAGCTCAGGCAGAGGATTCTTCAGATGTCATCATGGGTAACCTTCCTGCTAACGATGTTCCTGCAAAAGTTCTTTTTGACACTAGTGCATCACATTGTTTTATCTCGAGACCTTTTGCATCTAAGCATGGGTGGTTTTCTCAAGTTATGCATAAGCCATTAGCAGTTGTCTCTCCAGGTAGATGCTTGCTTGCTAACTACGAAGTTCTGGATATTTCTATCTCGATGGGTGATTTCAAGTTTCTGGCTTCCCCAATGATCCTTGGTAACTTGGATATTGATCTTATTCTCGGTATGGATTGGCTTTCTAAGCACAAGGCTCAGCTTGATTGTGCAGCCAGGCAGATTCAATTGACTCATTCATCTGAGGATGTAATTGTCTTTGCCACTCGTGATGATACCATCCGTCTGTTTTCTCTCAATGAGAAGGGTGAATTGGATGCTATCTCTCAAATTCTAGTCGTTTGCGAGTATCAAGACGTCTTTCCAGAAGAGCTTCCAGGAATGCCTCCGCACCGGCCAGTTGAATTTGTTATTGATCTTGAGCCTGGTACGGAACCTGTGTGCAAATGTCCTTACAAGCTCGGACCTGAAGAGTTGAAGGAGCTGAAGAAGCAACTCGATATTCAAGAGAAAATGGGTCTCATCCGGCCTAGTTCTTCTCCGTGGGGTTGTGGTGTTCTTTTTGTGAAGAAGAAGGATGGAACGGACCGACTTTGTGTTGATTACCGTCTAGTGAACAAGAAGACCATCAAGAACAAATACCCACTTCCCAACATCAATGAGCTGTTCGAACAACTTAAAGGTGCCCAAGTATTCTCCAAGCTTGATCTCCGTATGGGTTATCATCAGATTCGTATCCGTGAGCAAGATATTCCCAAGACGGCTTTCAGGACAAGCTTTGGTTCATATGAATACACTGTCATGTCTTTTGGCCTCGTCAACACTCCTCCGACGTTCTCTCGCATGATGAACTTCATCTTCAACACCTACACCAATGACTTCGTTTTGGTCTATCTCGACGACATTCTGGTTTTCTCCAAGAACAAGGAAGATCATGCCAAGCACTTGCGTTTGGTTCTTGATAAGCTCAGAGAACATCAGTTCTACGCCAAGTTCTCCAAGTGTGAATTTTGGCTCGATGAGGTTCTTTATCTTGGTCATATCATCTTTGCCAAGGGCATTGCCGTGAATCCTGAGAAGGTGTCTGCAATTGTGAATTGGGAACCTCCTCAGAATGTGAAGCAACTCCGTAGCTTCCTCGGTCTCGCAAGCTATTGCCGAAGATTCGTTGAAAACTTTTCTAAGATCGCGAAGCCTCTCTCAAATCTTCTCCAGAAGCACGTCAAGTACGTTTGGTCTCCGGAGTGTGACATTGCTTTCAACACTTTGAAAGAGAAATTGATCACTGCTCCAGTTCTCACTCCGCCTGATGAATCCAAGCCGTACGAGGTCTTTTGTGATGCCTCTCTCCAAGGTCTTGGCGCAGTATTGATGCAAGAGAAGAAAGTTGTTGCGTATACCTCTCGCCAGTTGAAGCCTAATGAGAAGAACTACCCCACTCATGATCTCGAGTTGGCGGCAGTTGTGCATGCTCTTTTGACTTGGAGACATCTTCTATTGGGAAGAAAAGTGGACATTTTCACTGATCACAAGAGTCTCAAGTACATCTTCACTCAGCCTAATCTCAACCTCAGGCAAACTCGATGGGTCGAAATGATTCAAGAGTATAATCCGAGTATCGAGTATACTCCAGGCAAGGCCAATGTGATTGCTGACGCATTGAGCAGGAAAGCTTACTGCAACAGTCTGATTCTCAAGCCTTATCAACCCGAGCTTTGTGAAGCTTTCCGCAAACTTAACCTGCAAGTTGTTCCTCAAGGTTTCCTCGCCAACCTTCAAGTCTCTCCTACCTTGGAAGACCAGATTCGCCAAGCCCAGCTTCTTGATGCTATGGTGAAAAAGGTGAAGATTAGGATTGCCAAGAGCCAGTCCAAGTACAAGTGCTACCGCCTTGATGACAAGGACACTCTCTTCTTCGAGGATCGTATTGTTGTACCCAAAGGTGACCTCCGTAAAGTGATCATGAACGAGGCTCAAAATTCTCTCCTCTCCATCCACCCTGGGAGCACGAAGATGTATCAGGACCTTAAGCAAGCTTATTGGTGGACTCGAATGAAGCGCGAGATCGCTCAATTCGTGAATGAATGTGATGTGTGCAGAAGAGTGAAGGCAGAACACCAAAGGCCAGCAGGTCTCCTCCAACCTCTTGCCATTCCAGAATGGAAATTTGACCACATTGAAATGGACTTTGTGACTGGGTTTCCAAAGTCCAAGCGTGGCAATAATGCTATATTCGTTGTCATCGACAAACTCACCAAAGTGGCTCATTTTCTGCCTATCAAAGAGTCGATCACTGCAGCTCAATTGGCGGAACTCTATACCTGTCGTATTGTCTCTCTGCACGGTATTCCACAAGTGATCTCTTCAGACCGTGGCAGCATCTTTACCTCGAAGTTTTGGGATTCTTTTCAGAAGGCCATGGGCACCAACATCCGCTTCAGCACAACTTTCCATCCTCAAACTAGCGGTCAAGTCGAGCGTGTCAACCAGATTCTTGAAGATATGCTCAGGGCTTGTGTGATCTCCTTCGGCATGAAGTGGGAGGATTGTCTTCCTTATGCTGAATTCTCCTACAACAACAGTTTTCAAGCAAGTTCGGGCAAGGCCCCTTTTGAAATTCTGTATGGCAGGAAGTGCCGTACCCCTCTCAATTGGTCTGAAACCGGTGAACGTCAGCTTTTGGGTAATGACTTAATCACAGACGCAGAAGAAATGTGCAAAGTCATTCGTGATAACCTCAAAGCAGCCCAATCCCGTCAGAAGAGCTTCTATGATAGTAAGCACCGTGATTTGGCTGTCGAGATCGGAGATCATGTTTACCTCCGTGTCTCTCCTATGAAAGGTACTCGTCGCTTCGGTATCAAAGGGAAGCTTGCCCCGAGATACGTGGGACCTTTCAAGATTGACAGCAAGAGAGGCGACCTCGCCTATCAACTCGAGCTTCCTTCAAACTTTGCAAATGTTCATGACGTGTTCCATGTCTCTCAGCTTCGAAAGTGCTTCAAGACTCCCGACCGCACCGTCAACTTCGAGGACATTGAGCTCCAAGAAGATCTCTCTTATCGTGAGCACCCAGTTGCTATTCTTGAAGAGACTGAACGCAAGACTCGCAACAAGTCAATCAAATTTCTCAAAGTCAAGTGGTCACACCATTCCGACCGTGAAGCTACCTGGGAACGCGAGGATCACCTCCGTTCTGAGTACCCGGCGTTCTTTCAGTCCTAGATCTCGGGACGAGATCTTTTCGTAGTGGTGGAGTCTTGTAACACCCCGGATGTAACTTTCCCAATTTGTACTCCAACTCTTGCCGTTTCCGGCGTTAAGTTAATTTATTTTCTCGGGTTTGGGTCTTTGTCTCTGTGTGTAGTTATCGTTGTCATGCATCTCATATCATGTCATCATGTGCATTTCATTTGCATACGTGTTCGTCTCATGCATTCGAGCATTTTCCCCGTTGTCCGTTTTGCATTCCGGCGCTTCGTTCTCCTCCGGTGGCCATTTCTAGCTTTCTTTCGTGTGTGGGGATTAAAAATTTCTGGATTGGACCGAGACTTGCCAAGCGGCCTTGGTTTACTACCGGTAGACCGCCTGTCAAGTTTCGTACCATTTGGACTTCGTTTGATACTCCAACGGTTAACCAAGGGACCGAAAAGAGCTCGTGTGTGTTGCAGCCCAACACCCCTCCAATTTGGCCCAAAAACCGACCTAACCCTGCTCCATCATCTAGAGTGTTCGATCACGATCGCGTGGCCAAAAACCGCACCTCATTTGGACTCTCCTAGCTCCCTCTATGTCTATTTAAACACCCCCCTGATTTTTGGATCTCCTTCCTCCCCGAAACCCTAGAAATCGTCCCCGCGCCATGCCGGACAAAAATCCTGCCGACGGACATGTCAGGGAACTCCGCCGCCGCCGCCCCGGGCCAATAGGCGCCCGCCACGTGGCCTCCCGCCGCCGTCCATCGTGCCGGCCCGCTCGGGCCCAGATCCGGCCCCCGAGCCCGGCCGCCGCCTTCCCCGC
>NC_041384.1:224690207-224722829 GCF_002162155.2 Triticum dicoccoides
GCTGCCGCCCGGTCGCCGCTCCTCCCCGCCTCGCGATGCGCCGCCACGCAAGCGCCGCCTTCGCCGCCGTCCGGCCGCCGCCTCGCCTCCTCTCCGCCGCCCGGCCTCTTCCTCCCGCTCCGGCCGCCGCACCGGCCATCGACGCCGGCGAGCTCGGATCCGGCCTCGGGCCGCGTGCCACCGGAACCCTAGATCTCGGGTTTTTTTTCTAAGTCCCTGATAATTTCAGTCCAAGTGCCCCTGTTCATAGCTCTGTAACTTTGCATCCGTAGCTCCGATTCATACATATAGCATATCAAAATGTTCATCTCAGAGAGTACATCATTTCATTCCATTGCATCATTTTCATTTGAGCTCATCTTGATGCCCGAAATGCTGTTAGAAGAGGGCTACTTGAGTTAATTATCAGATCTGCTACTCCTCTTAGCTTTTTGTCATTTTTGCCATGATTAATTTGTGCATGTTATGCCCGTGAGTTCTACATATGTTTTGTTAAGAGTTTTGTCATCTTTCTAGAGGTGCAACCCATGTATTTTTGTGATGTGTGTGGTGTCTTGTGCAAGCTTGCAAAGTGGTGCACTTGCTAATTCTGTTTTCAGGGACTTAGTAATTTCACTAAGTCCTGGAGTTGTTTATCTCATGATGCCATATGTTCATGTTGTTTCCTAGTGATCCGTTCCTCTTTTGAGGATGATCAGTAAGGATGTTTTGTTAATATTGTAGTGCTCTATCCATCCATGTCTTTGTTTGCAATTATGGAGCTCCCTAGCTTGAGTCAATCGAGCTCTACTTTTGCTACTTTGTGAATCTGGGCAGATTGTCAACTTGTTTGCAATTTTGCCGATGATGTTGAAGTTGATCCGTGCATGCTATGCTATTGTTCTTGCCATGTCTAGCTTTATTTTGTGCCTTCTTCATGGGTGTATGCTTGTCTTGCCATGACTTGCACCGTAGTGAGTGCATCGAGCTCGTAAACATGCCCACTTGAGTTATATTTCAGCATGTGTCAGTTTTTACTAAGTCTGAGAACTGATTATGTTTTTGCCATGTTCACATGCTTGCAATTGTATTTTCTGATCCCTTTTGGCTCAAGGTCACTAAGGGACTTTTGTTAAGCTCTTTGAGTAGCTCCATGCCATGCTTTACTTTGCCATGTTCAGATCCTGTAGCATGTAGTTTTGTTTCTCCGAAGAGGGCTACCTGATCTGAAATTCTAGACAAGTGTTAATTTCACCAAGTCTGAAATCTGTTTGTCATATGCATTTTTGCCATGCTTGTTTGAACCTGTTAATGGATGAATTGGCCGTAGCTCAGTGCTAGACTTTTGTTAAGCATCTTGTGTGCATCCCTGCCATGTATTTTGTTGTCATGTTTGGGTGCTGTAGCATGTTCATCTCATTGCATTTAGATGGCTACTTGGTGTAAATCGCAGACCGGAGTCATTTTTGTATCGCTTGCCATTTCCAAACCGTAACTCCGATTCCGGCGTTCTTTATATCGTTTTCAAGCGATTTCATCTCATCTTTCCAGTGGCACACTTGGATTTCCAAGTTGAGGCCAGGTTCATGCATTTCCTCTCATATCTTGCTTTTTGCATCCCGCATCGCATCCCGCATAGCATATTATCATTGCATCATATTGCTTGATCCTTGCACATGGTTGATTGTGTCCTCGTTGCTTGTTTGTCTTGTTTGGGTAGAGACGGGAGACGAGTTCGCTAATGAGGAGCCCGTTGAGATTGCTTTCGAGGATCCAGTCAACTCTGACAACTGTGCAGGCAAGATGATCATAGCCTCGAAATCACTACTATCTTTGCTATGCTAGTTTGCTCGCTCTTTTGCTATGCCAATGCGACGATGCCTACCATTTGCTTTAAAGCCTCCCAAATTGCCATGTCAAACCTCTAACCCACCATTGTCCTAGCAAACTGTTGATTGGCTATGTTACCGCTTTGCTCAGCCCCTCTTATAGCGTTGCTAGTTGCAGGTGAAGATTGGAGGCCGTTCCTTGTTGGAACATCTTTTATTTACTTGTTGGGATATCATTATATTATCTTGTTATCTTAATGCATCTATATACTAAAGGGTGGAAGGCTCGGCCTCTCGCCTAGTGTTTTGTTCCACTCTTGCCGCCCTAGTTTCCGTCATATCGGTGTTATGTTCCCGGATTTTGCGTTCCTTGCGCGGTTGGGTTATAATGGGAACCCTTGATAGTTCACCTTGATTAAAGCTTTTCCAGCAATGCCCAACCTTGGTTTTACCTTTTGCCACCTAGCCTTTTCTTTCCCTTGGGTTCTGCAGACTCAAGGGTCATCATTATTTTAACCCCCCCGGGCCAGTGCTCCTCTGAGTGTTGGTCCAAACTGTCAGCCGCCGGTGGCTACCAGGGGCAACTCTGGGCTGGCCTACCAGAAGTTTAGACAATTTGAGTGTGCCCTGAGAAAGAGATATGTGCAGCTCCTATCGGGATTTGTTGGCACATTCAGGCGGTGTTGCTGGTCTTGTTTTAACCTGTCGAAGTGTCTTGAATTACTGAGATACCGAGTCTGATCGGAACTTCTTGGGAGGAGGTCTATTCCTTCGTTGACCGTGAGAGCTTGTCATGGGCTAAGTTGGGACTCCCCTACAGGGATTTGAACTTTCGAAAGCCGTGCCCGCGGTTATGGGCAGATGGGAATTTGTTAATGTCCGGTTGTAGATAACTTGAACATTAACTTAATTGAAATGAATCAACTGAGTGTGTTATCGTGATGGCCTCTTCTCGGCGGAGTCCGGGAAGTGGACACGGTGTTGGAGTAATGTTTGCGCAGGTTATTCTCTAGATTCTCGCTCGCGCTTTGCCTCCTCTTCTCGCTCTCTTTTGCGAATAAGTTAGCCACCATTTTGCTAGTCGCCTACTGCAGCTCCACTCATATTTTACCTTGCCTTACCTATAAGCTTAAATAGTCTTGATCGCGAGGGTGCGAGATTGCTGAGTCCCTGTGGCTCACAGATTACTATTACACCAGATGCAGGGCCTGATGATTCCGCTCCAGGAGACGCGTATGAGCTCAAGTGGGAGTTCGACGAGGACTCTCAACGTTACTATGTTTCCTTTCCCGATGATCAGTAGTGGTGCCCAGTTGGGGGTGATTGGGACCGTGTCGCATGTTGGGTTCTCTTTTATTTTGGCGCCGTAGTCGAGCCATGAGTGTTTGTATGATGTAATGTTATTTGTGTACTTGATTGACGTGGCGAGTGTAAGCCAACTATGTTATATCCCCTTTCATTATTATATTACATGGGATGTTGTGAAGATTGCCTAACTTGCGACATATGCCTTCAATGCGATTATGCCTCTAAGTCGTGCCTCGACACGTGGGAGATATAGTCGCATCGAGGGTGTTACATTTGGGTAGAGACGGGAGACGAGTTCACTAACGAGGAGCCCGTTGAGTTTGCTTTCGAGGATCCAGTCAACTCGGACAACTGTGCAGGCAAGATGATCATACCCTCGAAATCACTACTATCTTTGCTATGCTAGTTTGCTCGCTCTTTTGCTATGCCAATGCTACGATGCCTACCACTTGCTTTCAAGCCTCCCAAATTGCCATGTCAAACCTCTAACCCACCATGTCCTAGCAAACCGTTGTTTGGCTATGTCACCGCTTTGCTCAGCCCCTCTAATAGCGTTGCTAGTTGCAGGTGAAGATTGGAGGCCGTTCCTTGTTGGAACATTTATTTATTTGTTGGGATATCATTATATTATCTTGTTATCTTAATGCATCTATATACTTGGTAAAGGGTGGAAGGCTCGGCCTCTCGCCTAGTGTTTTGTTCCACTCTTGCCGCCCTAGTTTCCGTCATATCGGTGTTATGGTCCCGGATTTTGCGTTCCTTACGCGGTTGGGTTATAATGGGAACCCCTTGATAGTTCTCCTTGATTAAAGCTTTTCCAACAATTCCCAACCTTTGTTTTACCATTCGCCACCTAGCCTCTTTTTCCCTTGGGTTTCCGGAGCCCGAGGGTCATCTGATTTAACCCCCTCAGGCCAGTGCTCCTCTGAGTGTTGGTCCAAATAGAGCCACTTGCAGCGCCACCTCGGGGCAACTCGAGGGTTGGTTTTAGTTGTACGTAGTGTTCATCTGAGTGTGCCCTGAGAAAGAGATATGTGCAGCTCCTATCAGGATTTGTCGGCACATTCGGGCGTTGTTGCTGGATTTTTTTTAACCTGTCGAAGTGTCTTGAAGAACCGAGATACTGAGTCTGATCGGAACATCTTGGAAGGAGGTCTATTGCTTCGTTGACCGTGAGAGCTTGTCATGGGCTAAGTTGGGACTCCCCTGCAGGGATTTGAACTTTCGAAAGCCGTGCCCGCGGTTATGGGCAGATGGGAATCTGTTAATGTCCGGTTGTAGATAACTTGAACCTTAACTTAATTAAAATGAATCAACTGAGTGTGTTACCGTGATGGCCTCTTCTCGGCGGAGTCCGGGAAGTAGACACGGTGTTGGAGTTATGTTTGCGCAGGTTGTTCTCTAGTTTCTCGCTCGTGCTTTGCCTCCTCTTCTCGCTCTCTTTTGCGAATAAGTTAGCCACCATATTTGCTAGTCGCTTGCTGCAGCTCCACATATTTTTACCTTGCCTTACCTATAAGCTTAAATAGTCTTGATCGTGAGGGTGCGAGATTGCCGAGTCCCTGTGGCTCACAGATTACTATTACACCAGATGCAGGGCCTGATGATTCCGCTCCAGGTGACGCGCTCGAGCTCAAGTGGGAGTTCGACGAGGACTCTCAATGTTACTATGTTTCCTTTCCTGATGATCAGTAGTGCTGCCCAGTTGGGGTTGATCGGGACCGTGTCGCTTGTTGGGTTATCTTTTGTTTTGGCGCCGTAGTCGGGCCATGAGTGTTTGGATGATGTAATGTTATTTATGTACTTGATTGGCGTGGCGAGTGTAAGCCAACTATGTTATCTCCCCTTTTATTATCTATATTACATGGGATGTTGTGAAGATTGCCTAACTTGCGACATATGCCTTCAATGCGATTATGCCTCTAAGTCGTGCCTCGACACATGGGACATATAGTCGCATCGAGGGTGTTACACAAAAGCCAGAGAATATAGCCATCATGCATCTTTGAAAGGTAGAAGGTGCATTACATAAACCAAAAGGCATACGTCTATAAGCCAAAAGGGCATGTAAAAGTAGTCTTTGATTGATCTTTGGCTGACACAGGTATTTGAGAGAAACCAGAATAACCATCTAGAAAGCAAAAATGTGTATGTTTAGATAATCTTTCTAGCATTTGATCGATAAAAGGTAAGGGGTAATGATCTTTTTAGTAGCCTTATTTAATTTGCGGAAATCAATTACCATGCTATAACCCGTAATAATTCTCTGAGGAATCAATTCATATTTATCATTAGGAACAACAGTAATACCTCCCTTCTTAGGGACACAATGGACAGGGCTTACCCACTGACTATCAGCAACTGGATAAATTATACCTGCCTCAAGGAGCTTTAGTATCTCCTTTCTTACCACTTCTTTCATTTTAGGATTCAGCCGGCGTTGATGATCACAAACTGGTTTGGCATCTTCTTCCAAATTAATTTTATGTTGACATAGAGTGGGACTAATGCCCTTAAGATCATCAAGAGTATACCCAATAGCAGCATCGTGCTTCTTCACAGTTTTTAATAATCTCTCTTCCTCATGCTCTGAAAGGTTAGCACTAATAATAACATGATATATCTCTTTCTCATCAAGATAAGCATATTTAAGAGTATCAGGTAGCTGTTTAAGCTCAAACACTGGATCACCCTTGGGTGGGGGAGGATCCCCTAGGATTTCAACAGGTAAATTGTTTTTCAGCATAGGTTCCTGTTTAAAGAATATTTCATCTAATTCCCTTCTTTCATTCGTAAACATATCGTTTTCATGGTCTAGCAAATAATGTTCTAAAGGATCACTAGGAGGTACGACAATAGAAGCAAGACCAATAATTTCATCCTTACTAGGTAATTCTTCTTCACGGTGTTGTCTACTAAATTTAGAAAAATTAAATTCATGAGTCATATCGTCTAAACCGATAGTAACAACATCTCTTTTGCAATCTATGGTAGCATTAACAGTATTTAAGAAGGGTATACCAAATATAATGGGACAAAAGCTATCTTGTAGGGAACCAAGAACAAGAAAATCAGCAGGATATTTAGTTTTCCCACACAAGACTTCAACATCTCTAACAATTCCCATTGGTGAAATAGTATCTCTATTGGCAAGTTTAATTGTGACATCAACATCTTCCATCTCAGCAGGTACAATATCATGCATAACTTCTTTGTATAAGGAATAAGGTATTGCACTAGCACTAGCACCCATATCACATAAGCCATGATAACAATGATCTCCTATTTTAACAGAAATAACAGGCATGCCTACCACAGGTCTAGGTTTATCTTTATCACGGGGTTTAGCAATTCTAGCAGTTTCATTACAGAAATAGATAACATGCCCATCAATATTATCAGACAAGAGATCTTTAACAATAGCAATATTAGGTTCAACTTTAACTTGCTCAGGAGGTGTATATGTTTTAATATTGCTTTTACGAACCATAGTTGAAGCTTTAGCATGATCCTTTATTCTAATAGGGAAAGGTGGTTTCTCAACATAAGAAGTATGAACAATAGGATCATTATAAGTGATAATCTTTTCTTCAACTTTATTAGGTGCAACTACTTTTACTTCTATGGGAGGATGATATTTAAACCACTTCTCCTTGGGGAGATCAACATAAGTAGCAAAAGACTCACAAAAAGAAGCTACTATCTCAGAGTCAAGTCCATATTTAGTGCTAAATTTATGAAAAATATTGGTATCCATAAAAGATTTAACACAATCAAAACTAGATGTCATAACTGACTCCTTACCATTGTCGAGGTCCCAATCTTCAGAGTAGCGTTTAATTCTTTCCAATAAATCCCATTTGAATTCAATAGTCTTCATCATAAAAGAGCCAGCACAAGAAGTATCAAGCGTGGTGCGATTGTTACCAGAAAGCCGATCATAAAATTTTTGAATAATCATTTCTCTTGAGAGCTCATGATTGGGGCATGAATATAACATTGATTTAAGCCTCCCCCAAGCTTGAGCGATGCTTTCTCCTTTGCGAGGCCAAAAATTATATATATATATATATATATATATATATATAAGTGCGATCACGATGAATAAGATGCATAGGATAAAATTTCTGGTGAAATTCCAATTTCAATCGTTTGTAATTCCAAGACCTCATATCATCACATAGCCTATACCATGTCGATGCATCTCCCCTCAAAGATAAGGGAAAGACCTTCTTCTTAACAACATCTCCGGGTACACCTGCAAGCTTAAATAATCCAGAAACTTCATCCACATATATCAGATGTTCATCAGGATGTTTTGTTCCATCTTCTAAAAAAGGATTAGCTAGCAATTTTTCTATCATACCCGTAGGAACTTCAAAGCAAGCATTTTCATTTTCATATTCATTTTCAGTAGGTTCAATAGGTTGAGGAGCAACTCTTTGCTCTACTGGTCGGGGTGAAGATACCCCGAACAAGCCCCTGAGAGGATTACCTTCCATGGTAACAAGTGACAGTAAATTTCAGCACACTATATAAAATTTTCCTTAACAAATTCCACCTACCAAAGGCGCTTCACTCCCTGACAACGGTGCCAGAAAAGAGTCTTGATGACCCACAAGTATAGGGGATCTATCGTAGTCCTTTAGATAAGTAAGAGTGTCGAACCCAACGAGGAGCAGAAGGAAATGATAAGCGGTTTCCAGCAAGGTATTCTCTGCAAGTATTGAAATAAGTGGTAACAGATAGTTTTGTGATAGGATAATTTGAAACGAGCAATAAGTGACAAAAGTAAATAAAGTGCATAAAGGTGGCACATTCCTTTTGTGGCAAAGGACAAGCCTGGACAAACTCTTATATGATGTAAAGCGCTCCCGAGGACACATGGGAATATCTTCAAGCTAGTTTTCATCACGTTCGTATGATTCACGTTTGGTACTTTGATAATTTGGTATGTGGGTGGACCGGTGCTTGGGTGCTGCCCTTACTTGGACAAGCATCCCGAGGGAGTCCTGGATTAGGGGGTATCCGGACAGCCGGACTATATCCTTTGGCCGGACTGTTGGACTATGAAGATACAAGATTGAAGACTTCGTCCCATGTCCGGATGGGACTCTCCTTGGCGTGGAAGGCAAGCTTGGCAATACGGATGTATAGATCTCCTTCCTTGTAATTGACTCTATGTAATCCTAGCCCCCTCTGGTGTCTATATAAACCGGAGGGTTTAGTCTGTAGGACCAACAACAACAATCATACCATAGGCTAGCTTCTAGGGTTTAGCCTCTTTGATATCATGGTAGATCAACTCTTGTACTACTCATATTATCAAGAACAATCAAGCAGGACGTAGGGTATTACCTCCATCAAGAGGGCCCGAACCTGGGTAAACATCATGTCCCCTGCCTCCTGTTACCATCCGCCTAGACGCACAGTTCGGGACCCCCTACCTGAGATCCACCGGTTTTGACACCGACACATCCCACTTATGATTAACCTCTATTGCAAGCATCCATAAATACAACAAAAGTATTAAGGTAAACCTAACCATAGCATGGAACATATGGATCCAAATCAGCCCCTTACTAAGCAACGCATAAACTAGGGTTTAAGCTTCTGTCACTCTAGCAACCCATCATCTACTTATTACTCCCCAATGCCTTCCTCTAGGCCCAAATAATGGTGAAGTGTCATGTAGTCGACGTTCACATAACACCACTAGAGGAGAGACAACATACATCTCATCAAAATATCGAACGAATACCAAATTCACATGACTACTAATAGCAAGACTTCTCCCATGTCCTCAGGAAGAAAAGTAACTACTCACAAAGCATAAACATGTTCATAATCAGAGGGGTATTAATATGCATATAGGATCTGAACATATGATCTTCCACTAATTAAACCAACTAGCATCAACTACAAGGAGTAATTAACACTACTAGCAACCTACTAGCACCAATCTCGGACTTGGAGACAAGAATTGTATACAAGAGATGAACTAGGGTTTTGAGATGAGATGGTGCTGATGAAGATGTTGATGGAGATTGCCCTCTCCCGATGAGAGGATCATTGGTGATGACGATGGCGATGATTTCCCCCTCCAGGAGGGAAGTTTCCCCGGCAGAACAGCTCCGCCAGAGCCCTAGATTGATTCCGCCGAGGTTCCGCCTCGTGGCGGCAGAGTTTCGTCCAAGAAGAGGGCTTATTAATTTTTTTTCCATCGAAAGACTCCATATAGCAGAAGATGGCCACCGAAGGGCCACCAGGGGGCCCACGAGGTAGGGGGGCATGCCCAGGGGGGTAAGGCGCGCCCCCACCCTTGTGGGAAGTGTGTGGCCCCCCTGGTGAGGTTCTTGTGCTCAGTATTTTTTATATATTTCGAAAACATCATTCGTGAAGTTTCAGGACTTTTGGAGCTGTGCAGAATAGGTCTCTAATATTTGCTCCTTTTCCAGCCCAGAATCCCAGCTGCCGGCATTCTCCCTGTTTTTGTAAACCTTGCAAAATAAGAGAGAATAGGCATAAGTATTGTGACATAATGTGTAATAACAGCCCATAATGCAATAAATATTGATATAAAAGCATGATGCAAAATGGACGTATCAATTAACCATGTTAGAATAATAAAAAGAAAGGGCTGGATGTGCGCATACATAAGCCATGTCACTTACGATGCGGCCTGGGGCCTAGTACGGGGGCGACGTTCCGGACTAGTGTCAACGTCCCACGCGGTGTTAACCGCTGGGGCGCCCTTCCCCCTTTTTGGGAGCTTTCGCCTCCAGATGTGCCGAGGCCACACTCTTCTTCTTCTTATCCTCGGGAGGAGGGTTGTTTTCCTCCTCCTCCTCCTCTTCCTTGTCATTGTCCTTAGGGACAGAGGAATTGGCCTCGTCATCTTCGGATGTCGCGTCCGAAGTTCCCTTGCAACGGGGGCCACTCTTGGCCCCCTTGGCCTTCTTCTCGCCCTTCTTCTCCGGTGCCGTATATGGCGCCGGCACCAGCATCTTCGCCAGGCGCGGGATGACTGGTTCTTCGGGCAACGGAGCCGCACACTGGATCTGCTTTGCCCTCTCCACCCAGTCCCGAGGAAGCAATACTAAGATCTCATTCATCATCCTCAAAACATTTAAGTTGGGAATACATCAAAAGTAACATACCTCGCTAGCGGGGTGTTTACAATTGTGACCACGGTTTGAGTCCGTGGCCGGTGGCTTCTCGTTGCTCTTAAAGAGCAACTTCTAGGCCCCTTCATGAGAAGTCTCGAGGAGCCTTTTCAGGGTCTGGTGCTTCTTCGAATTGAACTCCCATAAAGGGCGGCTTCGGCGCTGGCACGGAAGAATGCGACGGACTAGCATCACCTGGATAACATCAACGAGCTTGACGTCCTTGGTCACCATGCTTTGAACGCGCATCTGTAGTGCTATCAGCTTGCCAGGTGAACACCAGTCCGGACTCTTCTCGACCCAGGAGGTGAGTCGCATGGGAGCACTGGAGCGGAATTCGGCAGCTACGGCCCAGGTGGTGCCACGAGGTTCTGTGATGTAGAACCACTACTTCTTCCATTCCTTTACTGTCTCCACAAAGGTGCCTTTGGGCCAGGAGACGTTGGATAGCTTGCTCACCATGGCCCCTCCGCACTCCGCGTGCTGGCCATCCACCACCTTCGGCTTCACGTTGAAGACTTTGAGCCACAGGCCGAAGTGGGGATGGATGCGGAGGAAGGCCTCGCACACAATGATAAATGCCGAGATGTTGAGAAAGGAATTTGGGGACAAATCATGGAAATATATCCCGTAATAGTACATCAGCCCGTGGACGAAAGGGTGGAGTGGAAACCCTAGCCCGCGGAAGAAATGGGGGATGAATACTACCCTCTCCGTGGGCTCCGGCGTGGGGACGACTTGTCCCTCGGCTGGCAGACGATGGGTGATCTCCTTCGCCAAATATCCGGCCGCTCGGAGCTTAGTAATGTCCTCCCCCTTGACGGAGGAGACCATCCACTTGCCCTGACCACCAGATTCAGACATGGTTGCTTGAGTGGAAAGGAGATGAGAACTTGGGCGCTGGAGCTTGAGATCAGAAAGGCGGAGACAGAGAGAGAGAGAGCGCGAGGAGAGGAAGAGGGAATCCTTATCCCCTTGTAAAGGCAGTAAATATTAAACGCATCCTCACTCGCCTTAGGATTCGCCTATTCCCTAGGGTTGTATAAATGGCCCGGTTGAGTTACCCATTCCCGCATTGATGAGAATCCCGCAATAAGGGGACACGATCTCTGTTTCGACAAGACGTGCCAATAGCAACCGCGTCTCGAAGCATGGAATGGCAGAAGGAAAACGGTTCGAAATTATAACCGGACAGACGCGATGTCGTGTTGGAAAAAAGCTGTCAACAGATTAGATTCGTGCAAACATTATATTCTCTCTGCGGTTGTATATGGTGTGCGTAACAGGTCAGGATACAGTCATTGCATCCGAAGACTATCTTGGAGTTCGGAGAAAGGGGAACCCACCTTACAATGCTGAAGACAATCAGCGCGCCGGACTCCTCGTCATTGAAAGCCAGGTTTAGGGGCTATTGAGGGAGTCCGGGACTAGGGGGTCCTCGGGCGTTCGTCCTGTTATCCATGGGCCGGACTGATGGGCTGTGAAGACATGAAGGCCGAAGACTGCACCGTGTCTGGATTGGACTCTACTTGGCGTGGAAGGCAAGCTTGGCGACCGAAGATTCCTTCTTATGTAACCGACTCCATGTAAACCCTAGATCCCCTCGGTGTCTATATAAACCGAAGGGGATAGTCTGAAAAGAACACATGTACTCATTACCATATTCATATGCTAGGCTTCTAGGGTTTGGCCATTACAATCTTGTGGTAGATCAACTCTTGTAATACTCATATTCATCAAGATCAATCAAGCAGGAAGTAGGGTATTACCTCCATAGAGAGGGCTCGAACCTGGGTAAACATCGTGTCCCCTGTCTCCTGTTACCATCGATCCTAGACACACAGTTCGGGACCCCCTACCCGAGATCCGCCAGTTTTGACACCGACAGGAGGGAGGAGCAGGCAAGGGGTGCGCCCCAAGTAGGCCGAATCCTACTTGGGGTCTTCCCAATTCGGCCTCCCCCCTGCCATAATTGGCGGAAGAAAAAGGGAAGAGGGAAGAAGAGAAGGAATCGGGGACGAACCCCTCTTCTCCTTCTCCAATTCGTCCTCCTGCCATAAGAGGGGCGCACCACCCCTTGTGGGCTAGTGTGCTCCCCTCCTATGGCCCATGTGGCTCATATGTTCCCCCAGGGGTTCCGGTAACCCCTCTGACACTCCCATAAATACCTGATACACTCCAGAACACTTCTGGTGTCCGAATACTATCATCCTATATATTAATCTTTACCTCTCGACCATTTTGAGACTCCTCGTCATGTCCAGGATCTCATGTGGGACTCTGAACAACATTCGGTCACCAAATCACATAACTCATATGATACAATATCGTCATTGAACGTTAAGCGTGCGAACCCTACGGGTTCGAGAACTATGTAGACATGACCGAGACACCTCTCCGGTTAATAAACAATAGTGGAACCTGGATGCCCATAATGGCTCCTACATATTCTATGAAGATCTTTATCGGTCGAACCGTTATGACAACATACATTATTCCCTTTCTCCATCTGTATGTTACTTGCCCAAGATTCGATTGTCAGTATCTTCATACCTAATTTAATCTCATTATCGGCAAGTCTCTTTACTCGTTCCTCAATACATCACCTCATGACCAACTCCTTAGTCGTTTGCTTGCAAGCTTATGATGTGTATTACCGAGAGGGCCTAGAGATACCTCTCCGATACTCGGAGTGACAAATCCCAATCTCGATCTATGCCAACTCAACAAACACCTTCGGAGATACATGTAGAGCATCTTTATAATTACCCATTTACATTGTGACGTTTGATAGCACACAAGGCATTCCTCCGGTATCCGGGAGTTGCATAATCTCATAGTCGAAGGAACATGTATTTGACATGAAGAAAGGAATAGCAATAAGCTGAACGATCAATATGCTAAGCTAACGGATGGGTCTTGTCCATCACATCATTCTCCTAATGATGTGATCCCATTATCAACACATGTCTGTGGTTAGGAAACATTAACCATCTTTGATCAACGAGCTTGTCTAGTAGAGGCTTACTAGGGACATGATATTTGTTTCTGTATTCACACATGTATTAAAGTTTCCAATCAATACAATTCTAGCATGAATAATAAACCTTTATCATGATTTAGGAAATATGATAATAACCATTTTATTATTGCCTCTAGGGCATATTTCCATCAGTCTCCCACTTGCACTAGAGTCAATAATCTAGTTCACATCACCATGTGATTTGACACCCAAAGAGTTTACTAAGGTGTGATCATGTTTTGCTTGTGAGAGAGGTTTAGTCAATGGCTCTGTCACATTCATATCCGTATGTATTTGATGTCTACTACGCAAGTTTATTATTGTAGACACGTGTTGGTCCTCCAAGCGTAGAGTTTTGTAGGACAGTAGCAATTTTCCCTCAAGTGGATGACCTAAGGTTTATCAATCCGTGAGAGGCGTAGGATGAAGATGGTCTCTCTCAAATAACCCTGCAACCAAATACAAGAAATCTCTTGTGTCCCCAACACACCCAATACAATGGCAAATTGTATAGGTGCACTAGTTCGACGAAGAGATGGTGATAAAAGTGTAATATGGATGGTAGAAATATATTTTTATAATCTGAATAAATAAAAACAGCAAGGTAGCAAATAGTAAACGGGCACAAAAACGGTATTGCAATGCTTAAAAATGAGGCCTAGGGTCCGTACTTTCACTAGTGCAACCTCTCAATAATGCTAATATAATTGGATCATATAACCACCCCTCAAAGTGCGATGAAGAATCACTCCGAAGTTCCTATCTAACGGATAACATAAGAATAAATTGTTTGTAGGGTACAAAACCACCTCAAAGCTATTCTTTTCGTTTGATCTATTCAAGAGTTCATACTAAAATAACACAAAGCTATTCTTTCCGTTTGATTTATCCTAGAGTTCGTACTAAAATAACACCAAAGAAAATTCATATTCATAATACTCAATCCAACACAAAGAACTTCAAAGAGTGCCCCAAGATTTCTACCGGAGAAACAAAGACAAGAACGTGCATCAACCACTATGCATAGATTACCCCAATGTCACCACGGGAATCCGCGAGTTGAGTGCCAAAACATATATCAAGTGAATCAATACGATACCCCATTGTCACCACGAGTATTCAATTGAAAGACATATATCAAGTGTTCTCAAATCCATAAAAGTATTCAATCCGATAACAACGAAATATCAAAGGGAAAAACTCAATTCATCACAACAAGAAAGAGAGGGGGAGAGAGAGAGATTAAACACATAGCTACTGGTACAAACCCTCAACCCCGAGGGTGGACTACTCCCTCCTCATCGTGGTGGCCGCCGGGATGATGAAGATGACCACCAGAGATGATTCCCCCCTCTGGCAGGGTGCCGAAAAGGGTCTAGATTGGTTTTCAGTGGCTACATAGCCTTGCGGCGGCAGAACTTCTGATCTAGGTTAACCCTGAGGGTTTTCGGAATATTTGTGAATTTATAGGGTAAAGAGGGGGTGTAGGAGGCCACCGAGGTGGGCACAACTCACCTGGGCATGCCTGGGCCCCCAGGCGCACCCTGATGTGTTGTGCCCCCCTCGGGACACCCCCCAGGTGCTACTCTGGCCCATTGGTGGTCTTCCAGTCCATAAAAAATCCACAAAAAGTTTCGCGGTGTTTGGACTCCGTTTGATATTGATTTCCTGCGATGTAAAAACAAGCAAAATACAGCAACTGGCACTGGGTCCATAGGTTAGTCCCCAAAAATGATATAAAATGATTATAAAACATCCAAGAATGATAAAATAATAGCATGGATACTTCATAAATTATAGATATGTTGGAGACGTATCAGCATACCCGAGCTTAATTCCTACTCGTCCTCGAGTAGGTAAATGATAAAAGAAATAATTTATGAACTGTGAATGCTAGCAAAGTGCATAAGTTTAATCAATGATAATTTCAATCACTTTTCCTAGCATCATAACAACAATTCTTTCTTATAAAACTTCTCTTGTTACAGTAGCAACCAATTCACATGTTAAGGTTCAAATACAAAATTCTCTTGAAACTCAACAACCTATGTTCTCAGTCACCAAGCAATTGTAATTCAACTTATTCAACAAAGTCTAAGTAAGAGCTCCACATACTCAACCATCTTATAGTCTTCTATGATTGCTAACACTCACCGCATACACATGAGCAAAACATTTCAACCGGACACATAGAAAGATAGGGGCTTATTGTTTTGCCTCCCAATGTATTCATCTCAAGGGTGATGTCAACAGTAATAACTCATGCTACCCATATCCAACTGGATATATGTGCCTAGATCTTTCCTCACCACATGATGCTTGCCAAAAGAGAAAAATAAAAAGGAATAGAGATAAATACTTTGACTCTTGCATGAAAGTAAATACATAAAAGTAAAAGGTTGCCAAGTGCTTATTTGTTTGTATGCTCAACCCCTTAGTGCAAAAGAACGTCACGTTATATTGCCCCTTATGATAACAACGTTCATTATGCAGTCTGTCGCTTTTATTCTTTGCCATCACAAGTGCGTACATCACTCAATTTTCTCTTACACTAAATGATCTCACACTTTTAGAAGCAAATTTTATTGCCTTATTGCACCGATGACAACTTACTAAAAGGATCTTGCTCAATCCTTAGGTAGGTATGGTGGACTCTTGAAAATAAGATTTGAGTTTAAAGGTTTTTGGATGCACAAGTAGTATCTCTACTTGGTGCGGAATTTTTGGCTAGCAAAGATGGGGGCAAGCACCACATGTTGAAGGATCTATGACAATATAATTTCTATGTGAATATGAACAAACATTATGTTGTCTTCCTTGTCCAACATCAACAATTTTGGCATATAATATTTTGATGGGGCTCACAATGACAAAATATTTCCATGATAGTGTATTTGCATCTGAAAGTTCTCTTCCTTATACTAATTATTTGTGAATTGCTTGTATGACCAATATTGTGATTGTCAAGCCTCAAAAGATTTAACTTTCTAAACCCAATGTGAAGCTACCACTAGGCATGATATGATTCAACTTCATGACATTCAATTTATTCAACAATTTACTCATAGGATATAAGTGAAGCACTAGAGCAATTCCATAGAAAAGACCTTCATTGATGGGATGTGCGTGCCGCTTACCTAGCCTCCCTGGCAATTGTTTGAGGACTCTATTTTATTTAAAAACTTTCAGATCTTAGTACTTTATTAAAACAGTAAGCAAAACAAAATAAAATGACATTCCAAGAATAGCACACATCATGTGAAGAAGCAAAAACTTAGGCTCAACCGATAGTAACCGATAATTGTTGAAGAAGAAAGGTGGGATGCCTACTGAGGCATCCCCATCACTACAAAAAAAGACACATCCGTGACATTTTGGGCCGAACGAATTTTTTTTCTGTCATACATATGACACTTCTATGACGATAATTGTGACAAAACCCGGTATCATCATACATGTGGTGGGCTCCTACTTCTATGACAAAAAATCATGACAGAAAATGGGCTTTTCGTCCTGGGCGGGCCGGAGACGCAGCTGCATGATATTCTTTGGGCCGTCCATGACGGAAAAAACCATGGTAGAAGCGAGGGGGAGGAAAATTTCGGGGAGTTCCCGGTTACTGGATGAACAGTAGACGGTGGAGGGGTGCCCGTGGAGGGGTGGATGAACAGGACCCCGTGGTGTGGAGGGCAGGATGAACAGTAGACGGTGGAGGGGTGCCCGTGGAGGGGTGGTTAAACAGGACCCCGTGGTGTGGAGGGTTGGATGAACAATAGATGGTGGAGGGGTGGTTGAACAGTAGCCGGTGGAGTAGCGCGCGGTGGAGGCTGGATGAACAGGAGCCCGTGGAGGCTGGAGGAGGTCGACGGTGGATGAACAATAGCTTCTGGAGGCTGGAGGGGGTCAACGGTGGAGATGAACAGTATTCCGTGGAGTCCCGTTTTGCGGTACGCCACACCCCTCCCGATGAACAGGACCCCCATTTCGATCGTAGCGCTCCAACACAAGTCCGTTTCCTCCGTTTTGAGGTACGCCACACCCCTCCCGATCAACAGGACCCCTGTTGCGACCGTAGGAGGTCCGTTTCCTCCGTTTTGCGGTACGCCACACCCCTCCCGATCAACAGGACCCCCGTTTCGACCGTAGGAGGTCCGTTTCCTTTGTTTTGCGGTACGCCACACCCCTCCCGATCAACAGGACCCCCGTTTCGACCGTAGGAGGTCCGTTTCCTCCGTTGTGCGGTACGCCAGGCCTCGTTTCCATCACCTCTTCCATCCAAGCCCTCCCGATGAACACGACCACGCATTCCGTTCCAACCCATGAACACGACGATGACGTTGTTTCTCTGTTCAGACCCAGCCATGTACACGATCCCTCGCCGTACGTATGCACGAGTAGGCGTTCGAGACCCCGCCCGTATGTACACATACGTGGCCGTATTTTCTTTCTTGCACCCTGGCCGCCTCTACTACGACATGTGCGCGCCTCTACATCCACCAGTATATATGTATGTACACGTTCGCGACTAGAATGACAACGCTACGTACGCTTCGACCAGGTGGGTCCCGACTGTCAGGCACTTCCTTGCCTGCGAAGATGTAGCTGGTGGGTCCCAGTAGTCAGGGGGCGAAATACGGTGGCCCGTCCGGTGGGTCCCCGCTGTCAGGTGGAGGAATAATTATTTTGCACGTAATAAGGAGGCACTTCCTTACTACGGCCGTGTACCCAGCTATCAGCCTCTCCACGTACAGTCCACATCTGATGGAAGTCATTCCTTGATCACGTTGACCATGCCGCCCCGAGAGCACCAGGGCGGTGGACGACGGCGAGGCCTAGGAAGGGGACGACGCGGGGCTGGGGAAGACGCGGCAGTGGATGCCCACGCATAGAGGAGTACGAGGGTTCACTGGTTCGCTGCGGTGTCAGGCTGTTGTTGCCGCAGAATAACAGGGGGTGTGGGTGAGTAGAGGGGTGGCCTGGCCAGCGGTGGGAGTAGTAGGGGCGGTGAGGCCTCCGCCGCATCGCAGCCGGCCACGGGAGGCAGGAGCACGAGTCACGATCGGCGCTGGTTTGGGCGGCTGGAGCAAGAAGACCAGAGGTTGAAGAAGCACTACGGCCGTTGGATGGACATCGTACGGTCACTGGAGCTAGAATCGTGCATATTGACTAAGTTGACAAAGCCCTCTGTCCCCGTCAACTTAGTAGGCCCACAAGTCAGCCTCCCAGCAAGGTGGGTCCCAGCTAGCCGGGGGAGTATTCATTTTTTTGTGCGTAATAAGGAGGCACTTCCGATGGGTCCGAGCTGACAGCAGGGGGAACGTTTTTTTTGCGAAATACGGTGGCCCGTTCGGTGGGTCCCAGCAGTCAGGGGGAAACAATTTTTTTCGCAAAATACTGGTGGCCCGTCCGGTGGGTCCCTGCTGTCAGGTGGAGGAATAATTATTTTCCGCGTAATAAGGAGGCACTTCCTTGCGGCTGCCGTGGAACCAGCTGTCAGCCTCTCCACGTACAGTATTCTTCCGATGGAATTCGGTGGACGACGGAGAGGCCTAGGAAGGGGACGACGCGGAGCCGGGGAAGACGCGGCAGTGGATGCCCACGCGAGGAGGAGTACGAGGGTTCACTTGTTCGGCTGCGCTGTCGTCGCCGCAGAATAACAGGGGGTGTGGGTGAGTGGAGTGGAGGGATGGCCTGGCCAGCGGTGGGAGTAGTATGGGGGCGGTGAGGCCTCCGCGGTAGCACACCCGGCCACGGGAGGCAGGAGCAGGCGGCACGACCGACGCTGGTTTGGGCGGCTGGAGCAAGAAGACCAGAGGTTGAAGAAGCACTACGGCCGTTGGATGGACATCGTACGGCCAGTCGAGTTAGAATCATGCATATTGACTAAGTTGACAAAGCCCTTCATCCCCGTCAACTTAGTAGGCCCACTATACTGGATCCCAACTAGCAGGGGGAGTATTCATTTTTTTGTGCGTAATAAGGAGGCACTTCCTTGAGTGCGAAGATATAGCTGGTGGGTCCGAGCTATCAGCGGCAGTAATGTTTTTTTGCGAAATACAGGGGCCATTTCGGTGGGTCCCAGATGTCAGGTGGAGGAAATCATTATTTTGCGCGTAATAAGGAGGCATTGCCTTGCGTGCGGCCGTGGACCCAGCTGTCAGCCTCTCCATGTACAGTCCACTTCAGATGCATGTCGGTCATTGACCATGCTGACCACGCCACGCCGAGAGCACCAGGGCGGTGGACAACGGCGAGGCCTAGGAAGGGAACGACACAGAGGCAGGGAAGACTCGGCCGTTGTTTTTGTTTCCCACGCGGAGGGGAGTACGACTGTACGAGGGTTTACTGGTTCGTCTGCCGTCGCCGGAGAATAACAACAGGTGTGGGTGAGTAGAGGGATGGCTAGGCCAGCGATGGGAGTATGGTGGGGCGGTGAGGCATGCGTGGCAGCATAGCCGGCCGCGGGGAGGAGAGAGCAGGCAGTCCCGCCGGCGCTTGTTTGAGCGGCTGGAGCAGGAAGAGCAGAGATTGAAGAAGCACGACAGCCGTTGGATGGACATCCAACAATATACATGCCATCTGTGGAAAGCCTCAAATCTGTGGAAAACAACATACAACCCATCTGCCATTATTTCAAATAATTTACAGCCCATTTGCTAATTCTTACGGGTTTTTTTGGAGCCCATATTCTTTATGTTAGCATTACAGCCCATATTGTGGCCATGGTTAAAAAATTATACGAAATTTTGCATATGTCGGTGCGGTCTGAACTGTTTTTAATCCCGAAATTTCGAGTCACATTCAGACTGATTTTAGAAATAAATGTATATCAATATAAAATCCAATAAATTGTCCACACATAAAAATCAATGCAATTTAAAATCTCGAAATGAAAAAAAGATATTTGAAAATAATTGCCGGTTTGATGTGTTTTTAAAATGTACACCCATTTCTCATTACTGATAGGCCATTTTCTCGGCCAGCCGAATGAAGCTCTCCTCGTCTTGAAAGATTTGCAACCCAACAGGCCTGATAAAGCGACTTACTTGACAAATCACAAAAAACTGGGCTAGCCATTTTCAGAAAGAAAAAAAAACTACTGGCTGGTCTGTGGTAAACATAAAAGAAAAGGCTGTCTAGACAGGCTAGAGTGTCCCGCACAGCCCAGTTGACACCCTGCTTCCGTCTCAAAAACAAATTAGATAAATGCCACTCCAATTATGGCGATTCATAAAAATGCCACTGCAATTTCCAAAGTTTGAAAAATGCCACTGCAATTTTTGCAAACTTTGAAAAACGCCACTGCAGTTTGCAAGCTTTGAAAAACGCCACTCCAGACTTTGAAAAATGCCACTAGAAATGGCATGAAATGGCATTTTTCAAAGTTTGGAAATTGCAGTGGCATTTCTTGGATACACCAGATTTGGAGTGGTATTTATCAAATTAACCCAAAATAAAAATAACTGGGTGAGCTGCTAGGTCCCTGGTGTCAGCCGCTCGTTGTGCAATTCTCTCGTTTATTGACTACGTTGACAATGGCATGGGACCCAGATGTCAGAAATCCACTAGGAGGAGCCATTTTTTCTATTGGCTTGAAATAAGGAGGCACTTGCTTGCGTACGAGCTTGTTAGTTTCTTCAGAGGTAGGCATTTTTATTCAAAAAACTGCCACTTTGCATCTTGCGTCGCAAATAAAACTGCCAGGAGCACATTTGTAGGCTAGCTAGTGATCGATCAGTAACTTGTAAACACTGAGCGAACAGAAATAAGTAACTGTTAATGCATCTCAATGATTCACAGATCATATACAAATATGTAGCTCCAAAAGCAAAGATCAGCCACTTCGGATCTTGCGTCCCAACTAAAACTAACTAGTACGATTCCCATACATAAGATCAACATGTTAATGCATCTCAATGACTCACAGATCATATACAAATATGTAGCTCCAAAAGCAAAGATCTAGAAAAAACATCTGTCCTTCCTACTAACATGGATGCTTCTATTGGCCAACATTCAGTACAGACTGAAAGACAAATTTGTTTGTGAAGTCTACAATTCCTCTTGCAAACATAAGTGGTTTCACCAACAGCTGGAACCATGAGAATGAACCAGACATGATGGAGGAATATGCACTGCAATATGATTTGGTCTTCCCTCGATCACACCGCGAGACTATTTTCGGAATACAAACTTTAACTTAGGCAAAATGATGTCCATTGTATAATCAGACCAAAGCAATGAAGCACCTAGTGTTGGCCAATAAATAGTACAATACTACTTTTCTGCAGTCCATGAAGTGACTATCCAATCTTTCTATGTCTATTTTCAAATGGCACTGCATGCAGTGACTATACTATTCTCTTGTGCAGTTCAACCAAAATTGCGGGCACTTTGTTGGTTTGCCAAATAGCAACGGGCAGACATCTCTGTCTGCACAAATATCAAGCAGCTAGTAAACATATACCACACCTTGTATTTTCGGTTTAAACATGTCTCTTCCGCTTAGCATCTGTCATGTTCTGCACAGGACAATCTGATGCAGCTATGTTTTGCCCTGGACAATTTCATACTGAATTGATTTGCTAGTTCAGAGCAGAAATATAGCGCCTATTCTTCATCAGACCAAGGATATCCATGTTCGCAGTGATGGAAGAGGTGAAATCGATACAACCGAAATTGAGCATCCAATCATTGAATCCTGTCCTACACCTCCAATGTAGGTCCACCTTGCCAATAAATTCACATGAAAACCACTAGTATTACTATCTAATGACAATACAAAAAGAGTAGCAAGATAGTAGCAAACCATGTACCTTCATAATGAACAGCTCATAGTGCCACCAATTGGATATAAAGGTTGGGAAAAACATGCTCCTAATGTTGAACCAGTTGGAATTTTTGTGCAGTTCCACTAAAATAGAGCATCCCTGTTTGCATAGATATTGAAAGTGTGATTACTCTAAAAGTGGCACTAGTTGATGCATAGACTCACAAATATAAGCATTCCAATTTCTTAATGGGAAAAGGTAGCAAGACTGTTTCTAACCACCTGTTTGAAGGAATAAATAAAGCAACAACGACTGATGTGAGGAAGGCATACATAGTTTTTTCTGGAAAAGTGAGCCATTCCTAACCTTTCCTCTTCTTTTAAGAAAATTTTGTGCAGTTCTACTAAAATAAAATGCCATCACCGCCTTGATAATTCAGTGACACTGTACAAAAGGAAAAGACTTAACATTACATCATGATGTCAGGTATGTAGTCGACAGGCATTAGAGACAAACATACAGACCTCCTCAAGAGAACAACCGGAGGAGGAGGTGCCCACTCTTGACCTTTCCTCTTGTCTTCATAATTTCTGTGCAGTTTAACCAAAATAAAATGACATCAACGCCTTGGCATTTTGGTGACACTGTACAAAAAAATTAACTTATCTCATGAAAGTGAGGTATGTAATCTATAAGCATTAACAGTGCAAAAATCTGACGGGAGTAACAAGTTTCATCGTTGGTATACTGGCTGTGCAACAGCATTAGAATGCCTTATAGATGAAAAATCTTTAATACATCCACAATCAACAGCTAACCCTGAAATAATCCAGTGACATTAAATGGCATTGCTTAAATTTATGGGTGGCATTAGACTGAGAGCGGCATTAGTTAAATGTGGCATCACTTTAGCAGTAGCATTGCTTGACTTGACTGCTGGCATTATACTAACAGCAAAAATAGTGGCAATAAGAGCATGGGAGGCACCAGTACGATGTACCTCCACGGACGCAGAGTGGTGAGGGAGGTATGGTTTCCCAAAGCAACAAATATCCAGGCATCATATGTGGATTACGATCCCATTTTTGTTCTCTTTAGCCACCTTTTTCCTATGCGAGGACAACAAACCGATCGACTTGGTCATTCTCTATTGCGTTGTCATGCCTTTCTACCCTTATTCAACCAAGAGACACGAGACTCGTTCCTTAGCTACTGATTTTCCCCTTTTCAACCTAGATGCGGGTTCGATGCCTACTCTCTTGGACAGTACAGTCTCCCTTCCTTTCCTTATTCAACCCAGACATGGATTAGTCTGCATGAAGTAGGGTTTCCTTTAATAGTGCAAATTATGGTTTTCGTCTGCGTGGCCAGCAGAGTAGAGGATAGCAAATTGGGAAGATGGTGGAGTGGAAAAAGATCCACATGCAACGACGTAGCAGATGGGGTAATAGAACAAGGTTATGGCTCGAAAAGAGGTAGCATACCTGAGGGTCGGCGGGAAGTGGCTTCGCTCGTGGTCGTCGTCCTCCGCACACACTACGGCAGCGAGCTTGGGGACGGAGGCCATCCCGCGCGGGCGCTAGGTCTGAGAGGATGGCCTTGTCGTCAGTGCGTGACCTCGCTCGCCGACGACGAGTGCGCCAACGTTGCACGTCCTTTTCTTCCCCGGTGGATCTGTGACCACCAGTGAGGAGGGAGAGAGGGGCCGTCTTTTTAGATCTGGAGAGAGGATGGTAGTGTGAGAAGCAAGTGGGCAACCCTTAGCAAGAAAGCGCTGAAGCTCCAGCCTATATATATCTTTTTTATACTACTAGTACTGGAGGTGGGGTAGTGGTAGAGTAGTTTATATTTTCTCTGCGTAAAGTACCAGTTAGTCGTGTTTCAAAAATGATCGGCACACCATTAAAAAAATAAAGGTCGATAACTAATGCGGAACCTCGGGCCAACGCGGCCAGATCGCATTTTGCACGAGAAATTACACACCATGTTTCGTTGACATGTGGTCCCGTTCCAACATATCAGTGAGACGACGGCGAGTAGTAGGAGTATTTCTGAATGGACGTGTAGGCCGGGGCGCCTCTTCGTGAACCGTGGCAAACTCGCAACCGTCCATCGACTCTTCGCCTTTCCCTCTCGATTTGGAACTGCTGTCGCACGCTCTTCCTCTCCCTCCTCCATTTTCCTTCAGCCCTTCACCCTTTCTTCTGCCATTGTTCGATCGTCTTCTCCATGGAGGGAACAGGCCAGAAATGACCTCGTTATTCTTGCCCCGATCTGAAAGATGACGTGGTGGAGGAACTCATTGATCGGTGTGATGTCATCACCTCAGATAGCATGGCAGGTTCGTTCCAGCCCATTCTCGACTCAACTAATAACATCATTGCAAGGAACCCAAGGGTTAAGGAGCGGTTTGATCTCCCCTATCTTCTTCGCTGTGACCCTGATGACTGGCGCCGGCACGACGGAGGCCTCGCCCTGTGCAAGTTGATGCCGCTTGATAATGATACGTATGATGTTAAGATGCCATCGCTTGAGGGAAAGGCTTGGGCGGGCGCAAATGGAGATTGGGTTGTTTACATTGGGTCCAACTGCGAGTGGGAACTTGTGAATGTGTACATTCGTCACTGGGTTCCACTTCCAAAAATCTCAGCACACTGCCCAGAGGTTGAGCACACCGGTAATGTACGCACGTTCAAATATGATCATGATGACTGTCGCCTACGGAAGATAGCAATTTGTCGAGTTCCCAACCGCTCTTGGAATTACAAAAACTATGATATTGTTGCTATCTTCGACAAGCTTGTTTCCATCCTTGATGGTTTCACTCGATGGATATTGCTCAAAAATCAGTTTCTGTACACGGATGAGTACTGTGATGCAATTGAATACGAGGGCCTTGTGTTTGCTGCCACCACTCGTGGCACTGTTTTTGCATGGCATCCTCGTTGTTGCGATACATTTGTCTTCCACCATAATTATAATTGTTTCATCCACATGCATGCGGGTTAGCAAGTTTCCCTTTACTAATTAACCTTCTTCTTGTGTTTCCAAGGTCCTGCGAACATCCCACCATCTATACTTGAAGATTTTTATAACCAAGGGGGAGATGACGATGGGATGATCACGAGCATGAGGACGAGCAGCGCCGATATACTCTGTGGCGCCTGAAAACTAATTCCGATGGACCACCTCTTCTTGTGTGTATACAGCCCACTGATGATGTTACTGCTAAGGAAGTAGGTGTAGTCTCCCATGGTCGCACTCTCCGGACCTATTCCAACACCCATTGCATGGTATTCGGGATGGATACTAGGGTGCTAGCACCAACTCCTTCTCCCTGGCACAGAATTGATAGTCTTGGAGAAAACTCGCTCTTCCTTGGACAAAACTATCCAATGATGGTGAAAGGCGATCCAACTGCTGTTGACACATTTATGAGAAGCAACTGTGTCTATACCTCAGACATTTGGGTGGTTCCCTACCCTGGTACTGATATAGTAGGCCGCTTCAGCCTGGATGATCAGTCCTGCGTTGGTCTCCAGATCGACAACGGATGGCCCGTCCCAGAGAATTACTTGTGGTTCAAAGCAAGCATTTCCAACGCCGCGGAATGGTTGAGTTGAAGTTCATTTCATGGCTTGTTAGTTGTTGTGTGGTGAAAACTTTAGTATTTATAATGTATCCTCGTTGTCGATGTGGGCATGATGACCTGCTGTACTATGTAATAAAATGATATGACTGTGATAAACTTACTAAATTTATGAATGGCTTTCGAGTCGCTTCTCTGAGTGAGTGGTGCGATGAGGCAAAAAAATATTTTCCGAATACATAATTGTACGTGCATTGCAACAGGTTATCGGATGAGGCCAATCAATAATAGTAGTACACTATTTGTACTAGCTTCACATGCTTCGTGCGTCGGGCGGGTGTTTTTACTGTAGCCATATATTAATGTGTTCGTTGTACGTAACCAGCACCTCGAATCCTTGATATACTAGTAGTGTAGTATATAGTAGGAGTAAGTAGTAGGAGTAGTAGGGTGGCATGGGCCAGAACAAGCATTCACGTCCAGGAGTACGACACACGCCACCACCACGACATCCATCTGACACCATATTATTTCTTGGAGTCCGTGCGAGAGCAATCTCTTCAACCTTGTCGTTTCTCTAACTTCAGCCATCGCGCGGCGGGCGAGGTGGGGGTTTGCCGATAGTCAGTTTCCTTAACTGCGGTCCCACTTGTAAGGCCAACTCCAACGCACGACCCCAAACGGACCTCCATTTTGCACGAACTCCAACGATAATTTTGACTACTCCTTTAGTAAGTTGGATTAGTGCCTTCTCGATGCATTCATTGTTGATCTGCGGAGGCTCGATCTTGCGTGCTTCTTTCTTATTCGAGTGTAAAGAAGTAGACGTTGCTTCCTCGCATCTAGTCTCATGTCTAGCCTCTATTCTATACTAGATAAAAGTGATAGAACATCTACTAAATTGCGCTCTATCAATATATGGATGTACTCTTCTTCCCAATACAAAAACTTGCATCCATTCTACTCCCTCCGTTGCACAATACTACATGCCTTCTATTTGTCAAAATATATATGTATCTAGACATGTCTTAGTATATAGGTACATCCATTTTTTGACAAATGGAAGTCAAGTATTTTGGAACGGAGGGAGTACACAATAAAAATTTTAAGTTAGCACAACTAGTCTAATCCGAGAGCAGAACCGAAGATTTGGTCGGGTTCTTCCTCCTTTTGCCGACACGTGGGACATCCAGCATCCAGGTCGTGTCATGAAAGAAAATAGAATGGTAGTTGAAGCCACGAGATGTGCATCTTGGGTTAAACTTGTAAATAGAATCTAACTACTCTTGAGTAACTCCAAAAGTGGCCACCGAAGATCTTTATTGGATTTGTTTTTCATAACCAGCACATCGAGGTGAAAGATGTGAAGGTTTAGTGGGTCCTCTTGCGTTTTCACTGACATGTGGGGCCGCATGTGAGCAAACAGACGATGGGCTCCGCACGTCCGCTGGCTGGCTGAGAAGAGAGATAGAGGAGGGCTGAGCACGGACTGCAGGAAATTTGTTCTACATACCTCGATATAGGCTCGATATAGTGGGATGGCATGGGCCATAACTAGCATTCACGTCTAGCAGTACGACACACGCCACCCACACGAGTCCCATCCGACACCAATTTTCTTGGAGTCCATGCTACAACCATCTCTTCTCCCTCCTGTCCTCTTTTCCCAGCCATCGCGCGGTGGGCGGGGTGGGGGTTTGCCGATAGTCGGTTTGCTCAACTGCGGTCCCACTTGTAAGTGAAAATGCAACACCGCACGCATTCCCGCTTGAGCGGTGTGCCGGACCAACCGTGTGGGGGTGCGACGCGAACACGGCAGGCTTTTCCTTTTGAACTCGTAACTTGTAAAATTTGGTTCTGCTCCATGGCGCGACCGATAGATAGAAAATAACGATTTTGCCTAGAGTAATGAGAAGTTTGCTTCTGGCGCCATTCATGCATGGAGTACGTACGAAAATTGTGAAGTTGATGCTAAAGGTAAGATAATTACTGTAGTATCATATACTACTACATGGATTTGACAGAAGGATAAAAATACATATGGATCCATCAACGTTCAATGACATCCTCACGCCCTAGTGCGCCGGGTCACCAACCGACGTGTGAGGAGCAGCGACATTGGCGGTGAGCTCAACGTGCTTCTGAACAGTGCCGTCCAAGGTTGCCCTGCGCTCCAAGAAGGCTAGCGTCCTATCGTCCTCCTCTTGCATGTACTAGTCCTTGTGGACAATTTGCGCATAGACGTGGGTGATTATGTTGATGGTGTCTTGCTGCGCCAGGCGCTGCGCGGCGAGCGCGACCTCGAGGTGGACATTCTCCGGCACGACGGCGGGCAGTCACAGGGCCACCAGTGCATCGAAGAGGTTGTTACCATAGTGGCCGTTGAGGGTGGCGGGCATCGCAGAGCCTGGGCGCGTCGGCTGGAGGCTTACGTCAAACTCGTCCGCAAGCTTCTTGACAACGGTGAACTTGTCGAGGAAACCGACGAGGACCTCGTCGAACAAGGATGCGAAGTTGTCGTCCAAGTGGCCCCTCGCCCTGGCGGCCTCAAGCAATACTACCTGCCGGGCCACAGGCCGGCGTCGTGGACCATCTGGCACAGCCGGCTGATGCTCATGCTCATCACCTCCATGGGTCTAGCGTAGCTTCTAGTCAACTGATCTTGCGATTCGAGTGATCACTCAGCCCTTGGTTAGCGTGCGTAGGTGCGTAGGATTTCATACTACTCCTCGGCCCTCTACTACACCTGCCTTTGGCTGTATGATAGGTGGGCCAGCCACCCCCTGGGGCCACGTGTCATTCACCTCCTAACCCGTCTCTCACACGCACCCTGCTAGTGTATATACTCCCTCCTTTCCGGTTTATAGGGCTTATCTCAAAATTTTAGTTTTCCCATTTCATAAGGCTCAGTTTGGTTGTTTTCCATCACATGTTCAGATTCCAAGGTGCATTAAATCATTGCATGCAAGTACTAAGAGAAAATTGACCAATGCATGTAATTTATGCATGCATGCATTGCAATTAATGCATCAGTAAACATACTTTTTTGAGGAAAACAAGAGCATTAATTGGGTGCTTTTGCAAACTACAAAAAGTATTCCACCACTCACCATCTACCTTGGTTGGTGAGAATTTTGAATTGAGCCTTATAAACTGGAAAGGAGGGAGTATAGTGGTTTTCTTTTTCTCACCATATCAACCATTTTATATTGTGTACGTGTCATTCAAGAGTGAAATGATGGTTGCTTCTTCCGACTAACTTACTGTGTGATTTGACTGGTCCTTAGTGGCCCCTACACGTACTCCCCCTACATGTTTGCAATAGTCACACGTACACATGGACGCAAAAATGCGCGCGACGCCCTAATGCATGCATGTCCGAGCACACGACGGAACACACACGGTGACGCTCAAGTGCTCAACCTACACGTGCATGCACACACATACTCAGTCAGGGTGAGCTAGTGACCGTATGAACACCAGAATATATATATATATATTGAGCGCAATGAGCGTATTATGAAGTCCACTGACCGTATTTTTACAAATATACAGTGACAGACAGTGTATTTATCTCATTTGAAATTAAGCCATGTTAACCGGAGAGGAGGCAGCATGGACTGGCATTACTTTGCTGTGTCCCGTCAACTTGCCGAATGAGGAGAAGGTTGCAGGACGGGAGAAGCTTGCGCGCGGTGGCTCGCAGGACAAGGAGAAACTTTTGACTAATGCAAGCTCTCCCTCGCTCAGGTGGTGGACGTGCAACAGTTAATTCGGTGTCAGACTGCCAGAAGCATACTACGCTATACTACTAGGAACCGGATGGAGGAGCGTCTGCACTCTTATTATAATTTAAAATGTGATAAAGCAATCTTCAACACATTTGGTTCTCTTCGAGGGTTCTCGCATGTGATAATGGAAGTTGATTGCATGGAACACTCGCCACAATTCTCGCTTAATTCTGGCTCATATCCTGTTACAAATAGTAGCGCTCAGTAATATTTCCTCTTTTTTTTGTTATTCAGGATGTAAACAGGTCAGCAAACCTTGCGGCGCATCTTCGTGCGAACCGTGCTTGCTGCACTTTGAATGTGGCCGAGAGCTGGCTTGATGAAACACCTCGCTTCCTACTTCTTTTTTTGGCTTCCTAGTGACCAGTGTCTTGGCTGATCGTCCTAAGAATGCTTATATATAAATAAAGCTCTCTCATTTACCCGCAAAAAAGATTAAGCCATATTAACCGGAAAGGAGGGATTATGGACTAGCACTACTTTTTGGTGTGTCCCGTTAACTCGCAGAACGAGGAGAAGCTTGCAGGACAAGGTGAAGCTCGCTTACGCCTTTTGACTAATGCAACCTACCCTCGGTGGACATGCATCACTCCATTCGGTGTCAGATTGTCAGAGGCATACACTATAGTACCCAACATGCGGAGTACCATCATTGTTCGACTTCACGAAGGGGAGAAGAGCCAAGCGTAGTACTAGTACGCATACTTGGTTTTGCACCTTCATACTACTCCACCCTCCGTCACAGTTTACAGGGCGCGCTTCATTATGATGCATTTCTCTCAATGCATTTCCACCACCAGAGAGACTTTAGACGCGTTTGGTTTAATGCTCAATTAATTAGGGTGTGGTAACCACAATCAAGTCCACAATTTTCTCTCCATGTACTGTACTACCACAGAGTGCATGCATGTGTGTACCCGGGGTGGAAGCACTGCATGCATGTGTGTACGCATTATTCCCTCTAGTAATAGACGCTGTGCTATAACTACCAATGCTATTTTTCAGGCCGATCGCTAGTCGCCTTGGTCCCACCGATTTTTTTCTTTTTTCTGAAGCGCGCTGTATAAACAGTGACGGATGGAGTAGTATGAGCGGATTCAAAGAAGAGCGTATTGATGGTTGCTTCTTCAGAGCAACTTACAGTGGGAAAGGTGGGGCTTATGATTTGACTGCTCATTACTCACTATTAATGCGGCGCAACGACCGGGATGAGTCTCCCATGCGGTTGTGCACTACCCCCTCGGTTCTTAAATATACTCCGGAGTATTTGTCTTTCTAAAATATGTTGAAATCTCTGTTAAGACGAATAGAATATTTAGGAATGGAGGGAGTACACATACGAAGCAAAATGAGTGAATCTACACTCTAAATATGCCCGTTTGAAATTTGTAAAATGACAAATATTTAGGAACGAAGGAGTATAATTTCGTGCATGGCACATGGACCCAGATGATGAAGAGGCTTCTGGCAATGCTATCAAGCTTCCATCATTTGTTTACATAATTGACGTACTATACAAATAATTTTCCAGCGACATGAAATTGTAAAATGGTGTGAGCTTTCAGCTTTTGTTTCGCGTGTCTTGCCATCGATGGTCTTTCGGAAACAATAAAAAACTAACTTCCTTGCTAATGCATGTTAATTATTAGCAGATCAGAGCTAATAATTACATCACAACTGAAGACAAAGTTGTGAGAAGGTGTTAAATTAAAATTGATCCATGCTTTCATTGGCAGCAACGTCCCCCCAACTCTGTCTAAATCAACAAGGCATGTTGGGAAAAAAAGTAGCTGTCTGGAGCATGCAACATTCCGATCATTTTGTGCAGTTCCACTAAAATAGAGCTGAGCGTCCCTGTTCCAAAGATATCAAGTGTGATTACGATAATAGAGGACTGCTGATGAAACAATAAACACACAAATAGAAGCCGGTCACCTTTGCGGTCTCTCTTAAGACTAACTAGTTGGAGAAGATTAGGCTCGGAGTTGAATGAGGAGGATAGAGCAAAACCAATCTCCCTTTGTGCAGTCGCACTAAAATGTAGAGACGTTGCCCGTGTGACATTTTAGTACAACTGCACAAAACACTCTTAAGAAAAAAGTGATTTGCGCAGTTCACCAAAAGGTCGCAATAGCAACGAGGTGAAATGGATAGCCCTGTTTGCAAAAAAGAGGTAGAAAGGAAACAATTACTGGCCAATAACAGTTGATGACACATGCGACGACAAAAAAGAAGCATATTCCTTGTCCTAAGGGAAGATAACAACACGGTTGTGTTTGTCTAAAACGGTGTGAGGAGGAGAATGCAATATGGAAAGTACACTGGACGAGCTATGTTTTAGGCAAAGAACTATGGAAGATCCACATGCAGCAACATGGGAAAACGGGCAGTGGAGCAAGGCCGGAGGGGATACCTGGAGGTCGTCGGGATGTAACTAGGTGAGCAGCGGCGGGCGGAATCTACGAGCAGGTGGCGTAGGCCCTGCCTCGCCGGAGCTTGGTCAGAGAGAACGACGTGTACCATAGATCGGGACGTGCTGCCTCGGCGTCGTCGAACGGAGAAATGATGCACTTCCTTCCTTTCCCCCGGTGGACGGGATGCGGCCGAATCAGTGGATAACGGTGAGAGAGAGAGAGGCCACCGCACTCCCTTCCCCCCGGCGGACGGGATGCGGCCGGATCAGTGACCAACGGTGAGAGAGAGAGAGGCCACCGCACTCCCTTTCCCCCGGAGGACGGGATGCGACCGGATCAGTGACCAACGGTGAGAGAGAGAGAGGCCACCGGAGCCCTGTGTGAGATACTCTGAAGAGCGGATTACCTTTTCCTCCATAAAAATCGTTTTATATTCTGTGTACATGCCATTGAGCGCTATAACTTTATTTAAAAATAACGCAGCAACACGTTAGGTCGAACTTTGTTTCGTGCACGCGTGGTACACGACCTCCCTAGGTAAACAACCGCTACAGGCGTTCAAATTAGCACGTGGGCTGCCATTTCATAAAGAAATGAGCTCCACCGTGTACCCGCGTGGGTGTGGCTGGGCACGAAGCGTGAGTACGTGCACGGTGCACCTATTCTCTTCTTGTATATGTACACCACCTACATGGGGTTGTGTGAGAGAGATACAAACCTAGAGAGATATAGTGTGTGGGTTCTTGAGAGTTT
>NC_041384.1:224723029-224725976 GCF_002162155.2 Triticum dicoccoides
GGGGTCAATCAAAAAATTTAACATATGCAATGTGTGTGAAATAGAGTCCTGGATATAACATATATATAGAGGGGGCGATACACGAGAAGAGAGTGGAGGTATCATCGGCTTGAGGTGTCTATAGAATCAAAGAGAGGGATGATGTGTGTGTGTGTGTGTGTGGGCGCGCGCGCGATCAAAGAGTGCCATCGAATTTGTGTGTGCCCACGTCAAAGATATAGAGTGGCTGGCCTACTGGAATGTGAGATGGGACATGTGCAGTTTGTCTCTGTGGCATGGATACCTACCTGCAGCGCTCGACTATCAGTGTGTGGTTGGGGAAGAGGGAGGCCCAATTAACTATAGAGGTACAATGGCTGGTATATGTGTGGAGGAGGAGAGAGGCTTACCTCATGTATTAAGGAGATCGATCTGCCTCATGTATTAAGGGAGATCGATCGGCATCCATGCATATGTGCAGGAGTTGAATAAGGTTGGGAGAGAGACAGAGCTAGAGTGTTGGAGGGGGTGGTAGTGGAGTTGCTTCTAACAAATGGTGGGATAGGCTTGCTAGACAAACGGAGGGCACGCCCGCAATATCAATAAGAGAGGAGATGGCTGCTTGTTGTCTGTGCACGTGCGTGTGAGAGACGGGTCAGGAGGCATGCATGAATGATGAGGGGGACGATGTGGCTGTGGTAAGCAGACGTAACTACATAGGAAGATCAATCGCCCTTTGTAAGAGAAAGGAGAGACATAACTTGTGAGGTATGCCGATTGATGGGCGGGGGGTACTTAAAGTCGATCTAGGTATATGTTGGGAGATCGATTGGTATACATGCATGTGTGTGTTAGAAGCAAATGAGGCACGAGGAGAAGGATATAGAGATATGGATGCATGTAGGAGGTGGTACGAGAGGCATACTATATCGAGGGGGAGGAGTGTGCGAGTACGAGAATGATGAAAAGAGTGGTGGGAGTGAGGCATGGACGGTGACAAGAGAAGAGGGGAAGCTTGTGTTTGTGCTAGGCACAGCTGGCTAGAGAGGCATATCGATCGATGTGTGCCGTAAAGAAGGAGCTGGGGGGCCTCCACACACCGTGGGTGAACGACCTAAAGTGAAAACACGAATTTGCGCGATGGAGCTAGAGAATGCTGAGGGAGGGTGAGAGGGATGCGGGCGTGTGCATGCACAAGAGAAAGTTAGCGGTAGCTACAAAGATAAGAGGGTTGTGTGGGTGTAAAAGACGAATAGAGATCATATATACTTCATTATAAAAAGCGAATTCAGATATTTGAAGAATTTATCATAGTGTTAAAACCGACGGATGTGTGAATATATATAACGGTGATAAACATGGTGTGGTTATGAACATGGTATACTACATTTAATATATTTTATCTCTACTCTTATAAAAACGGAGTTGTTGATGATGGTGTGTCTGCCATCCTGCATTATAGGCCGTATAATTTATATCTAGCGGATAGCAAGGAAACTTTGATGGTTGAAGTTGGCAACAATCATGATTGTAGATTCTTATTGAAATAGAGAAACGAATTCAAATTTAGTTCGAATTGCAGCGGTAGTATAGACATTTGGAATGCACTAAAATGTTGGTATGAGTAGGTTACATGCATTATACAGCAAGCGAAAAATTTAATCGGACATAACATGGATTCATACTCCCTCTTTCCACCTACATAGGGCGTAATGAGATTTCTAAGACCGCCTTTGACTATTGACAAGATTAATAGTACATGACATGCACAATGTGAAAATTATATCATTGAAAGAACCTTTCACAGACGAATTTAGCGGTGTGCTTTGTGTAAGTTGCATGTCATATATTATTGCTCTAATATTTGGTCAAAGTTAGCATCGAAAAACGCATTAGGCCCTATATAGATGGAAGGAGGGAGTAGCTTTGAATAGCATTTGTATAGTAAAACGGGGCAAGACTCTCTCTTTGTGTGGTATGAATAGTTTTATTTTTTTTGTTTTCTTTTTGGTTGAGGGAAGTGCGAATTGATTTGGTACGTACAAGTACAATATTACGACACGTTAGGCTTGTCCCTGAAATTCAACCCACGTCTTGTTATATCCCGAAAATTCAGATATCGTGCTCTCAAAACTGGCGCCTTCACAACCCGCGCCTTGCTATCCCGAAATTACAACGCGCGCGAAAACTCCCTCCAGCTGCCAAATCCCGACACGCGAAATCCCCCTTCTAACCCTGAGCCGAAAGCGCCGCTAGTTCAAATCAGTGGGGGGTACTTTTGTAAAACACCCTACATGTTGGACAAGCGCGTTCCTAAGTCATGCTTCACCCCCTCCCATCACCCCCTTTTCGCCATTCGAAATCCCAGGCCGCCATAACCTCTCCGTTCCAGCCATGAAACCCCACCCTCCTCCGTCCGCCACGTCACCATTGCCCAGGCGGAGCCTCTTCCCCGATGATGTCGTCCACCGCAACAGCTCGACATCCCTCGTCCACCTCCCCAGATGAGGATCCATCGTCCATCTCGCCGTCCCGCCGGTTCAGCCGCCCCATCCTCCACCTCCAAGGAGCTGCTCCGACAATCGCCTCGTCTATCGCGGCTGCTCCATCCCCACAGCGCCACCTTAACCTGCTCCACCGGAACTGCAACATCCTCACTGACTCCTCGGACGAAGCCGAGGCCTACTCGGTGCCACCAAAGAGGTTATACACTCATTGCATCGCACCTTCTCCTTAACTCGACCTCCCGGCACCGACGGTGCTCCATACCGCACCCCATGGAGCGGCTACCTTGAAGCCGGCGCCGCGGGCGACATCTCCATGGCGGCTCTCCCCCAGTGCGAGACCCCTTCGGCGGTGGCGTCCATACCAGCCAGATCTACTGCTGCTGCTCTGACTCTCGCTCGATCGCTCGCTCGCCCAGCTGCTGCTGCTGCTCTCCCCCTTGCTCGTGCGTCGATTTTCAAGG
>NC_041384.1:224726393-224755437 GCF_002162155.2 Triticum dicoccoides
CGCCGGAGTTAAGGAAGAACCACCCGCAGCGGGGACGGGGGCTCGCCGGAGAGGTACCCCACTATCTATCTTAGGGTTCAGGGTGGGGGAGGGCTAGAATGCTGGCCGGGGCGACGGTGGCGAGTTGTTTCGGGGCGGCGAGGCGGTGCTGGGGCCGGCGGTTCGGCCGGTGGTGGCTGGCGGCTTAGGGGGGTGCAGGTTGAAGATGAACTACAGGCCCTCCCTAAACTACATGTCAAGTGCCTCTCTGCTACCATTGCGTTCAGTTTCGACAGTAGCATTCAGATTCCATAGTAAATTTCAGTTTCGATAGTTAAGTTCAGAGTCAACAGTTTTTACCTCATCTGTTGTAGTCAGGTGGTTTTTGGTGATGTTAATTTTACATCCATTTTACATCATCTATTGGAGATGCTATTAGAATCCCACTTGAGAACACGAGAGAGAGAGAGAGAGAGAGAGATTAAACACATAGCTACTGGTACAAACCCTCAGCCACGAGGGTGGACTACTCCCTCCTCATCATGGTGGCCGCCGGGATGATGAAGATGGCCACCGGAGATGATTGCCCCCTCCGGCAGGGTGCCAGAAAGGGTCTAGATTAGTTTTCGGTGGCTATAGAGCCTTGCGGCGGCAGAACTTCTGATCTAGGTTAACCCCGAGGGTTTTCGGAATATTTGTGAATTTATAGGGTAAAGAGGGGGTGCAGGAGGCCACCGAGGTGGGCACAACCCACTTGGGCACGCCTAGGCCCCTAGGCGCGCCCTAGTGGGTTGTGCCCCCCTTGGGGCATCCCCTAGGTGCTGCTCTGGCCCATTGGCGGTCTTCTGGTCCATAAAAAACCCACATAAAGTTTCGCGGTGTTTAGACTCCGTTTGATATTGATTTCCTGCGATGTGAAAAACAAGCAAAAAATAGCAACTGGCACTGGGCACTGGGTCAATAGGTTAGTCCCAAAAAATGATATAAAGTTGCTATAAAATGATTGTAAAACATCCAAGAATGACAAAATAACAACATGAATACTTCATAAATTATAGATACGTTGGAGATGTATTAGTATTTTGCAAATTTCTATGTTTACAATGCTCTGCAGGGAGCTACTCTAGCTAATTGCTGCCGCTCTCAATATGTATCCAGATCGAGACTCAAAGTCATCCAGATCGGTGTCAAAGCTTGCATCGATGTAACTCTTTACGAAGAATTCTTTATCACCTCCATAACCGAGAAACATTTCCTTAGTCCTCTTTAGGTACCTAAGGATAATTCTGACCGCTGTCCAGTGATCTACTCCTGGATCACTATTGTACCCCCTTGCCAAACTCATGGCAAGGCACACAACAAGTCTGGTACATAGCATGGCATACTTTATAGAACCTATGACTGAGGCATAGGGAATGACTTTCATTCTCTCTATATATTCTGCCGTGGTCGGGTTTTGAGTCTTACTCAACTTCACACCTTGTAACACAAGCAAGAACCCTTTCTTTGACTGATCCATTTTGAACTTATTCAAAACTTCATTAAGGTATGTGCTTTGTGGAAGTCTTATCAAGCATCTTGATCTATCTCTATAGATCTTGAGGCCCAATATATAAGCAGCTTCATCAAGGTCTTTCATTGAAAAATTCTTATTCAAGTATCCTTTTATGTTATCCAGAAATTCTATATCATTTCCGATCAACAATATGTCATCCACATATAATACCAGAAATGCTACAGAACTCTCACCCACTTTCTTGTAAATACAGGCTTCACCATAAGTCTATATAAAACCATATGCTTTGATCACCTCATCAAAGCGTATATTCCAACTCCGAGATGCTTGCACCAGTCCATAGATGGATTGTTGGAGTTTGCACACTTTGTTAGCACCTTTAGGATCAACAAAACCTTCTGGTTGCATCATATACAATTCTTCTTTAAGAAATCCATTAAGGAATGCAATTTTGACATCCATTTGCTAGATTTCATAATCATAAAATGTGGCAATTTCTAACATCATTTGGACATACTTAAGCATCTCTATTGGTGAGAAAGTCTCATCGTAGTCAACTCCTTGAACTTGTCGAAAACCTTTCGCAACAAGTCGAGCTTTGTAGACATTGGTATTACCATCAACGTCCGTCTTTTTCTTGAAGATCCATTTACTCTCAATGGCCTGCTGACCTTCGGGCTAGTCCACCAAAGTCCACACTTTGTTCTCATGCATGGACCCTATCTCAGATTTCATGGCCTCAAGCCATTTATCGGAATCTGGGCTCGTCATAGCTTCTTCATAGTTCGAAGGTTTGCCGTTGTCTAACAACATGACTTCCAGAACAAGATTACCGTACCACTCTGGTGCGGATCATGCTCTGGTTGACCTACGAGGTTTAGTAACAGCTTGATCTGAAGTTTCATGATCATTATCATTTGCTTCCTCTCTAGTTGGTGTAGGCATCACTGGAACGGTTTTCTATGATGTGCTACTTTCCAATTCGAGAGAAGGTACAATTACCTCATCAAGTTCTACTTTCCTCCTATTCACTTATTTAGAGAGAAACTCCTTCTCTAGAAATGTTCCATTCTTGGCAACAAAGATCTTGCCTTTGGATCTATGGTAGAAGGTGTACCCAATTGTTTCCTTAGGGTATCCTATGAAGACACACATCTAATTTGGGTTCGAGCTTATCAGGATGAAGCCTTTTGACATAAGTATCGCAACCCCAAACTTTAAGAAATGACAACTTAGGTTTCTTGCCAAACCATAGTTCGTATGGTGTCATCTCAACGGATTTAGATGGTGCCCTATTTAACGTGAAAGCAACTGTCTCTAATGCATAACCCCAAAATGATAGTGGTAAATCGGTAAGAGACATCATAGATCGCACCATATCTAATAAAGTGCGGTTACTATGTTCAGACACACCATTACGCCATGGTGTTCCAGGTGGCGTGAGTTGTGAAACAATTCCACATTGTTTTAAATGAAGCCCAAAAACGTAACTCAAATATTCGCATCCATGATCAGATTGTAGAAAATTTATTTTCTTGTTACGATGATTCTCCATTTCACTCTGAAATTCTTTGAACTTTTCAAATGTTTCAGACTTGTGTTTCATTAAGTAGATATACCTATATCTTCTCAAATCATGTGTGAAGGTCAGAAAATAACGATACCCGCCGCGTGCCTCAACACTCATCGGACCGCATACATCGGTATGTATTATTTCCAATAAGTCATTGGCTCGCTCCATTGTTCCAAAGAACAGAGTTTTAGTCATCTTGCCCATGAGGCATGGTTCGCAAGTATCAAATGACTCATAATCAAGTGATTCCAAAAGTCCATCTACATGGAGTTTCTTCACGCGCTTTACACCAATATGACCTAAACGATAGTGCCACAAATATGTTGCACTATCATTATCAACTTTGCATCTTTTGGAATCAATATTATGAATATGTGTATCACCACAACCAAGATTCAACAGAAATAGACCACTCTTCAAGGGTGCATGAACATAAAAGATATTACTCCTATAAATGGAACAACCATTATTCTCTGATTTAAATGAATAACCGTCTCGCACTAAACAAGATCCAGATATAATGTTCATGCTCAACGTTGGCACCAAATAACAATAATTCAAGTCTAAAACTAATCCTGAAGGTAGATCTAGAGGTAGCGTGCTGACAGTGATCACATCGACCTTGGAACCATTCCCGATGCGCATCGTCACCTCGTCCTTAGCCAATCTTTGTTTAATCCATAGCTCATGTTTCGAGTTACAAATATGAGCAACCGAACCAGTATCAAATACCCAGGCGCTACTACGATCATTAGTAAGGTACACATCAATAACATGTATATCAAATATACCTTTGTTCACTTTGTCATCCTGCTTATCCGCCAAATACTTGGGGCAGTTCCGCTTCCAGTGACTAGTCCCTTTGCAGTAGAAGCACTCAGTTTTAGGCTTAGGTCCAGCTTTGGGCTACTTCCCGGGAGTGGCAACTTGCTTGCCATTCTTCTTGAAGTTCCCCTTCTTTCCCTTGCCCTTTTTCTTGAAACTAGTGGTCTTGTTAACCATCAACACTTGATGCTCCTTCTTGATTTTCTACCTCCACGGCTTTGAGCATTGCAAAGAGCTCAGGAATTGTTTTCTCCATCCCTGGCATATTATAGTTCATCATGAAGCCTTTATAGCTTGGTGGCAATGATTGAAGAACTCTGTCTATAACACTATCATCTGGAAGATTAACTCCCAACTGAGTCAAGTGATTATGATACCCAGGAATTTTGAGTATGTGTTCATTGACAAAACCGTTCTCCTCTATTTTGCAGCTATAGAACTTGTTGGAGACTTCATATCTCTCAACTCGGGCATTTGCTTGAAATGTTAACTTCAACTCCTGGAACATTTCATATGCTCCATGACGTTCAAAATGTCTTTGAAGTCCCGATTCTAAGCTGCAAAGCATGGCACACTAAACTATCGAGTAGTCATCAGATCGAGCTTGCCAGACATTCAAAACATTAGCATCTCCTCCTGTAGAAGGCCTTTCACCTAGCGATGCATCAGGGACATAATTCCTTTGTGCAGCAATGAGGATAATCCTCAAGTTACAGACCCAGTCCGTGTAGTTGCTACCATCATCTTTCAACTTAGCTTTCTCTAGGAACGCATTAAAATTCAGGGGAATGGTAGCATGGGCCATTGATCTACAACATAGATATGCAAATAGTATCATGACTAAGTTCATGATAAATTAAGTTCAATTAATGAAATTAGTTAAGAATTCCCACTTAGATAGACATACCGCAAGTCATCTAAATGATACGTGATCCAAATCAACTAATCCATGTCCGATCATCACATGAGATGGAGTAGTCATCAATGGTGAACATCTCTATGTTGATCATATCTACTAGATGATTCACGTTCGACCTTTCAGTCTCCAGTATTTCGAGCCCATGTCTGTACATGCTAGGATCGTCAAGTTTAACCCGAGTATTCCGCATGTGCAAAACTGTCTTGCACCCATTGTATGTGAACATAGAGTCTATCACACCCGATCATCACGTGGTGTCTCAACACGATGAACTGTAGCAACGTTGTATACTCAGGGAGAACACTTTTACCTTGAAATTTAGTGAAGGGATCATCTTATAATGCTACCGCCGTTCTAAGCAAAATAAGATGTATAAACGATAAACATCACATTTTTTCTCAATCAAAATATGTGACATGATATGGCCATCATCATCTTGTGCTTTTGATCTCCATCTCCAAAGCATCATTATGATCTCCATCGTCACCGGCTCAACACCTTAATCTCCATCGTAGCGTCATGGTCGTCTCGCTAACTGTTGCTTCTACAACTATCGCTAACGCATAGTGATAAAGTAAAGCAATTACATGGCGTTTGTATTTCATACAATAAAGAGACAACCATAAGGCTCCTGCCGGTTGTCAGATATCGTACAAAACATGATCATCTCATACAATAACGTTTATCACATCATGTCTTGACCATATCACATCACAACATGCCCTGCAAAAACAAGTTAGACATCCTCTACTTTGTTGTTGCAAGTTTTACGTGGCTGCCACGGGCTTCTAGCAAGAACCGTTCTTACCTACGCATAAAACCACAACGGTGTTTCGTCAAGTTTGCTGTTTTAACCTTTTTCAAGGATCGGCCACATTAAAATTCGATTCAACTAAAGTAGGAGAAACAGACACCCGCTAGCCACCTTTATGCAAAACTAGTTGCTTGTTAGTCGGTGGAACCGGTCTCATGTGCGTGGACATGTAAGGTTAGTCCGGGCCACTTCATCCCACAATACCACTGAATCAAAATAAGACATTGGTGGTAAGCAGTATGACCATCACCGCCCACAAATCTTTGTGTTCTACTCGTGCATACCTGATAACCCACAAGTATCGGGGATCGCAACAGTTTTCGAGTGTAGAGTATTCAACCCAAATTTATTGATTCGACACAAGGGGAGCCAAAGAATATTCTCAAGTATTAACAGTTGAGTTGTCAATTCAACCACACCTGAAAGACTTAATATCTGCATCAAAGTATTAAGTAGCAAAGTAATATGATAGTAGCGGTAAAGGTGGCAAAAGTAATAGTTTTTATTTTGTAGTGATTGTAACAGTAATAACGGAAAATTAAATAAGCCAAGATCAATATGTGAAAAGGTCGTAGGCAATGGATCAGTGATGGATAATTATGTCGGATGCGATTCCCCATGCAATAGTTATAACATAGGGTGACACAGAACTAGCTCCAGTTCATCAATGTAATGTAGGCATGGATTCCGAACATAGTCATACGTGCTTATGGAAAAGAACTTGTATGACATATTTTGTCCTACCCTCCCATGGCAGCGGGGTCCTATTGTAAACTAAGGGATATCAAGGCCTCCTTTTAATAGAGTATCGGACCAAAGCATGAACACATAGTGAATACATGAACTCCTCAAACTACGGTCATCACCGGGAGTGCTCCTGATTATTGTCACTTCGGGGTTACCGGATCATAACACATAGTAGGTGACTATTGACTTGCAAGATAGGATCAAGAAATCACATATATTCATGAAAACATAATAGGTTCAGATCTGAAATCATGGCACTCGAGCCCTAGTGACAATTATTAAGCATAGCAAAGTCATAGCAACATCAATCTCAGAACATAATGGATACTAGGGATCGAACCCTAACAAAACTAACTCAATTACATGATAAATATCATCCAACCCATCATCGTCCAGCAAGCCTACGATGGAATTACTCACGCATGGCGGCGATCATCATGAAATTGGTGATGGAGGAAGGTTGATGATGATGATGATGGCGATGGATTCCCCTCTCTGGAGCCCCGAACGGACTCCAGATCAACCCTCCCGGGAGAGATTAGGGCTTGGCGGCGGCTCCGTATCATAAAATTCGATGAATCCTTCTCTTTGCTTTTTCTCCCATAACGTGAATATATAGAGTTGGAGTTGAGGTCGGTGGAGCACCAGGGGGCCCACGAGGCAGGGGGCACGCCCAGGGGGTAGGCGCGCCCCCACCCTCGTGGACAAGGTGTGGCCCCCTGGCCTTGATTATTTCGCCAGTATTTTTTATATATTCCAAAAATATTCTTTGTTGATTTTCAGGTCATTCTGAGAACTTTTATTTCTACACAAAAATAACACCATGGCAATTCTGCTGAAAACAACATCACTCTGGGTTAGTTCCATTCAAATCATGCAAGTTAGAGTCCAAAACAAGGGCAAAAGTGTTTGGAAAAGTAGATACGACGGAGACGTATCAACTCCCCAAAGCTTAAACCTTTGCTCAGGTGTCATCCCTGGATCAGTAATGCTGACACCACACAGTACTCGGAGGATTTATAACAGAGTAGCAATCACACACTTATTACATCGAGTGTCTCAATAGAGAACTTATTACAATAAATATGGCATAAGGCCATCTAATAACTATAACAGCGGAAGGCTTGGAAGATAAGTGAGTCCATCAACTCCAACGGCATCACTGAGTTTAGAACCACGACCTAAAACTCCTTAATCGTCGTCTGAAAAGTCTGCAACATTAACGTTGCAGCCCGAAACGGGTCAGTACATGGAATATGCTGGCAAAGTAACACATAGAGAGTAATAGAATGAAACAACTATACTATATGCATATTTGGCTGGTGGAAAGCTCTATGGTTACAGTTTTGCGTAAAGCCAATTTTTCCCTACTACAAAGGAATAAATTTTATTTAACTATCATGGTAGTTGTTAAACATTGAGAATGGTTGACAGCATCCTCAATCCCAATTAAGCATCATCATTAACAAAACCCAACAAAATTAATTTAGAGTAACATGTTGAGATTCACATGATAATCCAAGTACTAGATACTCAAGCTGTCCATAACCGGGGACACGGCTAACCATGATTAGTTTATACACTCTGTAGAGGTTTGCGCACTTTTCCCCACAAGACTCGATCACCCCCGTTTGGTTTCTCGCACTACATGGTGTTTGAGAAACGGATGACCGAGACATAGTCTCTCAGAAGCGCTAGCACCTTACGATGGATAGACCGTTACACCTACTTTCCCCTACATCTGCTAGTCTACCCTGTAAGAGTTCGCACGACTTAATCAACTATGCTAGAGCCCATAATAGCTTGTGGCTGCACACGGAAGTTTCTAGTATGAAAAATCTCATGATCCCTTTGGGCCTGGGTGGCGGTCCATAAAGAAAAACAGGCAATCCTGGAATACCCAGGTACCTCAATCCACCCAGATGTGTGTTTAAGGTGCCACCTTAGATAAACCATTAATTAACAAACTCACATCTATCATGGATATCACTCACCCAATCCACGTCTATTAGCATAGCATGGCATAATAGGCAAACGTAGAAGTAACTCCCAAAGGTTTGATAATGCAACAGGTAATAGGTACTACCTCAACTACTTCCCATCCCACAATTTAATTAGATCCTAATCATGCAATGTTTGAGGATTGATCTAATGCAATAAAACTGGGTAGTAGGAGGTATGATCAAAGTGTTCCTTGCCTTGTTGATGATCCGCGAAACCTAGAGATTCGAAGTAGCAAGCGGCGCACTTCGGGTATTCTATCGCAGACAAACAACCAAGCATACAATAAGTATTCATCTAATGCACGGGTAAAACTCAAATAAGAGATCTAACTAGAAGGTTCAACTTAAGAACTCCGGTTTGCAAAAAGAATCAAATCAAACGAAACGACGAAAGTCAAACGGCAAAAGAAACAAGCTTCGTTTACTATTCTGGATCTAGGGCAATTTTTACACTGGCAAAAACTTGTTTAAGTTGGTTAAACGGATAGAGGGTTTCGACACGAAACTCCAGGCGCTTGAATCGCCTAATTCCGATAAACGAGCGAAAAGTTATACTAAAACGAAAATCGGATCAGGAATCACGATCAGAAAAATCACGGATTTAATCCGAGAAAAAGAAAAACGACGAACGTTCACTAGAACGAACAAACGGACGAACGCACGCTAAATAAATAAACCAGAAAAACCGATCTATTTTAAAAAAAAACCGAAACTAAAAAAAATAAAAACCATGACTTTTTCCCTTTTTTTCTCTCTTTTTTTTTAAAAAACGGGCGGCGAAAACGAGGTTGACCTCGGGCGGTGGGTCTGACGACGGCGGCGGCGGGCGGCGGTGGCGGCTGATTAGGGTTTCGGGCGTGGTGGGCTGGTGATTCGGGTCGGGCGGCTTATAAATGCTGCCCCCGGGCGGAGTCCCGCTCGGGTACGGCCCAAAGTCGATTCGCGTTTTTTTTAAATTATTCCGTGCAGAAAAACAAATAAAAGAAATACTAAACAGACTCCAAAAATTCCGAAATAAATTTTCTCGGGCTTCTAAAATGAAGCCGCACAAGGTGAACATTTATTTGGGACATAAATGCAATTCTGAAAAACGCACATTTTTCCTAAATTCAAATAAAATACGAAAAACTCCGAAATAAATTCTTATTTGATTTTATTATTAAATCCTCAATATTTCTTTATTTTGGGAAAGTCATTTTATTCCCTCTCTCATATTTTTGTAACAGAAATAATTGATAATAAAATAATTGAAATCAAATGATCCTATTCGCAAAATTTGAGAAAACTCAAATATGGAAATAACGAAATCCCCAACTCTCTTCGTGGGTCCTTGAGTTGCGTAGAATTTCTAGGATCAAAACCAAAAGCAAATAAATTCTGATATGCAATGATGGTCTAATGTATAACATTCCAAATTGAAAATTTGGGATGTTACAAATCTACCCCCCTTAAGATGAATCTCGCCCTCGAGATTCGGGTTGGCTAGAAAATAGGTGAGGGTGGTCCCTGAGCAAATCTTCCTCTCGCTCCCAGGTGGCTTCATCCTCCGTGTGGTGGCTCCACTGAACCTTGCAAAACTTGATAACCTTGCTGCGGGTGACTCAACTGGCATACTCTAGAATCTTAACTGGTTTCTCCTCATAGGTCAAATCGTTATCCAACTGAATTGCTTCCAATGGCATGGTGTCTCTCAAGGGTATGTCAGCCATCTCCGGGTGGCACTTCTTCAACTGAGAAACGTGGAACACATCATGAACTCCTGACAATCCTTCAGGCAATACCAACTTGTAGGCCACTTCTCCCATACGTTCCAATACTCGGTATGGTCCTACAAATCGTGGCGCTAACTTTCCTTTAACACCAAAGCGCTTTGTTCCCTGAAGTGGGGATACTCGAAGATAACCTCTATCTCCAACTTCGTAAACTGTCTCCTTGTGTTTAGAATCTGCATAACTCTTCTGTCTAGACTGGTCTATCTTGAGCCTATTGCGAATCAATTTCACCTTTTGTTCAGACTCCTTAATCAAGTCAGGTCCAAACAACTGGCGGTCTCCAACTTCATCCCACGACAAGGGTGTCCTGCACCTCCTTCCGTACAAGGCTTAGAAAGGGGCCATCTTTAAACTGGATTGATAACTGTTGTTGTAAGAGAACTCTGCATACGGCAAATTCTTATCCCAACTAGATCCATAATCTAGCGCACAAGCTCTCAGCATGTCCTCCAAAATCTGATTGACTCTCTCGGTCTCTCCATCTGTCTGTGGATGAAAAGCTGTGCTGAACTCAAGCCTGGTACCCAAAGTTTTGTGCAACTGATTCCAGAACTTTGAGGTAAACTGGGTTCCTCTATCTGATACTATACTCCTCGGAACTCCATGTAAGCATACAATCCAGGTCATGTATATCTTTGCCAACTTAGCACTGGTGTAAGTGGTCTTTACTGGGATGAAATGAGCTACTTTCGTCAACCGATCAACTACAACCCAAATCGAGTCATAGCCTGAACGAGTCCTGGGTAATCCCGTGATAAAATCCATGCCTAACTTATCCCACTTCCATTCGGGTATCGACAATGGTTGTAGCAATCCTGCTGGCTTCTGATGCTTTGCTTTTACTCTCTGACATACATCACAAACTGCTACATACTCCGCAATATCTTTCTTCATTCTGGTCCACCAGAAAATATCCTTCAAATCCAAATACATCTTGGTATTTCCTGGGTGAATCGAATACGGTGAATCATGTGCCTCTTGCAGAATCAACTTCCTGATCTCCGGGTCATTGGGCACATAAACACGGTCTTCAAATCATAGGGTGTCGTGCTCATCCTCACGAAATGCTTTAGCCTTTCCTTCGCTCAGTTTCTCCTTTATAGAGGCAATCTCCTTGTCAGTCTTCTAAGCTTCTCTGATTCTATCCATCAAAGTTGACTGAATCTCCAATGCTGCTAGACAGCCTCTCGGAACTATTTCCAAACATAGTTCACAAAAATTTTCGGCTAACTCCCTTGGTATTTCTCCCGTCATTAGTGTATTGACATGGCTTTTGCGACTTAATGTGTCAGCTACTACATTAGCCTTTCTGGGATGGTAATGCAATCTCATATCATAATCCTTGATGAGCTCCAACCATCTCCTTTGTCTGAGGTTCAACTCCTTCTGCGTGAAAATGTACTTCAAACTCTTGTGATCCGTGTACACCTCACAATGATTTCCAATGAGGAAATGTCTCCATGTTTTAAATGCATGCACTACAGCTGCTAACTCCAAATCATGCGTAGCATAATTCAACTCGTGAGGCTTAACCTTTCTTGAGGCATATGAAACAACTCTCCCTTCCTACATAAGCACTGCTCCAAGTCCTCGACGTGAAGCGTCGCAGTACACCTCATAATCCTTGGCCTGGTCTGGCAAAATCAACACTGGTGAAGTAACCAAGCGTTTCTTCAACTCCTGGAAACTTGCCTCACACTCCTCGGTCCATATGAACTTGGTATCCTTTTTCAACAACTCCGTCATAGGCTTCACAATCTTTGATAAATTCTCAATGAATCTCTGATAGTATCCTGCGAGTCCAAGGAAACTCCGGATCTCTCCAACTGTTGTTGGTGCCTCCCACTTGGTCACGGTATCAACTTTAGTGGGATCTACTGATATACCCTCTCTGGATATAACGTGTCCGAGGAATCCTACTTCCTTCAACCAAAACTCACATTTGCTGAACTTGGCATACAACTGATGTTCTTTGAGCTTCTCAAGTACCAATCGCAAATGCTCCTTATGCTCCTCTTCACTTTTCGAGTAAACCATAATATCATCAATGAACACCACGACGAACTTATCCAAGAACTCCATAAACACTTTGTTCATCATGTTCATAAAATAGGCAGGTGCGTTAGTCAGACCAAATGACATAACGGTATACTCGTACAGCCCATACCTGGTGGTAAAAGCTGTCTTAGGTATATCCTGTTCTTGAATCTTCAACTGGTGGTATCCTGATCTAATAGAGGCAAAAGTGTATCAATGTTTCAATGAGATGGTGGCTATCGTTTCTGGGGGAGTCGACCTTGACAATCCGACTACGAACGTGCGAGACGTCACGCCTTAGCAATCGCAAAATCAACTTCCGAGGGGCTATTGACCACGCCGGAGCACGATCAACCTGACCACGAAGGTCTGTTTCCTGCAAGCAAACGAAGAACAAGCAAGAAACTGAGATTGCAATCTGGATATTGCGAATATAAGATGAAAGCTTTATTGATCAAGGTGGGGTTCTGTGATGTCTTGGTCTGGTCGTTGGACACAAACGAAGTACGAGAAGTTGCAGCTATCGCGAACTTTTAATCTAAACAAAACCCAAAGCCTAAACGATGCCCTAAGGGCTGTATATATGGAGGAGAGAGGGGGAATTTCGTGGCCCTTGGTGGAGGGGTCCGAAACCAACCCTAACTCTTGTTTCCCCACACATACGGACTCTAAAAACAGCCTATACTGAAGTACTTCGAAAATACATGGGCCTGGCCTAATAATAAGGTGACGCAGCACCTAAAATAGCCTCTGGACGAAATTTATGAAGTGGCATCTTGTATATTTCGTCCCATGCTTCATGCACTCATTATGGTGGCTTCAAAGTCCTGGAATCATCACTTGTAACTCCGTTCTTGTTCCCCTTGCGCATGCCATCATCTCCATGCTTGAACTTGCTCCAAGGTTCATCTTTCTTGTCCAAGCTAGGCCCTTCATTTGTAAGCAAAACAAATGTATCCAATTTAGGCAGCATCATATTCTCATGAACATTAGAATCTTTACCAAGAAACGAAAGTACCTGATAATTCAATTGGCGTGCGTGAGCTCTAGTAATCGGTCTAGTGTGTATAGCAGCAGGGGCTGTGGGTGTAACAATGGTATTGATGTCCTGATCCTACAGACTACTAACAAGTGGTGGTGGTGGCGGGTGTCACAAATCCGTCAAGCAAATCTCAAATTCTTACCAGTTCTTACCTAGCAGCAGGCGGTGATCGGGAACCGTTGTAGTCAAAACTCTCAAAAGCTTGGATAGAGTGATTGCCAAGGAGAGTCAAACGCACGACGTAGATGTATGTGGAGCTGGGAAGGCTTATAGTATGGTAGCAAAAAGGGTCAGCAAAAATCAACCAGAGATGCAAAGTTGAATAAACGCTCAACGACGGTACTGTGCTGGTCCTAGGCTAGACCGTGCTAGAGACGCGAGCCTAGAACACTAACAAAATCATGGCGCTGCACGTAAATAAGGGAAAAGCACACTCTGGAACTCTTTTTTTTGCTCTCTTTTTTTTCTTTTGCGCTCCTTTTTTTGCGCTCCTTTTTTTTGCGAGAAATCACTATAATGGCGAGTGTCTCAAAACTCTTCCCTCGTCAAACTGATAGGATGGGCACGAAATTTTTTTGACTTTTTTTTCCAAAAATCAGGGCAGCGACGCCGAAAAAGTGCGATAAAAAATCACTATGATGGCACGTGGCTCAAAAGACTCAGAAAAGCCTAAAAATAGGATAGGGAAAAATATTTTTGGTCGCCGAAATTTTGGCCTAAAAACTGCCCGGGGGTCTCCAGACTCTTTTTTTCCCGAGACCTATGCAGGCAAGATGGCAGCGGTGGTGGTATATGGTAGCGGTGGTGGTATATGGATACAGATTGGTGGTGGTATATGGATACAGATTGGTGGTGGTATATGGATACGGATTCAGAGCGGTGGCGGATAAGCAATGGTGGTAGTTGGGCGATGATGATGGTGCGGCAGCGGCGTGACAACTTATGACCAGAACTCGAAACTCTAAAAGACTAGACTCTAAGACCAGCAACTTGACACGACGATGCAACCGCAAATTCAACAAAGCAAAAACCCTAAAAAGATTATGCAAAGGCTCAGATTGGTTCGGATATGATGAACTAACCCTAATTTTTTGTGTCTGGCTTTTTCGTGGACTGTAGGTATGAAGAACAGACTCGATCTAATCTACGAAAAACTATAAAATCTCACCGAGCAACCTGGAAATTTGATACCACTTGATAGAGGCAAAAGTTTCCCGATGTTTCGATGAGATGGTGGCTATCATTTCTGGGGGAGTCGACCTTGACGATCCGACTACGAACGTGCGAGACGTCGCGCCTTAGCAATCGCTAAACCAACTTCCGAGGGGTTATTGACCACGCCGAAGCATGATCAACCTGACCACGAAGGTCTGTTTCCTGCAAGCAAACGAAGAACAAGCAAGAAACTGAGATTGAAATCTGGATATTGCGAATATAAGATGAAAGCTTTATTGATCAAGGTGGGGTTCTGTGACGTCTTGGTCTGGTCGTTGGACACAAACGAAGTACGAGAAGTTGCAGCTATGGCGAACTTTTAATCTAAACAAAACTCAAAGCCTAAACGATGCCCTAAGGGCTGTATATATGGAGGAGAGAGGGGGAATTTCGTGGCCCTTGGTGGAGGGGTCCGAAACCAACCCTAACTCTTGTTTCCCCACACATACGGACTCTAAAAATAGCCTATACTTAAGTACTTCGAAAATACATGGGCCTGGCCCAATAATAAGGTGACGCAACACCTAAAATAGCCTCTGGACGAAATTTATGAAGTGGCATCTTGTATATTTCGTCCCATGCTTCATGCACTCATTATGGTGGCTTCAGAGTCCTGGAATCATCACTTGTAACTCCGTTCTTGTTCCCCTTGCGCATGCCATCATCTCCATGCTTGAACTTGCTCCAAGGTTCATCTTTCTTGTCCAAGCTAGGCCCTTCATTTGTAAGCAAAACAAATGTGTCCAATTTAGGCAGCATCATATTCTCATGAACATTAGAATCGTTACCAAGAAACGAAAGTACCTGATAATTTAATTGGCGTGCCCGAGCTCTAGTAATAGGTCTAGTGTGTATAGCAGCAGGGGCTGTGGGTGTAACAATGGTATTGATGTCCTCATCATGATCGCAGATCGATCTTGGAAAATACCTTAGCTCCTTGCAATCGATCAAACAGATCATTGATCATTCGTAGTGGGTACTTGTTCTTGATGGTTACTTCATTCAATCCTCGATAATCAACAACCATCCTTAACGATCCATCCTTTTTCTCCACTAGAAGTACTGGTGATCCCCAAGGCGACGAACTTGGGAGAATGTAACCTTTATCCAGTAACTCCTTAATCTGCTTCTTAATCTCCACTAAATCCTTTGCAGGCATATTGTATGGTCTCTTTGATATTGGCCCTGTGCCTGGCAATAGCTCAATCAAAAACTCAATATCTCTATCCGGTGGCATGCCTGGCAACTCTTCTGGAAATACTTCAGGGAAATCCCTTACCACTGGTACCTCCTCCTGCACAACTCCTGTTAAACAATTTACTTGAGTCCCTTTTGGCACATGTCGGGATACATACTTGATCCTTCTCCCATCTGGGTTAGTAAGCAAAATTGTCTTACTGGCGCAATCAATGTTTCCTCGGTACATCGACAGCCAATCCATACCCAGAATTACATCCAATCCTTGTGATTCCAAAATGATTAAATCCGAGGGAAACACATGCCTACCTATACTCAATGGCACTTGAAAACATCCTTGACTGGCCATATACTCCGCTCCTGGTGAGCTTACTAGCATAGGTGTTTTAAGAACCTTAGTGGGCAGGTTATACTTATCCACAAATCCTCTTGATATGTATGAATGCGATGCACCAGTATCAAAAAGAACGAGTGCAGTAAATGACTTAACCAAAAACTTACCGATTATGGCATCCAGCTGCTCTTCAACCTCCTCCACGTTAACGTGGTTCACCTGTCCCCTGTTGAAAGGGTTCGGCTTCTTCCTAGAGCTTCCATTGCCATTCTGGCCTTCAGGACATTCATTGGCATAATGTCCGGTCTTCTGGCACTTAAAGCAAGTGACTTGGCTCAGGTCCTTCTTGGCTGGGGTTGATGGGTTGGTACGGTTCTGGCCATTCCTTCCTCCATTGCCATTACCATTCTTGGTGCCTTTGTGATTGTGCGAGCTACCTCCTCCATGGGTATGCTGAAAATATCCTCCCGATCTAGGGGTAAAACGTGGCTTCTGCTGGGCTCCAGAATTGTACTTCCCTTGTCCATACTTCCTCTTGCGGTTCTCACTTTGCTGCTGCTTGCCTTCAATCATAAGAGCACGGTCTACCAACTCCTGGTAGTTGTAGAAGGTTGCTACCATCAACTACATGCTCAACTCATCATTCAGTCCTTCTAGAAACTTCTCCTGCTTAGCTGCATCCGTAGCAACGTCATCTGGGGCATAACGTGCTAATTTACTAAAGTCCTCCACATACTGGCCAACTGTTCGTCCTCCTTGGCGCAAGTTGCAAAACTCTCGCTTCTTCATGGCCATAGCTCCTTCTGAAACATGGGCAGTACGAAAAGCCTACTGAAACTGGTCCCATGTGACAGTGTCGACAGGGAAAGTGGCTGTGAAATTCTCCCACCATGATGCTGCGGGTCCTTCAAGCTGATGTGCGACAAACTTCACCTTCTCCGCATCTGTGCATCCTGCTGTGGTCAAATCTCTAGCTGTCTTGCGGAGCCAATCATATGCTACTATCGGCTCGGTGCTACTGGAAAACACTGGCGGATTCAGCCTAAGAAAACGGGCTAAGTGATCAACAGGTGGTGGTGGTGGTGGGTTGTTGTTGTTGTTCCCCTGATTCTGATTCTGAACTAGCAACTGCATCAATGTGTTCTGCTGCTGGATCAACTGGGTGAGCTCCGGTGGAAAGGTAAATCCGGGGTCACGTCTCGGAGGCATCTAAGGGTTTAGAAAAGATGAGATTTAAGAATAGAGGGGGTCTAAAGTGAAAACACTACCCATATGCACATGAGGCAAAAGCAAACAATTCACTTCATTCATTCAAACAAGGGCATACAATCAATCTAACTATCGCAAAAGTGCTCGACCTACTGTATTTACATGGTGGACTACTACTACTGATGAGGTGGTCTACTAGAAATATTCTTCGGTTGCAGACTCCATGATATCTGCTCCGGCTTCATCAACATAGTCATCATCGCTGTCATCTGGGTCCAAGTCGGTGTCGTCAATGATGATGTAGTCTTTCGGGTGAATCTCCTTGGGTTCTTCATCTTCATCTACTAGTGTAGGGCCTCCCATAAATATCCCGATCTTCTTGATCAGATCGTCATTCTTCTCCACCAATACTTCAAATTCTTCTTCATAATCTTCACGTGTAGTCCTGAGTTCTTCCTCCAGTTCCTTGATTATTGTCTTTGCCTTCTTCAGGTCTATCATGTCGGCGCACATCTGGTTCTCTTGTCGTCAAATGTGCTGGTTTAACTCCTGGATAAAAGCTGCAATTGATCTATCCTTTCTGGTGCTGATCATCTCCCAGTGCTCATCTCGGCGCCCACAAATCTGGTAGATAGTATCCTTGAGATCTTTGCGGTAGACTCCTCCAATGCATCCCATGGCGATATGAGCTACCATGCTCTTTCCTAGACTCCAAGTTGGTGCATCAAAAGAAAACTCTATGGGCTCAGTGACTGGCATGAACGTCCTTCCCGGAACTTGAACTTGAATCATCCAGCGCTCTTCTTCAGGTAAAGTGGTGTTGTAGGTTCCGGTGAAGCTTGGTACTCCTATGTTCAGGTATCTAGTGACTTCCTTCAAGTGATCTCCAAAGGGTGCATCGTCATCCGGTTGCGTGAACTTGTTCCTTGCATCCGCCATCCTAAAGAGTAGAAAAGATGAGAGGTCAGAAGAGAAGAGAGTGAATAGTGATCTAGGTCTTTAGCTTAGTGGTCGTGTCCTACAGTCAGCGTGTGCTCTGATACCATCTCTATAGTGACCAGACCTCAAACAGTCTGATCTCTGTGCTCAGGTGTCATCCCTGGATCAGTAATGCTGACACCACACAGTACTCGGAGGATTTATAACAGAGTAGCAATCACACACTTATTACATCGAGTGTCTCAATAGAGAACTTATTATAATAAATATGGCTTAAGGCCATCTAATAACTATAACAGCGGAAGGCTTGGAAGATAAGTGAGTCCATCAACTCCAACGGCATCACTGAGTATAGAACCACAACCTAAAACTCCTTAATCGTCGTCTGAAAAGTCTGCAACATTAACGTTGCAGCCCAAAACGGGTCAGCACATGGAATATGCTGGCAAAGTAACACATAGAGAGTAATGGAATGAAACAGCTATACTATATGCATATTTGGCTGGTGGAAAGCTCTATGGTTATAGTTTTGCGTAAAGCCAAATTTTCCCTACTACAAAGGAATAAATTTTATTTAACTATCATGGTAGTTGTTAAACATTGAGAATGGTTGACAGCATCCTCAATCCCAATTAAGCATCATCATTAACAAAACCCAACAAAATTAATTTAGAGTAACATGTTGAGATTCACATGATAATCCAAGTACTAGATACTCAAGCTGTCCATAACCGGGGACACGGCTAACCATGATTAGTTTATACACTCTGCAGAGGTTTGCACACTTTTCCCCACAAGACTCGATCGCCTCCGTTTGGTTTCTCGCACTACATGGTGTTTGAGAAACGGATGACCGAGACATGGTCTTTCAGAAGCGCTAGCACCTTACGATGGATAGACCGTTACACCTACTTTCCCCTACATCTGCTAGTCTACCCTGTAAGAGTTCGCATGACTTAATCAACTATGCTAGAGCCCATAATAGCTTGCGGCTGCACACGGAAGTTTCTAGTATGAAAAATCTCATGAGCCCTTTGGGCCTGGGTGGCGGTCCATAAAGAAAAACAGGCAATCCTGGAATACCAGGTACCTCAATCCACCCAGATGTGTGTTTAAGTTGCCACCTTAGATAAACCATTAATTAACAAACTCACAACTGTCATGGATATCACTCACACAATCCACGTCTACTAGCATAGCATGGCATAATAGGCAAACGTAGAATTAACTCCCAAAGGTTTGATAATACAACAGGTAATAGGTACTACCTCAACTACTTCCCATCCCACAATTAATTAGATCCTAATCATGCAATGTTTGAGGATTGATCTAATGCAATAAAACTGGGTAGTAGGAGGTATGATCAAAGTGTTACTTGGCTTGCTGATGATCCGCGAAACCTAGAGATTCGAAGTAGCAAGCGGCGCACCCCGGGTATTCTATCGTAGACAAAAAAACAAGCATACAATAAGTATTCATCTAATGCACGAGTAAAACTCAAATAAGAGATCTAACTAGAAGGTTCAACTTAAGAACTCCGGTTTGCAAAAAGAATCAAATCAAACGAAACGACGAAAGTCAAACGGCAAAAGAAACAAGCTTCGTTTACTATTCTGGATCTAGGGCAATTTTTACAGTGGAAAAACTTGTTTAAGTTGGTTAAACGGATAGAGGGTTTCGATACGAAACTCCAGGCGCTTGAATCGCCTGATTCCGATAAACGAGCGAAAAGTTATACTAAAACAAAAGTCGGATCAGGAATCGCGATTAGAAAAATCGCGGATTTAATCCGAGAAAAAGAAAAACGACGAACGTTCGCTAGAATGAACGAACGGACGCACGCTCGCTAAATAAATAAACCGGAAAAACCGATCTATTTAAAAAAACTGAAACTGAAAAAAAATAAAAACCGCGACTTTTTTTCTTTTTTCCTTTTTTTCTCTTTAAAAAAACGGGCGGCGAAAACGAGGTTGACCTCGAGCGGCGGGTCCGGTGGCGGCGGAGGCGGGCGGAGGCGGCGGCTGATTAGGGTTTCGGGCGCGGTGGGCTGGCGGCTCGGGTCGGGCGGCTTATAAAGGCTGCCCCCGGGCGGAGTCCGGCTCGGGTACGGCCCAAAGTCGGTTCACGTTTTTTTAATTATTCCACACAGAAAAGCAAATAAAAGAAATACTAAATGGACTCGAAAAATCCCGAAATAAATTTTCCCGGGCTTCTAAAATCAAGCCGCACAAGGTGAACATTTATTTGGGGCCTAAATGCAATTTTGAAAAACACACATTTTTCCTAAATTTAAATAAAATACCGAAAAACTCCAAAATAAATTCTTATTTGATTTTATTATTAAATCCTCAATATTTCTTTATTTTGGGAAAGTCATTTTATTCCCTCTCTCATATTTTTGTAATAGAAATAATTGATAATAAAATAATTAAAATCAAATTATCCTATTCGCAAAATTTGAGAAAACTCAAATATGGAAATAATGAAATCCCCAACTCTCTCCGTGGGTCCTTGAGTTGCGTAGAATTTCTAGGATCAAAACCAAAAGCAAATAAATTATGATATGCAATGATGGTCTAATGTATAACATTCCAAATTGAAAATTTGGGATGTTACACGTATCAACTCCCCCAAGCTTAAACCTTTGCTTGTCCTCAAGCAATTCAGTTGATAATCTGAAAGTGATAAAGAAAAACTTTTACAAACTCTGTTTGCTCTTGTTGTTGTAAATATGTAAAGCCAGCATTCTAGTTTTCAGCAAAGGTTATGAACTAACCATATTCAGAATAACATTTAGGTCTCATGTTTACTCATATCAATGGCATAATCAACTAGTGAGCAATAATAATAAATCTCGGATGAAAACACTTTCTCAAAACAATCATAATATGATATAACAGGATGGTATCCCGCTAGCCCTTTTTGAGACCGCAAAACATAAATGCTAAGCACCCCTGAAGATCAAGGGCTGACTGGAAATTGTAATTCATGGTAAAAGAGATCCAGTCACAGCCATACTCAATGTAAACTAATAGTAATGCATGCAAATGACAACGGTGCTCTCCAACTGGTGCTTTTTAATAAGAGGATGATAACTCAACATAAAAGTAAATAGATAGGCCCTTCGCAGAGGGAAGCAGGGATTTGTAGAGGTGCTAGAGCTCGGTTTTGAAATAGTGATGAATAATATTTTGAGCGGTATACTTTCATTGTCAACATACCAACCGAGAGATCTCGATATCTTCCATGCTACACACATTATAGGCGGTCCCAAGCAGAATGGTAAAGTTTATACTTCCCCACCACCAACAAGCATCAATCCATGGCTTGCCCGAAACAACGGGTGCCTCCAACTAACAACAATCCTGGGGGAGTTTTGTTTGTAATTATTTTGATTTGGTTTGAGCATGGGACTGGGCATCCCGGTGACCAACCATTTTCTCGTGAGTGAGGAGCGGAGTCCACTCCTCTTGAGAATAACCCGCCTAGCATGGAAGATACAGACAGCCCTAGTTGATACATGAGCTATTCGAGCATACAAAATAGAATTTCATTTGAAGGTTTAGAGTTTGGCACATACAAATTTACTTGGAACGGCAGGTAGATACCACATATAGGAAGGTATGGTGGACTCATATGGAATAACTTTTGGGGTTTATGGAATTGGATGCACAAGCAGTATTCCCGCTTAGTACAAGTGAAGGCTAGAAAGAGACTGGTAAGTGACTAGCTAGAGAGCGACAATAGTCATAAACATGCATTAAAATTAATCAACAATGAGTGCAATCATGAGTAGGATATAGTTCACCATGAACATAAATATCGTGGAGGCTATGTTGATTTTGTTTCAACTACATGCGTGAACATGTGCCAAGTCAAGCCACTTGAATCGTTCAAAGGAGGATACCACCCTATCATACCACATCACAATCATTTTAATAGCATGTTGGCACGCGAGGTAAACCATTATAAAATCCTAGAAAATTAAGCATGGCATGAGCAACTATAGTCTCTAATTGTCATTGCAAACATGTTTCATTCATAATAGGCTGAATCAGGAACGATGAACTAATCATATTTACAAAAACAAGAGAGGTCGAGTTCATACCAGCTTTTCTCATCTCAATCAGTCCATCATATATCGTCATTATTGCCTTTCACTTGCACAACCGAATAGTGTGGATAATAATAATAGTGCACGTGCATTGGACTAAGCTAGAATCTGCAAGCATTCAATTCAAGGGAGATGACAAGGTAATATGGGCTCTTTGTTAGATCAACAGTAATGCATATGAGAGCCACTCAACATTTTCATTAAGGTCTTCTCCTCTAGACCCCCACAGAAAAGAAAAGAAACAAAACTATTTACACGGGAAAGCTCCCAACAAGCAAAAGAAGAACGAGAAATGTTTTTGGGTTTTTTTTAATTACTACTACTACATCATGGAAAGTAAACTAGCTAAAAGCTACAACTATTTTTTTGGTTTTTATTAAGGTTTTTCAAACACACAAGAAGAATGCTAGAAAAGAAAATAAACTAGCATGGATAGTACAATGAAAAAGTATGGGCACCGACAACTGGCATGAGTGTGTGAACATGAATGTAATGCCGGTGAGAAGTACGTACTCCCCCAAGCTTAGGCTTTTGGCCTAAGTTGGTCTATGGCCATGGCTAGCCTGGTGGGTATCCGAAGTTGAAGCTGTGGTCGTACTGAGATGCAGCAGCTACTGCCTGACAAGCTGCAGCTTGGAGGTGAGCTGCCTCCGTCCTCCTCTCGTACTCGTTCGCCTCCTCCCTAGTTATAACATATCTCCCTTTTGCCCTAATGTCAAAGAAAGTAGGAGCAGGGAGAGCAAGATGGACGATGCGCCGTCTGTCAAAGATTAGTCGGTACTGGAGGAACTGCTCATTCCTCTAAAAAAATTCTGAAATTTTTAGTGATTAAAAATAAAAGGGAACCAAACTCAACAAAATTTATAGCAACTACTCCTACAACTGCCTAGAGGCTATATCATGCATTAAAACTACTTTTGACTACATAAATTTGGCATGCAAGCTCAAGAACAGGGTCACCTAAGCAGCAAAAAATTGCAATAAATAAAGCACTAGAAGAAAAACTAATTGGACCATTGGAGGAGTTACATACCGAATAACAATCCCCCAAAGCAGTTTTATGAATGGAGCTTTGAGCAAGGAGATCGAAAATGGCAGCAAGATGAGCTAGAACTCGGGTTTGAGCTGGTTGATGATTTTTTCTGGAGGAAGACGAAGTGTGTGTGTGCAATAATAAGTGGAGGGGGCCCACGTGGGGTCCATGAGGCAGGGGGCGCGCCCAGGGGGTAGGGCACGCCTTCCACCCTCGTGGGCACATGGTGGGTCCCCCTGGTGTGTTCTCAGTGCCAAAAATTCTTAAATATCCCAGAAAAAATCATATTAAATTTTCAAGACATTTGGAGAATTTTTATTTTTGGGGTATTTTTTATTGCAAGGATAATTCACAAAACAGACAGAAAATACTAATTTTGCTTTATTTAAACAAAATAATAGAAAGTAAAAGTAGGGTACAGAGAGTTGTGTTTTCTAACTTCATCCATCTCATGCTCATCAAAAGGAATCCACTAACAAGGTTGATCAGGTCTTGTTAACAAACTCATTCTGAATCGCATGAAACTGAAGAATTTTCGAATAACACTAGGTTACCTCAACGGGGATATGCACGTCCCCGACAATAAGAATATCATGTTTCTTCTTGACAGTAGGAAGAGGAAATTCAAAACCTCCAATAGTAATCATTGAAAATTTTCCAATAGAATTGATACTGTGGACTTGAGGTTGTTTCCTCAGAAAGTGTACCGTATGATCATTACAATTAACATGAAAAGTGACATTGCCTTTGTTGCAATCAATAACAGACCCTGCAGTATTTAGAAAGGTTCTACCAAGAATAATAGACATACTATCGTCCTTGGGAATATCAGGAATAACAAAGTCCGTTAAGATACTAACGTTTGCAACCACAACGGGCACATCCTCACAAATACCGACAGGTATAGCGGTTGATTTATCAGCCATTTGCAAAGATATTTCAGTAGGTGTCAACTTATTCAAATCAAGTCTACGATATAAAGAGATAGAGGCATACCACTAACACCAGCTCCAAGATCACATAAAGCAGTTTTCACATAGTTTCTTTTAATGGAGCATGGTATAGTTGGTACTCCTAGATCTCCAAGTTTCTTTGGCATTCCACCCTTAAAAGTGTAGTTAGCAAGCATGGTGGAAATTTCAGCTTCCGGTATCTTTCTTTTATTAGTAACAATATCTTTCATATACTTAGCATAAGGATTCATTTTAAGCATATCAGTCAAATGCATACGCAAAAAGATAGGTCTAATCATTTCTGCAAAGCGCTCAAAATCCTCATCATCCTTTTTCTTGGATGGTTTAGGAGGAAAGGGCATGGGTTTGTGAACCCATATGGTTCTCTTTCTTTACCGTGCTTCCTAGCAACAAAGTCACTCTTATCATAACGTTGATTCTTTGATTGTGGGTTATCAAGATCAACAGCAGGTTCAATCTCTACATCATTGTTATTACTAGGTTGAGCATCAACGTGAACATCATCATTAATATTATCACCAGGTTCATGTTCATTACCAGATTGTGTTTCAGCATCAGAAATATAAATATCATTGGGATTCTCAGGTTTGTCAACTACAGGTTCACTAGAAGCATGCAAAGTCCTATCATTTTTCTTTTTCTTCTTCTTAGAAGAACTAGGTGCATCAACATTAAATCTCTGAGAATCTTGCTCAATTCTCTTGGGGTGGCCCTCATGATACAAAGGTTGCTGAGTCATTTTACTCCCTCTAGTCATAATTCTAACAACATTAACATATTTCTTATTATTTAATTCATTGAGCAAATCATTCTGAGCTTTAAGTACTTGTTTTACTTGAGTGGTAACCATAGAAGCATGTTTGCTAATGAGTTTAAGTTCACCTTTAACTCTAGGCATATAATTACTCAAGTGTTCAATCATATGAGCATTACGTTTCAATTGTCTACCAACATAAGCATTGAAGTCTTCTTGTTTAATCATAAAAACATCAAACTCATCCAAGCATTGGCTAGCAATTTTAGTAGACGAGATTTCACATTTATCAAATCTATAGAGAGAATTTACCTTTCCTACCTGTGTCGGGTTATCAAGACCATGTATTTTTTCAATAGGTGGTAAATTCTTAACATCTTCAGCTTTAATACCTTTTTCTTTCATAGATTTCTTTGCCTCTTGCATATCTTCAGGACTGAGAAATAGAATACCCCTTTTCTTTGGAGTTGGCTAAGGAGTTGGTTCAGGAAGTGTCCAATCATTTTCATTAGTCAACATATTATTCAATAGCAATTCAGCTTGATCAACAATTCTTCCCCTGAAAACACAACCAGCGCAACTATCCAGATGGTCTCTGGAAGCATCGGTTAGTCCATTATAAAAGATATCGAGTATTCCATTTTTCTTGAGAGGATGAATGGGCAAAGCATTAAGTAATTGGAGAAGCCTCCCCCAAGCTTGTGGGAGACTCTTTTCTTCAATTTGCACAAAATTAAATATTTCCCTTAAGGCAGCTTGTTTCTTAGGAGCAGGGTAATATTCAGCAGAGAAGTAATAAATCATATCCTGGGGACTACACACACAACCAGGATCAAGAGAATTAAACCATGTTTTAGCATCACCCTTTAATGAGAACGAAAACAACTTAAGGATAAAGTAACAGCGATTTTTCTCGTCATTAGTGAACAAGGTGGCTATATCATTTAATTTAGTAAGATGTGCCACAACAGTTTCAGATTCATAGCCATAAAAAAGATCAGATTCAACCAAAGTAATTAACTCAGGGTCGACAGAGAAATCATAATCCTTATAGGAAATAAAGATAGGTGAAGTAGCAAAAGCAGGCTCATATTTCATTCTAGCATTCAAAGATTTTTCTTTAAGCTTAGCTAATAATTTCTTAAGATCATATCTATCATTGCAAGCTAAGAAGTCTCTAAAAGTTTCTTCATCCATAACATAACCCCCGGGAACAACAGGCAATTCATATCTAGGGGGAGAATCTTCATCATAACTTTCATCAATATTATCAGTTTCAATAATTTCATTCTCTCTAACCCTAGCAAGTTGTTCATCAAAAAATTCACCTAGTGGCACAGTATTATCAAGCATAGAAGTAGTTTCATCATAAGTATCATGCAAAGCAGAAGTGGCATCATCAATAACATGCGACATATCAGAATGAATAACAGGAGTAGGTGTCGCAAGTTTACTCAAAACAAAAGGTGAATCAAGTGCAGAGCTAGATAGCAGTTCCTTACCTCCCCTCGTAGTTGAGGGAAAATCTTGGTTCTTTTATCTTTCAAGTTATTCATAGTGCTCAGTAGATATAAATCCCAAGTGACTCAAAGAATAGAGCTCTGCTCCCCGGCAACGGCGCCAGAAAATAGTCTTGATAACCCACAAGTATAGGGGATCGCAACAGTTTTCGAGGGTAGAGTATTCAACCCAAATTTATTAATTTGACACAAGGGGAGCCAAAGAATATTCTCAAGTATTAACAGATGAGTTGTCAATTCAACCGCACCTGAAAAACTTATTATCTGCAGCAAAGTAATATGATAGTAGCGGTAACAGTGGCAAAAGTAATAGTTTCGATTTTGTAGTGATTGTAACAGTAACAATGGAAAAGTAAATAAACAAAGATCAATATGTGAAAAGCTCGTAGGCAATGGATCAGTGATGGATAATTATGTCGGATGCGATTCCTCATGCAATAGTTATAATATAGGGTGACACAGAACTAGCTCCAGTTCATCAATGTAATGTAGGCATGTATTCCGAATATAGCTGTAGCGACCCGACCTCAGATGGTCAAGTCTCTGTGCTTCAGTGTCATAATTGGATCGGTAATGCTGACACACACAGTACTTGAGGATTTATAACAGAGTAGCAATCACACACTTATTACATCGAAAAGTCTCCAAAGAGAACTTATTACAATAATATGGCTTAAGGCCATCTAATGCGATAACAATGGAAGGCTTGGAAGATAAAGTGAGCCCATCAACTCCAACGGCATAGCTGAGCTGCACGGCAACGACCTAACGAACCTTACTCCTCGTTTGAAAAGTCTGCAACATAATACGTTGCAGCCCGAAACGGGTCAGCACATGGAATATGCTAGCAATGTAACACAGTAGAGCAGAAACAGAATAATGCTATCACTATATGCATATATGGCTGGTGGAAAGCTCTATGGTTACAGTTTTTGCGAAAAGCCAATTTTTCCCTACAACAAAGGAATAGATTTTAATTTAACTATCATGGTAGTTGAAACATCATTGAGAAGGTTCCTCCAACTCAATCCCAATTAAAGTGATTAACAACCCAACAATATTAATTAAACATGATGAGATACATGTGATAACCCAAGTACTAGATACTCAAGAATTGTCCATAACCGGGGACACGGCAAACCATGATTAGATTGTACACTCTGCAGAGGTTTGCGCACTTTTCCCCACCAGACTCGATCTCCTCCATTGGATTTCTCGCACTACAGGGTGTTTGAGAAACGGATGACTGAGACACAGTCTTTTAGAAACATTAACTCTCTACTCCGGACAGACCATACCAAACCTACATCCCACTACCTGCTAATCTGCCTCTTCAAGAGTTTCACGTAACTTACTCAACTATGCTAGAGCCCATAATAGCTTGTGGCTGCACACGGAAGTTTCTAGCATGAATCATCTCAGTTCCCTTTGACCTGGGTGGCGGTCCATAGGAAGATCACACGGGTACTCCGGGATTTCCAGAAAAATACAGGCAACACTGGTACTCCAGGTGCCTCAATCCACCCAGTTGTTTGATTAAGTTGCCACCTTAAGTTGAACCATTAATTTAACAATCTCACATCTGTCATGGATATCACTCAAACCCAAACCACGTCTACGAGCATAGCATAGCATAGTATATAAGCAACACGTAGAGTAACTCCCAAGGGTTTGAATGTAACAGGGCAATAGGTTCTACCTCATCAACTACTTCCCAACCCGCAAGTTAATGACATCCTAATCATGCAGTGTTTGAGGATTGGAACTAATGCAAAAAACTGGGTGATAATGGGATATGATCAAAGTGTTACTTGCCTTGCTGACGATCTGCGAAACCTAGGGACTCGTAGTAGCACGCTTCGCACTCTGGGTGTTCTATCGCAAGCAAACAATAGCATACATAAGTAACAAGCTATGATGCACAAGCAAAACTCAAATAAAAGAGGTTGACTAGAAAGTTCAAATTAAGAACTCTGGTTCGCAAAAAGAATCAAATCAAACGGAGCAACGAAACTCAAACGGTGAAAGAGAGAAGCTTCGTTTACTAATCTGAAACTAGGTCAAATTTTACAGTAGGGAAAACTTGTTTGAGTTGGTTAAACGGAAAGAGGGTTTCAAGACGAAACTCCAGGCGCTTGAATCGCCTGATTCCGACTAACGAGCGAAAAGATAAACAGAAACTAAGATCGGATCAGAAATCGTGATCAGAGAAAATCGCGGATTAAATCCGATAAAAGAAAACTGACGAACAGACTAACGAATGAGCGTTCGTTAGTTGTATCTAACGGGCGAAGAACCATTCGTTAAAACAAATGTCCGGACGAACGTCCGCTAACTAGAAGAACCAAGAAAAACCGGCGATCCAAAAAAAAACAAATCTAGGGTTTAAAAAAAATGAACGGTTTTAGAAAGAAAAACCGGCGGCAGGGCGCGGCGGCTACGTGCGGCGGGAGATCCGGCGAGGCGGGGCAGCGGCGGGGCGGCGACTTGCGGGGCGGCGGCAGCAGGCGGCGGCGAGGCGGTGGCGA
>NC_041384.1:224755625-224763745 GCF_002162155.2 Triticum dicoccoides
TATATAAAGGGCGGGGGCAGGGCGGCTTGGAGGAGGGGGCAAGGCGCAACGGCGGAGAGGAGTCCGGCTCGGATTCCTTGTCCGAGTCGGCGGCGGCGGCGGCGCGCGCGCGCACGCAGGAGGCGGCGGCGGCGGCCTGGAAAGGCAGCCTGGCGCAGCTGGGCCTTAGGCCCAGTCGGCGCGGGAACTTTTTTTTTAAATAATTCCGCCGATGGAAGAAAAATCCTAGAAAAATAAATAAAAATCTAAAAATGCCAAAACAAATTTTCACCGCCTAAATAAAATATTTAGGACGAGATGAACATTTTCTTGGCCCTAAAGTGCAATTTTGAAAATATGCAATTTTTCTAATGCAAATAAAATCCGAATAAAACCAAATAAAATCCAATAAATGATTTTAATATTTTTCCTCCAATATTTCAATTATTTCGGAGAAGTCATATTATCTCCACTCATTTGATTTAATATGGAATACTTCGGAGAGAAAAATTACTAAAATCAAAATCCTCGTTTCATTATTTGATAAAAATCAAATATGAAAACAGAAAAATCCCCAACTCTCTCCGTGGGTCCTTGAGTTGCTTAGGATTTCGAGGATTGCGGAACTGGAATGCAATAAAACATGATATGCATGGATGATCTATGTATAACATTCCAAATTGAAAATTTGGGATGTTACAAACCTACCCCCCTTAAGATAAATCTCGCCCTCGAGATTCGGGCAGGCTAGAAAATAGGTGCGGGTGGTCTTTACAGAGATCATCCTCTCGTTCCCAGGTGGCTTCGACCTCGGTATGGTGGCTCCACTAAACTTTACAAAACTTGATAACCTTACTTCGGGTGATTCTGCTGGCAAACTCCAGAATCTTAACTGGTTTCTCCTCATAAGTCAAATCACTGTCCAACTGAATCGCCTCCAAGGGTACTGTATCCCTTAATGGTATATCCGCCATCTCAGCATGACACTTCTCCAGCTGTGAAACGTGGAACACATCGTGAACTCCTGGCAATCCTTCGGGCAATTCCAACTTGTAGGCGACTTCTCCCATCCGTTCCAAAATGCGATACGGTCCTACAAATCTCGGGGCTAACTTTCCTTTAACTCCAAAACGTTTCACTCCTCGCAAGGGCGATACTTGCAGATATGCTCTGTCTCCAATTTCGTAAGTTACCTCCTTGTGTTTTGAGTCTGCATAACTCTTCTGCCTAGACTGAGCAATCTTCAGTCGGTCTCGGATCAATTTTACCTTCTCCTCAGACTCCTTGATCAAGTCTGGTCCAAACAACTGTCGGTCTCCTACCTCGTCCCACATTAACGGTGTTCTGCATCTTCGTCCATACAAGGCTTCAAATGGTGCCATCTTCAAACTGGCTTGATAGCTATTGTTGTAGGAAAACTCTGCGTATGGCAAATTGTCATCCCAACTAGATCCATAATCTAGTGCACAGGCTCTCAACATGTCCTCCAAAATTTGGTTCACTCTCTCGATCTGTCCATCTGTCTGCGGGTGAAAAGTTGTACTGAACTCTAACCTTGTTCCCAATGTCTGATGTAACTGATGCCAGAACTTTGAAGTAAACTGTGTTCCTCTATCTGATACAATGGTCCTCGGAACTCCATGCAGACATACGATCCTGGACATATATATCTTGGCCAACTTTGCACTTGTATAGGTGGTTTTCACTGGGATGAAGTGAGCTACTTTGGTTAAGCGATCAACTACTACCCATATGGGATCGTATCCTGCTTTGGTCCTAGGCAATCCGGTGATAAAGTCCATGACCAGTTTATCCCACTTCCATTCCGGTATTGGCATAGGCTGTAACAATCCTGCTGGCTTCTGATGTTCTGCCTTAACTTTCTGACATACATCGCATATGGCTACATACTCGGCAATATCCTTCTTCATACCAGTCCACCAGAAATGTTCCTTCAAATCCAAATACATCTTGGTGTTTCCGGGGTGTATCGAGTATGGTGAGTCATGGGCCTCTTGAAGTATTAACTTCCTGATGTCCTGGTTATTGGGCACATAAACTCGGTCCTCAAACCATAGGGTATCGTGCTCATCTTCACGAAGACCTTTGGCCTTTCCTTTGCTCATCTTCTCCTTTATCTCAGCAATCTCCTTGTCCTCTTTCTGGGCTTCCCGAATCTTGTCCAGCAATGTCGACTGGACCTCCATTGTTGCAATAAATCCTCTAGGAACAATCTCCAATCGAAGTTCCATGATGTCCTCTGCTAATTCCTTCGGCAGTCCCTTACTTTCAAGGATATTAGCATAACTCTTCCGGCTCATAGCATCTGCTACGACATTGGCCTTTCCTGGATGATAGTGTAGTTTCATGTCATAATCCTTTATAAGCGCCAACCATCTCCTCTGTCGAAGGTTCAGTTCCTTCTGGGTGAAAATGTACTTCAAACTCTTGTGATCCATGTACACATCACAACGGTTTCCAATAAGGTAATGTCTCCAAGTCTTCAACGCATGCACTACGGCTGCTAGCTCCAAATCATGCGTGGCATAATTCAACTCATGAGGTTTTAGTTGTCGTGAGGCATACGAAACAACTCTTCCGTCCTGCATAAGCACACATCCAAGTCCTAAGCGAGAGGCATCGCAATACACTTGGAACTCCTTATGTATATCTGGCAGTACTAGCACTGGGGCTCTAGTCAAACATTTCTTCAACTCCTGGAAACTTGCTTCACAATCTTCTGTCCATTTAAACTTGGTATCCTTCTTCAACAGTTCAGTCATTGGCTTTGCAATCTTGGAAAAATTCTCGATGAATCTCCAGTAGTATCCTGCGAGTCCAAGAAAACTGCGGATCTCGCTAACTGAAACGGGTGCCAACCATTCAGTGACTGACTGAATTTTACTGGGGTCTACTGCTATACCTTCTCCCGATATAACATGTCCAAGGAACCCGACTTCCTTCAACCAAAATTCGCATTTGCTAAACTTAGCATACAACTGGTGTTCCCTGAGTTTCTCGAGAACTAAGCACAAATGCTCCTTGTGCTCCTCCTTGTTCTTCGAGTATACCATAATATCGTCAATAAACACCACAACAAACTTGTCCAAATACTCCATGAACACCTTGTTCATCATGCTCATGAAATAGGTAGGGGCGTTAGTCAGTCCAAACGACATGACCGTGTACTCGTATAATCCATATCGTGTTGTGAACGCCGTCTTCGGTATGTCCTTCTCTCGTATCTTCAACTGATGATACCCAGATCGCAAATCGATCTTCGAAAACACTTTAGCTCCTTGCAACTGATCAAACAGATCGTTGATCATCGGCAGTGGGTACTTGTTCTTAATTGTCACTTCATTCAATGCTCGATAATCAACAACCATCCTCAGGGATTTATCCTTCTTCTCAACCAAAAGTACTAGGGCTCCCCAAGGTGATGAACTTCTTCGGATATATCCTTTCTCCAATAACTCCTTGATCTGTTTCTTAATTTCTTCCAGATCATTTGCGGGCATTCGATAGGGTCTCTTGGATATTGGTCCTGTTCCTGGTAACAACTCTATCAAAAACTCAATATCTCTGTCCGGTGGCATGCTTGGTAACTCTTCTGGAAAAACATCCGGGTAATCCTTCACTACATGCACTTCCTCCTGAACAACTCCCGTAAGGGCATTCACTTGACTCCTCCTAGGCACATGCCTAGATACATACTTAATCCTTTTTCCTTCTGGGGTGGTGAGATAAATCGACTTACTAGCACAGTCAATGCTTCCTCCAAACTTTGACATCCAGTCCATACCCAATATCACATCCAGTCCTTGTGACTCCAAGATAATTAGGTCGGACGGAAAAACATGTGTGCCAATGGTTAAGGGTATCTAGTCACACCATTGGCTGGCCATATATTTTGCTCCAGGTGAACTTACTAAAAGAGGGGTCCTAAGGGTTTAGGTTGGTAGTTTAAACTTATCTACGAATCCCCTTGATATGTATGAATGTGATGCACCAGTATCGAAAAGAACAAGATCAGTAAATGACTTAACCAAAAACTTACCTATTACCGCGTCCGGCTGCTCTTCAACCTCATCCACGTTAACGTGGTTCACTTGTCCTTTGTTGAATGGATTTGGCTTCTTCCCAGCGCTCCCATTTCCATTTCCATTCATTCCTTCAGGGCACTCCGTGGCGTAGTGTCCAATATTCCCGCACTTGAAACACGTAACATGACTTAAGTCCCTTTTGGCGGGTGTGGCTGGGTTGGGCGGTTATGATTCTTGTTAGCTCCGTTCCCATTCCCATTCTTAGCACTACTGTGGTTATGCGATCCTCCTCCAGTGTGGTTGTGACCTCCATGGTTATGAACAAGTCCTCCTGAGTTCGGGGTTAGGCGAGGTTTCTGCTGAGCTCCTGAGTTATACTTCCCTTGTCCATACTTCCTCTTGCGGCTCTCAATCTGCTGTTGCTTCCCTTCAATCATAAGATCCTTATCTACCAACTCCTGGTAGTTGTTGAAGGTTGCTACCATCAACTGCATACTAATCTCATCATTCAGCCCTTCCATAAACTTCTCCTGTTTCACTGCATTTGTGGCCACATCATCAGGGGCATAGTGAGATAACTTGCTAAACTCATCCACGTACTGAGCCACAGTACGGTTCCCCTGACGTAGGTTGTGAAACTCCCGCTTCTTCATCTGCATAGCTCCAGTTGAGACATGGGTGGTGCGGAAAGCTTGCTGAAACTGGTCCCAAGTGACATTGGCTATAGGAAAAGTGGTTGTGTAATTCTCCCACCATGAGGCTACTGGTCCATCCAATTGATGTGCGGCAAAGCGCATCCTCTCAGCATCTGTGCAACCTGCGGTGGTCAACTCCCTTCCAATTTGGCGCAACCAATCATCAGCAACTATAGGCTCGGTGCTACTGGAAAACACTGGCGGCTGTAACCTTAGAAAACGGGCTAGGTTGTCCACTGGCGGTGGGTTGTTGTTGTTGTTGCCCTGGTTCTGAACTAGCAATTGCATCAACGTATTCTGCTGCTGGATCAACTGGGTGAGCTCTGGCGGAAAGGCAAAACCAGTGTCACGTCTTGGAGGCATCTGATGGGTTTTAGATGGAAGAGATTAGAATAGAAGAGGGGTCTAATGAGAAGGCACTACCCATATGCACATGAGACAAACACAATCATTTCACTCAATCAATCAAGCAAGGGCATACAACGGTCTAGAACTATCGCAAAAGTGCTCACTACTACTATATACATGGGGGAATACTAGTAATATATGGTAGTCATCTAGAAATTTTGATCGGTGGAAGACTCCATGATGTCTGCTCCAGCTTCGTCTTCAAAGTCATCATCACTAGGGGCGGAGTCGGTGTCGTCGATGATGATGTAGTCCTCGGGGCGTATTTCCTTGGGTTCTTCTTCTTTTGCTATTGGTGCTGGTCCTCCCATGAATACTCGATCTTCTTGACTAGGTCATCATTCTTCTCCAGTAGTGTCTTGATTTCCTCCTCATATCCATCGCGAGTAGACTTGAGTTCTTCCTCTAGCTCGATGATCCTAGTCTTCGCCTTCTTCAAGTCCATCATGTCCGCACACATCTGGTTCTCCTGACGTCGAATGTGCTGGTTTAACTCCTGGATGAAAGCTGCAATGGATCTATCCTTCCTGGTGTTGATTACTTCCCATTGCTCGTCTCGGCGCCCACATATTTGGTAAATAGTGTCCTTAAGCTCCCTGTTGTAAACTTCTCCAATGCGTCCCATGGTGATGTGAGCTGCCATACTCTTTCCTAAACTCCAGGTTGGGGCGTCGAAGGAAAATTCTATGGGTTTAGAAGTTGGCGAGAACGTCCTTCCTGGAACTTGTACTTGAATCATCCAGCGCTCCTCTTCAGGTAAAGTGGCGTTGTACGTCCCGGTGAAGCTTGGTATTCCAATGTTCAAGTACCTAGTGACTTCCTTCAAGTGGCGTCCAAAAGGTATGTCTTCATCCGGTTGTGCAAACTTGTTCTTCATCTCCGTCATCCTAAAGAGTAGAAAATGGAGAGGACTCAGAAATGAGAAGAGAAGTGTGACCTAGGGTTTATCTTAGTGGTCGTGTCCTACACTCAGCGTGGGCTCTGATACCATCTTGTAGCGACCTGACCTCAGATGGTCAAGTCTCTGTGCTTCAGTGTCATCCCTGGATTGGTAATGTTGACACACACAATACTCGAGGATTTATAATAGAGTAGCAATCACACACTTATTACATCGAAAAGTCTCGAAAGAGAACTTATTACAATAATATGGCTTAAGGCCATCTAATGTGATAACAGCGGAAGGCTTGGAAGATAAAGTGAGTCCATCAACTCCAACGGCATAGCTAAGCTGCACGGCAACGACCTAACGAACCTTACTCCTCGTCTGAAAAGTCTGCAACATAATACGTTGCAGCCCGAAACGGGTCAACACATGGAATATGCTGGCAATGTAACACAGTAGAGCAGAAACAGAATAATGCTATCACTATATGCATATATGGCTGGTGGAAAGCTCTATGGTTACAGTTTTTGCGAAAAGCCAATTTTTCCCTACAACAAAGGAATAGATTTTAATTTAACTATCATGGTAGTTGAAACATCATTGAGAAGATTCCTCCAACTCAATCCCAATTAAAGTGATTAACAACCCAACAATATTAATTAAACATGATGAGATACATGTGATAACCCAAGTACTAGATACTCAAGAATTGTCCATAACCGGGGACACGGCTAACCATGATTTGATTGTACACTCTGCAGAGGTTTGCGCACTTTTCCCCACAAGACTCGATCTCCTCCGTTGGATTTCTCGCAATAAAGGGTGTTTGAGAAACGGATGACCGAGACACAGTCTTTCAGAAACATTAACTCTCTACTCCGGACAGACCATACCAAACCTACATCCCACTACCTGCTGATCTGCCACTTCAAGAGCTTCACGTAACTTACTCAACTATGCTATAGCCCATAATAGCTTGTGGCTGCACACGGAAGTTTCTAGCATGAATCATCTCAGCTCCCTTTGAGCCTGGGTGGCGGTCCATAGGAAGATCACACGGGTACTCCGGGATTTCCAAAAAAATACAGGCAACACTGGGTACTCTAGGTGCCTCAATCCACCTAGTTGTTTGATTAAGTTGCCACCTTAAGTTGAACCATTAATTTAACAATCTCACATCTGTCATGGATATCACTCAAACCCAAACCACGTCTACGAGCATAGCATAGCATAGTATATAAGCAACGCGTAGAGTAACTCCCAAGGGTTTGAATGTAACAGGGCAATAGGTTCTACCTCATCAACTACTTCCCAACCCGCAAGTTAATGACATCCTAATCATGCAATGTTTGAGGATTGGAACTAATGCATAAAAACTGGGTGATAATGGGATATGATCAAAGTGTTACTTGCCTTGCTGACGATCTGCGAAACCTAGGGACTCGTAGTAGCACGCTTCGCACTCCGGGTGTTCTGTCGCAAGCAAACAATAGAATACATAAGTAACAAGCTGCGATGCACAAGCAAAACTCAAATAAAAGAGGTTGACCAGAAAGTTCAAATTAAGAACTCTGGTTCGCAAAAACAATCAAATCAAACGGAGCAATGAAACTCAAACGGCGAAAGAGAGAAGCTTCGTTTACTAATCTGAAACTAGGTAAATTTTTACAGTAGGTAAAACTTGTTTGAGTTGGTTAAATGCAAAGAGGGTTTCGAGACGAAACTCCAGACGCTTGAATCGCCTGATTCCGACTAACGAGTGAAAAGATAAACAGGAACTAAAATCGGATCAGAAATCGCGATTAGAGAAAATCGCGGATTAAATCCGATAAAAGAAAACTGACGTACAGACTAACGAACAAGCGTACGTTAGTTGTATCTAACGGGCGAAGAACCATTCATTAAAATGAACATTCGGACGAACGTCCGCTAACTAGAAGAACCAAGAAAAACCGGCGATCCAAAAAAACGAATCTAGGGTTTTAAAAAAACCGAACAGTTTTAGAAAGAAAAACCGGCGACGGGGCGCGGCGGCTACCTCCGGCGGGAGATCCAGCGAGGCGGGGCAGCGGCGGGGCGGCGACTTGTGGGGCGGCGGCGGCGGCA
>NC_041384.1:224764029-224846766 GCF_002162155.2 Triticum dicoccoides
GCGGCGGCTGCGGCTAGGCGGGGCTTGGTGGCGGCGGTGGTGGTGTTGGGGCGGCGGGGCAGCGGTATATAAAGGGCGGGGGCGGGGCGGCTTGGAGGAGGGGGCAAGGTGCGGCGGCGGAGAGGAGTCTGGCTCGGACTCCTTGTCCGAGTCGGCGGCGGCGGCGCGCGCGCATGCCGGAGGCGGCGGCGGCCTGGCGCTGCTGGGCCTTAGGCCCAGTCGGCCCGGGAACTTTTTTTTAAATAATTCCGCCGACGAAAGAAAAATCCTAGAAAAATAAATAAAAATCTAAAAATGCCAAAACAAATTTTCACCGCCTAGAATAAAATATTTAGGACGAGGTGAACATTTTCTTGGCCCTAAAGTGCAATTTTGAAAATGTGCAATTTTTCTAATGCAAATAAAATCCGAATAAAACCAAATAAAATCCAATAAATGATTTTAATATTTTTCCTCCAATATTTCAATTATTTCGGAGAAGTCATATTATCTTCACTCATTTGATTTAATATGGAATACTCCAGAGAGAAAAATTATTAAAATCAAAATCCTCGTTTCATTATTTGAGAAATATCAAATATGAAAACAGAAAAATCCCCAACTCTCTCCGTGGGTCCTTGAGTTGCTTAGGATTTCGAGGATTGCGGAACTGGAATGCAATAAAACATGATATGCATGGATGACCTATGTATAACATTCCAAATTGAAAATTTGGGATGTTACAATAGCCATACGTGCTTATGGAAAAGAACTTGTATGACATCTTTTGTGCTACCCTCCCATGGCAGCAGGGTCCTATTGGAAACTAAGGGATATTAAGGCCTCCTTTTAATAGAGTATCAGACCAAAGCATTAACTTATAGTGAATACATGAACTCCTCAAACTACGGTCATCCCCGGGAGTGGTCCCGATTATTATCACTTCAGGGTTACCGGATCATAACACATAGTAGGTGACTATTTACTTGCAAGATAGGATCAAGAACTCACATATATTCATGAAAACATAATAGGTTCAAATCTGAAATCATGGCACTCAGGCCCTAGTGAGAAGCATTAAGCATAGCAAAGTCATAGCAACATCAATCTCAGAACATAATGGATACTAGGGATCAAACCCTAACAAAACTAACTCGATTACATGATAAATCTCACCCAACCCATCACCGTCCAGCAAGCCTATGATGGAATTACTCACGCACGGCGGTGAGCATCTTGAAATTAGTGATGGAGGAAGGTTGATGATGACGGTGGCGACGGATTCCCCTCTCCGGAGCCCCGAATGGACTCCAGATTAGACCTCCTGAGAGAGATTAGGGCTTGGCGGCGGCTCCATTTCGTAAAACGTGATGAATCCTTCTCTTTGATTTTTTTCTCCCCGAACTTTAATATATAGAGTTGGAGTTGAGGTCGGTGGAGCACCAGCGGGCCCACGAGGCAGGGGGTGCGCCTAGGGGGGTAGGCACGCCCCCACCCTCGTGGAAAGGGTGTGGGCCCCTAGCCTTGATTCTTTCGCCGGTATTTTTTATATATTCCAAAAATATTCTCCATTGATTTTCAGGTAATTTCGAGAACTTTTATTTCTACACAAAAATAACACCATGGCAATTCTGCTGAAAACTGCGTTAGTACGGGTTAGTTCCATTCAAATCATGCAAGTTAGAGTCCAAAACAAGGGCAAAAGTGTTTGGAAAAGTAGATACGATGGAGACGTATCAATACCATTTACGCATAGACCTGGCTCTGATACCACTGTTGGGAAACATTGCATAGAAAACAAAAAAATTCTATGCACACGCAATGATCTATCTATGGAGATACATATCAACGAGGGGGAGAGTGTGTCTACGTACCCTCGAAGACCGAAAGCGGAAGTGTTCGACAACGCGGTTGATGTAGTCGAACTTCTTCTAGCTCCGATCAATCAAGTACTGGACGTACCGAGTTCTGCACACGTTCAACTCGGTGACGTCCCTCACCTTCTTGATCCAGCAACTTATTGAGGTAGTAGATGAGTTCCATCAGCACGATGGCGTGGTGACGGTGATGGTGAAGTCATCCGCGTAGGGCTTCGCCTAAGTACTACGAAGATATGACCGTGACAGTAAACGATGGAGGGGGGCACCACATATGGCTAGGCAATTGTCTGGTGTGTGCTAGGGGCTCCCCCCACATATATATATATGTGGAGGGAGGGAGGAGCAGCCAAGGGGTGCGCCCCAAGTAGGTCGAATCCTACTTGGGGCCTTCCCCAAGTCGTCCTCCCCTGCCATAATTGCCGAAAGGAAAAAGGGAAGAGGGAAGAAGAGAAGGAAGGGGGGCCGAACCCCCTCTCCTCCTTCTCCAATTCGGCCTCCTACCATAAGAGGGGCGCGCCACCCCTTGTGGGCTGGGTGCTCCCCTCCCATGGCCCATGTGGCCCATATGTCCCCCCCGGTGTTCCGGTAACCCCTCCGATACTCCCATAAATACCCGATACACTCTAGAACACTTCTAGTGTCCGAATACTATCGTCATATATATTAATCTTTACCTCTCGACCATTTCAAGAATCCTCATCATGTCCGCGATCTCGTCCGGGACTCCGAACAATATACGGTCATCAAGTCACATAACTCATATAATACAATATCGTCATCGAACGTTAAGCGTGCGGACCCTACGGGTTCGAGAACTATGTAGACATGACCGAGACACCTCTCCGGTCAATAACCAATAGCGGAACCTGGATGCCCATATTGGCTCCTACATATTCTATGAAGATCTTTATCGGTTGAACTATTATGACAACATACGTTATTCCCTTTGTCCATCGGTATGTTACTTGCCCGAGATTCGATCGCCAGTATCTTCATACCTAGTTCAATCTCGTTATCGGCAAGTCTCTTTACTCATTTCGTAATACATCATCTCGTGACTAACTCCTTAGTCATTTTCTTACAAGCTTATGATGTGTATTACCGACAGGGCCCAGAGATACCTCTCGGATACCCGAAGTGATAAATCCTAATCTCGATCTATGCCAACTCAACAAACACCTTTGGAGATACCTGTAGAGCATCTTTATAATTACCCAGTTACGTTGTGACGTTTGATAGCACACAAGGCATTCCTCCGATATCCGAGAGTTGCATAATCTCATAGTCGAAGGAAGTGTTGACATGAAGAAAGCAATAGCAATAAATTGAACGATCAATATGCTAAGCTAACGGATGGGTCTTGTCCATCACATCGTTCTACTAATGATGTGATCCCGTTATCAAAGGAAACACATGTCGATGGTTAGGAAAGCTTAACCATCTTTGATCAACGAGCTAGTCTAGTAGAGGCTTACTAGGGACATGGTATTTGTTTATGTCTTCACACATGTATTTAAGTTTCCGATCAATACAATTCTAGCATGAATAATAAGCCTTTATCATGATTTAGGAAATATAATAATCACTACTGCAGGTTGCTGCTAACACGACACTACGATTAGAGACCCTTCGACGAAACTGTGTGCGACGCCATAATCGCAAACGGTGGTGTCAAAAACCCGTTAAAAAAGGTGCAAAATGTTTGCGATGGAGGATGCATCAAACACGGTTCATATTTTAGTTGCATGTGCGATGTGATAACCCACAAGTATAGGGGATCAATTGTAGCCTTTTTCGATAAGTAGGAGCGTCGAACCCAACGAGGAGCTAAAGGGTAGAACAAATATTCCCTCAAGTTCTATCGACCACCGATACAACTCTACGCACACTTAACGTTCGCTTTACCTAGAACAAGTATGAAACTAGAAGTACTTTGTAGGTGTTGTTGGATAGGTTTGCAAGATAATAAAGAGCACGTAAATAAAAGCTGGGTCCTATTTAGATAAAGACACAACTAAGTTAGTTTCAGTAGAGAGCTTTTTGTCACAAGAAATTTATTTGTCCCTAGACAATCGATAACTAGACCGGTAATCATTATTGCAATTTTATTTGAGGTAGAGGCATAAGCTAACATACTTTCTCTTCTTGGACCATATGCACTTATGGTTGAAACTCTAGCAAGCATCCGCAACTACTAAAGATCATTAAGGTAAAACCCAACCATAGCATTATAAGGCATCAAGTCCTCTTTTACTCACATACGCAAACAACCTACTTACTCGAGTCTGTGCTTCTATCACTCACGCCACCCACCATAAGAAAATCATGAACATATTGCGAACCCTACAGCGGGGATCCCTCACGCTTGTGCGACATGGAGAGCACCATAGGACAACACCAATAATAAAACATGCAACTCAAACCAATCACGATCATCAATTAACCCATAGGACAAAACGGATCTACTCAAACATCATAGGATAGCCATACATCATTGGGAAATAATATATAGCATTGAGCACCATGTTTAAGTACAGATTACAATGGGTAAAATAGGGTTTACACCACTTCATAGAGGGGGGAAGAGTTGGTGATGACGGCGGTGAAGTTGTTGGAGTAGATCGTTGTCGCGATGATGGCCCCGACGGCGTTCCGGCGCCACCGGGAGAGATGGGGGAGAGCCCCCCTTCTTCTTCTTCTTCCTTGACCTTCCCCCTAGATGCGAGAAGGGTTTCCCCTCTGGTCCATGGCCTCCATGCCGGCGGAGGGGCGAGAGCCCCTCTGAGATTGGATCTCTCTCTCTCTGTTTCCTTCTGTTTCTGCGCTCCCCGATTCTTCCCTTTCACCGTTTCTTAAATTCCCGGAGATCCATAACTCCGATTGGGCTGAAATTTTGACACAATTTTTATCTGGATATTGGCTTTCCTGCGGAGAAAGAAGGGCACCAACCGCCTTACAGAGTGGCCACGAGGGCCCAGGGCACACCCTACCCCCTGGGGCGCGCCCCTCACCCTTGTGGGCCCCTCGGGCATCATCTTGCATTGATTCCACTTCCCAAAATTCACATATATTCCAAAAAAAATCTCCGTAAGTTTTTATCCCGCTTGGACTCCGTTTGATATGGATTTTATGTGAAACAAAAAGCATGCAACAAACAGGAACTGGCACTGGGCACTGGATCAATATGTTAGTCCCAAAAATAGTATAAAAAGTTGCCAAAAGTATGTAAAAGTTGTAGAATATTGGCATGGAACAATCAAAAATTATAGATACGACAGAGACGTATCACGATGCAAGGCATACAATTCAGCTCAATTAACTGGTTGCGATGAGGAGGGACAAAAGAAACGGGCAGCCAGATGAAGGTGTGTGCGATGTACAACATACGGTTTACTCGGACGAACTGTTTGTGATTAGGCAACACAAAAGAAACGGTCAGCCAGATCAAAGGTGTGTGCGATATACGACATGCGTTTCACTCGGGTGAACTGTTTGCTTTGAGACATGAGAGCAAAAATGGTTCAAATGAACAAGATGTGTGTGATACGAGGCAAACAAGTCTGTAATCGGAAACGTGTGCGAAGACTGACAACAACACAGACGATTACTGCTAACAAGCCGTGTGTGTTGTGAGCAAACGATTGCTGGTATACAATTGTGAGTGATTGATGAAAACATCACCGACGGGTTCCATTGTTTACTCTGTGTGTAATGTGATTTTCTTTGTCCGCACAACATCTACACTCTGTCTACAGAGCATCAACATATATACTTAAAAGACAACATTGCATAACCAAATTAAGCATACAATTACACAAGTAACTACACACATAACATTTCCACACACCAAAGCAAGCAATTACATGCATATTAAAGTAGGAGAAACAAGGATCTAATCATCTACTTATTGTTGCGATGATGCTTGCCATTGCTCTGCTTCCGGCTGGATCCCTGGCCATTTTGGGGAAGGAGGCATCCGCCTGTACATGTCGTAGCTCGTGTACGCCTCCTTGGCCACGTACACGACGTGAGCTTTGTCGAGTTTCTCCATCCAGGCCGAGTGCCAGACATACTTGTCCTTGTTGCACGAATCGTTCACGTCTCTGTAGTAGGGGTCGATGATGGCCTCGGCGAGGTGAACCAGTGAGTCCTTCTCATGCTCCTTCCTGCCCCAGATCTTGTATTGGCCCTGGATGTCGACAAGATTTTGGTAGGCGATGCCCGAATTCTCGAACGCCTTTACATCATTGGTGATGTCCACCATAACGAACATGTAGTGGGTGAGGGATTCCTAGACTAAGGGGTCCTCGGGCATCCGGCCCGTGAGCCATGGGCCGGACTGATGGGCTGTGAAGATACGCAGGCCGAAGACTTCACCCGTGTACGGATGTGACTCTCCTTGGCATGAAAGGCAAGCTTGGCGACTAAATATGTAGATTCCTTTCTTTGTAACCAACCTTGTGTAACCCTAGATCCTCCCGGTATCTATATAAACCAGAGGACTTAGTACGGAGGACGGACATTATCATAGCCATACAAGCTAGACCTCTAGGGTTTAGCCATTACGATCTCATGGTAGATCAACTCTTGTAATACTCATATTCATCAAGATCAATCAAGTAGTACGTAGGGTATTACCTCCATAGAGAGGGCCTGAACCTGGGTAAAACATTGTGTCCCCTGTCTCCTGTTACCATCAACCTTAGACGCACAGTTCGGGACCCCCTACCCGAGATCCGCCGGTTTTGACACCAACATTGGTGCTTTCACTGAGAGTTCCACTGTGCCGTCATCAAAAGGTTCAATGGCTCCTTCAATCATCTGCAACGATGCTTCCCAAGGGGGAGTTTTCCTCCTAGGATAGATCTTCGTGTTCGGCGGTTTCACTCTGCAGGCCAACTCGCTTGGCCATCTGGAGCAAATCAAAAGCTACACCCTTGGCCATCAGGTCAGGTTTGGGAGCTTAAACTATGTCGCAGACATCCGTGGGGACTTGATCTTCGCCGGATTCGAGACCGCGGCTACCACTCCTGGCCACCCCGAGGGACATGACCTAAATCTGTCATCGGACTGCATCCGGGAGATAGCTCCCATAACCGCTCTAGCCTCAGATCCGGAGCAGGCTGTGCCATCCAAGGATGGGAAGCTCAACCCCGCCACGGAGGCCATAGATTCCTCGGCGTTGGTGCCGCACATAGACTTGATCTTACATGATACTTGTGCCACCGGAACTCTAGACTCATCTCCGACCGTAAGTTCCGAATCATGTGATCTCGCGGACGCCGAACTTGATCGTTTATCGATCTTCGAATTCAGTGCCGCAGACATCTTCTAGCACTCGCCTTTGGGCGACATGCTAAACTCGTTAAAGAATCTGTCCTTGGCGGAGGACTCACAGCCGAACTATATCCGGTTCGAACTAGGGGCTGACGATGACGAATTTTGCCCCCCACCCGCCACCCACTTCATAGCCACGGTCGAGGTTTTAACTGACACCCTTGATTATGAATCCGAGGACATCGACGGTAAGGACAACGATGCTGGAGAAGAAGAGGCCCAGAACCCACCGTTCATCGGACACTCGACGGACACTTCGTCGTATGATGTATACATGGTGGATGCACCAAAGGAGAAGAATGGCGATGACAAGGAAGATCCAGCCAAGGATAAACCTTCCGAAATACAATGCAAGCGTCAGCGTCAGCGGCGCCGCTCTAAGTCACGCCGCAGTAAAGACAGCAACACCGGCACAGGAGAAGATAATACTCCAGAAGGTGCCGAAGACAACAAAGACCCCGTTGACATAACTAATGAAAAAGATGAACAGGAAGATGGGCAAGTTAGCCTTGGTAAACAGGCCACGCACGAAGACTCAGAGGACGGAAGTTATCTTCCGCTCTCTGAGGATGAGGTGAGGCTTGGCACCGACAATTTCATCATGCATGAGGAACCTCTTGAGCAGGAGCGCTTCAAGCACCAGCTCATAGCCACTCCAAGGAGCCTGAAAAGGAAGAAGCAGTAGCTTCGAGCTGATCAAGATCTGCTCAATGATAAATGGACCGATGTCCTAGTAGCCGAAGCATACGGCCTCAAGCGCCCAACCAAAAGTTACTCAAAGCGCAAATTGCTACCTCAGTTTGACGAGGAGGCGCCGGAATACATACCACCATCGTACAATGCGGCTAACTGACCACCACGTGGTCAGGACAAAATGACAACTCACACCGAACACCAGCCCGCCCAGCCTCATCGCACATGTAGGGGTAAATTAGCCCACAACCATACATATGACCTCTGGTAAAACCTGAACAATAAAGCAGGACATATCAGATCAATCCACGGATCTCAAGGGTGTGCCTCGACACGCGGCGACGACCACCTATTCGTACGTGAAAAACTTAGTCATGCACGGGCTAAAAACCGCAGACGAACTCCATCAAAGCTACGTCGCGATATGGCCCGATATAGAGGCGCAACACACCCTCATTGCTTCATTGATGAGGTCATGGATCATGAATTCCTAGAAGGGTTCAAACCTGTGAATATAGAATCATATGATGGAACCACGGACCCCGCGGTGTGGATCGAAGACTTCATTCTCCACATTCATATGGCCCGCGAAGATGACCTCTACGCCATCAAATACCTCCCTTTAAAGCTCAAGGGGCTAGCTCGGCACTGGTTAAACAACATGCCTGAAAATTCTATCGGCAACTGGGAGGACTTGGAAGAAGCCTTCCTCGACAACTTACAAGGTACATATGTCCGGCCACCAGACGCCGACGACTTAAGCCACATAGTTCAACAACCTGGAGAGTCTGCCAGGAAATTCTGGACTAGGTTCTTAACTAAAAAGAACCAAATCGTTGATTGTCCGGACGCTGAAGCCCTAGTAGCCTTCAAACACAGCATCCATGATGAATGGCTCGCTCGCCACCTCGGCCAAGAAAAGCCAAAATCTATGGCAGCCCTCATGGCCCTGATGACCCGCTTTTGTGTGGGCGAGGACAGTTGGTTGGCCCGTTGCAAAAACAATGCAAGCGACACCGGCACCCCTGAAGTTAAAGATAACAAAGACAAGTCTCGACGCAAAAGATACAAGCATCTAAACAATAGTGATAACATTGAGGATATGGCGGTCAATACCGGAATCAGTGGCTCTTAGTCTGGTCAGCGGAAGAATCCGTTCCAAATGAACAATTCGGGCCCATCCAGCTTGGACCGCATACTTGATCGTCCATGCCAGATTCATGGCACCCTGGACAAACCACCCAATCATACAAATAGAGATTGCTGGATTTTTAAACAGGCCGACAAATTAAACACCGAGAACAGGGAAAAAGGATTGCAAAGTGAGGAAGATGATGAAGAGCCCCGGCAACCGAACACAGGGGGACAAAAGAAGTTTCCCCCTCAAGTCAGAATGGTGAACATGATATACGCTACCCACATACCCAAGAGGGAGAGCAAGCGCGCGCTCAGGGACGTCTACGCGATAGAGCCAGTCGCCCCAAAATTTAATCCATGGTCGTCATGCCCGATCACTTTTGATCGTCGGGATCATCCGACCAGTATCTGTCACGGTGGTTCAGCCGCACTGGTCCTAGACCCAATAATTGATGGGTTCCACCTGACTCGTGTCCTTATGGACGGAGGCAGCAACCTCAATCTGGTCTATCAGGATACATCGCAAAAATGGGCATTAACCCATCACGGATCAAGCCCACCAGGACTACCTTCGAAGGAGTCGTACCAGGTGTAGAAGCCCGCTGTATAGGCTCAATCACACTAGAGGTTGTCTTCGGATCTCCGGACAACTTCCGAAGCAAGGAGTTAATCTTTGATATCGCCCCCTTCCGCAGCGGCTATCACGCACTGCTCGTACGAACTGCATTCGCTCGATTCAACGCAGTACCACACTATGCTTACCTCAAGCTCAAAATGCCCGGTCCACGCGGTTTCATAATGTTCAACGGAAATACGGAACTCTCCCTCCGTACAGAAGAGCACACAACTGCCTTAGCAGCAGAAGTACAGAGCGGCCTTCTCAAGCAGAACCTTAATTCGGCTGCCGAGCCCACGAACACTGTTAAGAGGGTCCGAACTACTCTGCAGCAGGAGAGCTCGGCTCGTCAGGAGCTCGATTAGCAATCCGACCTCCGTCTCAGTCCTGATAAGGCGACGACATTCATGCCGTGCGTACATAACTACACACTCAAAATCCCATGGGCATCGACGGAGACATAGCTAGCTTGTGGTCCATAGTACGGCTCAACCGACATCGGATACACACATACTTTCACTTTTTACTTATTTCCTTTGCAGGTCTCAATCCCACAGGCCCCATCTGGTGGAATGGTCATTGGTCCTCTTGAAGGATAAACACACCAAGACAGCAAGAAACGCAGACATACGGGGACTTTTTAGGTGATTCTGTTAACGATAACCCTACCTGTTTTTCAGGACCAATTTGCAGCTCTCCCTCGGTTTTGGCATGTTAAATAGCATGTTGCTTATCGCACTACCTGTATCAATGCGCTTTGACGTACTAATTAAAATACAATGAGAACAGTTTGCGGCTGGAGCTTTAGGACCCCAGCTTTTTACCTTTGTACCTTTCTATTTTCTTCCTCTTTTTCAGCTCCCCTGTGGATAACCCTATCAGGTAGCACCCGTACACCTCATTACGTTTGATGTTTTCCAGGGGCTTCATAGCACCTTATGGCAACAAAATTCCGAACACTTTTTATAAGTATAGCTTGGCACCCCGAATTTAGCATTATATGCATTGGCTCCGAATCATGTCTTTGGTCAATAGTTGGGTTGCCCGGCTCCTGTGCTTTCTACCTTATGTTCCGCTATATCGGCTAAGATAGTAAAGGGAGAACTACTGCGATTGTGCCTTGGTTTATCCAAAGGAGCACCTTAGTAGAGAAAGCCGGAAACTGACTGTCATGATGCGGCAAGAGCCGGTCAGCTGTTCGGAGGTTACAAATCGTTGGAGATTTCTTCCGCATTACGCGAAGGATTGGTACTTCCCGATCAGATGCTCATAGCACTCTAGTTCGGATACTAGGGGCTGCGCCCATGTTTTTATTGTCGAACTCCTATGGCTAAGTGAGGGTGTTACAGCCGCATAGTCTGGTTGCCTGGTTCGTTGCGCTAAACAACTCCTTCAAGGACCATCTAATTGGATCAAGATTGTTTAGATTACATCCCGAACACCCCCGTACTACGTATGTGGAGACAGAAGCCGATGACTGGTTAACCCTCAGAATTCATACAACACGACCGCACAGGAAGTAAAAATTTAAAAATATAACAATAATTATATTGCACGATCAGTTTGTTTTATCATACAAGGTAGAGGGAGCTCAAATACATTCATTCAAAGATAGTGTCTTTCGCACAATGATCCGCAACAATGCGGGACCCCTCCAAGACATCGCCGAAGTATCGCTTGGGTGTGCGGTGCTCCTTGCCTTCCGGCGCCCCCCTGATACTTCCATTTTGCATCATGCTTTTATATCGATACTTATTGCATTATGGGCTGTTATTACACATTATGTCACAATACTTATGCCTATTCTCTCTTATTTTACAAGGTTTACATGAAGGGGGAGAATGCTGGTAGGTGGGATTCTGGGCTCGAAAAGGAGAAAATAATAGAGACCTATTCTGCGCAGCTCCAAAAGTCCTGAAACTTCACAGAAGCTATTTCCAGAATATATTAAAAATACTGAGCGCCAGAAGTTCCAGAGGGGGCCACACCCTGGCCACGAGGGTGGGGGCGCGCCCTACCCCCCTGAGCGCGCCGCCTGCCTCGTGGGCGCCCTGATGGCCCTCCGATGCCCATCTTCTGCTATATGGAGTCTTTCATTGAGAAAAAAAATCATAAGCAAGCTTTCGGGATGAGACTCCGCCGCCACGAGGCGGACCCTTGGCGGAACCAATCTAGGGCTCTAGCGGAGCTGTTCTGCAAGGGAAACTTCCCTCCGGGAGGGGGAAATCATCACCGTCATCATCACCAACGATCATCTCATCGGGAGGGGGTCAATCACCATCAACATCTTCACCAACACCATCTCATCTCAAACCCTAGTTAATCTCTTGTATGCAATCTTTGTATCCAAACCTCAGATTGGTACCTCTGGGTTGCTAGTAGTGTTGATTACTCCTTGTAGTTGATGCTAGTGGATTTACTTGGTGGAAGATCATATGTTCAGATCCATTATGCATATTAATACCCCTCTGATTATGAACATGAATATTCTTTGTGAGTAGTTAAGTTTGTTCCTGAGGACATGGGAGAAGTCTTGTTATTAGTAGTCATGTGAATTTGGTATTCGTTCGATATTTTGATGAGATGTATGTTGTCATCCCTCTAGTGGTGTCATGTCAACGTCCACTACATGACGCTTCACCATTGTTTGGGCCTAGGGGGAGGCATTGGGAAGTAATAAGTAGATGATGGGTTGCTAGAGTGACAGAAGCTTAAGCCCTAGTTTATGCGTTGCTTCGTAAGGGGCTGATTTGGATCCATATGTTTCATGCTATGGTTAGGTTTACCTTAATACTTTTGTTGTAGTTGCGGATGCTTGCAATAGGAGTAAATAATAAGTGGGATTCTTGTCCAAGTAAGGACAGTACCCAAGCACCGGTCCACCCACATAACAAATTATCAAAGTACCGAACACGAATCATATGATCGTGATGAAAACTAGCTTGATGATAATTCCCATGTGTCCTCGGGAGCACTTTCCTTCATATAAGAGTTTCTCTAGGCTTGTACTTTGCTACAAAAAGGATTGGGCCAACTTGCTGCACCTTAGTTACTTTTATTACTTGCTACTCGTTACCAATTACCTTATCACAAAACTATCTGTTACCGATAATTTCAGTGCTTGCAGAGAATACCTTGCTGAAAACCGCTTATCATTTCCTTCTACTCCTTGTTGGGTTCGACACTCTTACTTATCGAAAGGACTATGATAGATCCCCTATACTTGTGGGTCATCACCCCTGGTCGCTAATTTCACAGTGTCAAGCTTCGCCCACCAAACCTTGCAATAGGGGAAGGCCACACGTGCGCCCTAGTTTATGTGTTGCTTCGTAAGGGGCTGATTTGGATCCATATGTTTCATGCTATGGTTAGGTTTACCTTAATACTTTTGTTGTAGTTGCGGATGCTTGCAATAGGAGTTAATCATAAGTGGCATGCTTGTCCAAGTAAGGATAGTACCCAAGCACCGGTCCACCCACATATCAAATTATCAAAGTACCGAACGTGAATCATATGATCGTGATGAAATTTAGCTTGACGATAATTCCCATGTGTCCTCGGGAGCACTTTCCTTCATATAAGAGTTTGTCCAGGCTTGTCCTTTGCTACAAAAAGGATTGGGCCATCTTGCTGCACCTTATTTACTTTTATTACTTGCTACTCATTACCAATTACCTTATCACAAAACTATCTGTTACCGATAATTTCAGTGCTTGCAGAGAATACCTTGCTGAAAATCGCTTATCATTTCCTTCTGCTCCTCGTTGGGTTCGACACTCTTACTTATCGAAAGGACTACGATAGATCCCCTATACTAGTGGGTCATCAAGACTCTTTTCTGGCGCCGTTGCCGGTGAGTGAAGCGCCTTTGGTAGGTGGAATTTGGTAAGGAAAAATTTATATAGTGTGCTGAAATTTACTGTCACTTGTTACTATGGAACATAATCCTTTGAGGGGTTTGTTCAGGGTATCTTCACCTCGTCCGGAACCACAATTAGTTACTCCTCAACCTACTGAACCTACTGAAAACGTTTACTTTGAAATTCCTTCGGGTATGATAGAGAAACTGCTAGCTAATCCTTTTGTAGGAGATGGAACATTGCATCCCACCTTACACTTAATCTATGTGGATGAAGTTTGTAGATTATTTAAGCTTGCAGGTATGCCCGATGATGTTATCAAGAAGAAGGTCTTCCCTTTATCTTTGAAGGGATATGCATTGACATGGTATAGGCTATGTGATGATATGGGACCATGGGACTACAAACGGTTGAAATTGGAATTCCATCGGAAGTTTTATCCTATGCATCTTGTTCATCATGATCGTAATTATATATATAATTGTTGGCCTCACGAAGGAGAAAGCATCGCTCAAGCTTGGGGGAGTCTTAAGTTGATGTTATATTCATGCCCCAATCATGAGCTCTCAAGAGAAATGATTATTCAAAACTTTTATGCTCGGCTTTCTGACAACAATCGCTCCATGCTCGATACTTCTTGTACTGGTTCCTTTATGATGAAGACTATTGAATTCAAATGGAATTTATTGGAGAGAATTAAATGCAACTCTGAAGATTGGATCTCGACGAAGGTAAGGAGTCAGGTATAACACCTAAGATTGATTGTGTTAAATCTTTTATGGATACCGATGTTTTTTGTAAATTTAGCACTAAATATGAACTTGACTCTGAGATAGTAGCTTCTTTTTGTGAATCTTTTGCTACTCATGTTGATCTCCCCAAGGAGATGTGGTTTAAATATAATCCTCCCATTGAAACAAAAGTGGTTGCACCTATTAAAGTTGAAGAAAAAACTATCACTTATGATGATCCTGTTGTTCCCATTGCTTATGTTGAGAAACCACCTTTCCCTGTTAGAATAAAGAATCATGCTAAAGTTTCAACTGTAGTCAACAAGAGTAATATTAAGACACCTAAACCCCCTGAGCAAATTAAAGTTGAACCTAAAATTGCTATGGTTAAAGATCTCTTGGCCGATAATATTGATGGGCATGTTATTTACTTCCGTGATGAAGCAGCTAGAATTGCTAGACCTGATACTAAAAATAAACATAGACCTGTTGTGTGCATGCCTGTTATTTCTGTTAAAATAGGAGATCATTGTTATCATGGCTTATGTGATATGGGTGCTAGTGCTAGTGCTATACCTATTTCCTTATACAAAGAAATTATGCATGATATTGCACCAGCTGAGATAGAAGATATCGATGTTACCATTAATCTTGCCAATAGAGATACTATTTCACCAGTTGGGATTGTTAGAGATGTTGAAGTCTTGTGTGGGAAGGTTAAATATCCTGCTGATTTTCTTGTTCTTGGTTCCCCACAAGATAGCTTTTGTCCCATTATATTTGGTAGACCCTTCTTGAATACTGTCAATGCTAAGATAGACTGCAATAATGATATTGTTTCTATTGGTTTAGGGGATATGTCTCATGAGTTTAATTTTGCTAAATTTCATACACAACCTCATGATAAAGAATTGCCTAGTAAAGATGAAATTATTGGTCTTTCTTCTATTGCCATGCCTCCTACTGATCCCTTAGAACAATATTTGCTAGACCATGAAAATGATATGTTCATGAATGAAAGAAGGGAAATAGAAGAAGTATTCTTTAAACAGGGACCTATTCTGAAACACAACTTTGCCTGTTGAAATCCTAGGGGATCCTCCTCCACCCAAGGGTGATCCCGTGTTTGAGCTTAAACCATTACCTGATACTCTTAAATATGCTTATCTTGATGAAAAGAAGATATATCCTATTATTATTAGTGCTAACCTTTCAGAGAAGGAGGAAGAGAAATTATTGAAAACTCTGAAGAAGCACCATGCTGCTATTGGATATACTCTTGATGATCTTAAGGGCATTAGTCCCACTCTATGTCAACACAAAATAAACTTGGAGGAAGATGCCAAACCAGTTATTGATCACCAACAACGGCTGAATCCTAAGATGAAAGAAGTGGTAAGAAAGGAAATATTAAAGCTCCTTGAGGCACGTATAATTTATCCCGTTGCTGATAGTCAGTGGGTAAGTCATGTCCATTGTGTCCCTAAGAAGGGAGGTATTATTGTTGTTCCTAATGATAAAGATGAATTGATCCCGCAAAGAATTATTACAGGTTATAGGATGGTAATTGATTTCCGCAAATTTAATAAGGCTACTAAAAAGATCATTACCCTTTGCCTTTTATTGATCAAATGCTAGAAAGATTATCCAAACATACACATTTTTGCTTTCTAGATGGTTACTCTGGCTTCTCTCAAATACCTGTGTCAGCTGATGATCAATCAAAGACCACTTTTACTAGCCCTTTCGCTACTTTTGCTTATAGACGTATGCCTTTTGGTTTATGTAATGCACCTTCTACATTTCAAAGATGCATGATGGCTATATTCTCTGACTTTTGTGAAAAGATATGTGAGGTTTTCATGGACGATTTCTCCATTTATGGATCCTCTTTTGATGATTGCTTAAACAACCTTGATCGAGTTTTGCAGAGATGTGAAGAAATTGCTTGTCTTGAATTGGGATAAGTGCCACTTTATGGTTAATGAAGGTATTGTCTTGGGGCATACAATTTCTGAAAGAGGCATTGAAGTTGATAAAGCTAAAGTTGATGCTATTGAAAAGATGCCATGTCCCAAGGACATTAAAGGTATAAGAAGCTTCCTCGGTCACGCCGCTTTTTATAGGAGGTTCATTAAGGACTTCTCAAAAATTTCTCGGCCTCTGACTAATCTATCACAAAAAGATATTCCTTTTGTCTTTGATGATGATTACGTAGAAGCATTTGAAATACTTAAGAAAGCATTGATTTCTGCACCTATTGTTCAACCACCTGATTGGAATTTACCCTTTGAAATTATGTGTGATGCTAGTGATTATGCTGTAGGTGCAGTTCTAGGGCAAAGAGTTGATAAGAAATTAAATGTTATTCAATATGCTAGTAAAACTCTAGACAATGCCCAGAGAAATTATGCTACTACTGAAAAGGAATTCTTAGTAGTTGTATTTGCTTGTGATAAGTTCAGACCTTATATTGTTGATTCTAAAGTAACTATTCACACTGATCATGCTGCTATTAAATACCTTATGGAAAATAAAGATGCTAAACCTAGACTTATTAGATGGGTTCTCCAGCTACAAGAATTTGATTTGCATATTATTGATAGAAAGGGAGCTGAGAACCCCGTTGCAGACAACTTGTCTAGGTTAGAAAATGTTCTTGATGACCCACTACCTATTGATGATAGCTTTCCTGATGAACAATTAAATGTCATAAATGCTTCTCGTACTGCTCCATGGTATGCTGATTATGCTAATTATATTGTTGCTAAATTTATACCACCTAGTTTCACATACCAGCAAAAGAAAAAGTTCTTCTATGATTTGAGACATTACTTTTGGGATGACCCACATCTTTATAAAGAAGGAGTGGATGGTATTATTAGACGTTGTGTACCTAAGCATGAACAGGAACAAATCCTATGCAAGTGTCACTCCGAAGCCTATGGAGGACACCATGCTGGAGATAGAACTGCACAAAAGGTATTGCAATCCGGTTTTTATTGGCCTACTCTCTTCAAGGATGCCCGTAAGTTTGTCTTGTCTTGTGGTGAATGTCAAAGAATTGGTAATATTAGTAGACATCAAGAAATGCCTATGAATTATTCACTTGTTATTGAACCATTTGATGTTTGGGGCTTTGATTATATGGGACCTTTTCTTTCCTCTAATGGGTATACACATATTTTAGTTGCTATTGATTACGTTACTAAGTGGGTAGAAGCTATTCCAACTAGTAGTGCTAATCATAAAACCTCTATTAAGATGCTTAAAGAAGTTAATTTCCCGAGGTTTGGAGTCCCTAGATATTTAATGACTGATGGTGGTTCACACTTTATTCATGGTGCTTTTCGTAAAATGCTTGCTAAGTATGATGTTAATCATAGAATTGCATCTCCATATCACCCACAGTCTAGTGGTCAAGTAGAATTAAGTAACAGAGAGCTCAAATTAATTTTGCAAAAGACTGTTAATAGATCTAGAAAGAATTGGTCCAAGAAAGTTGATGATGCATTATGGGCCTATAGAACTGCATATAAAAATCCTATGGGTATGTCTCCGTATAAAATGGTTTATGGTAAAGCATGTCACTTACCTCTTGAATTAGAACATAAGGCATATTGGGCTATTAAAGAGCTCAACTATGACTTCAAACTTGCTGGTGAGAAGAGGTTATTTGACATTTGCTCAGTTGATGAATGGAGAACCCAGGCTTATGAAAATGCCAAACTGTTTAAAGAAAAGGTTAAAAGATGGCATGATAAAAGGATACAAAAGCGTGAGTTCAATGTAGGTGATTATGTATTGTTATACAACTCTTGTTTAAGATTTTTTGCAGGCAAACTCCTCTCTGAATGGGAAGGTCCTTACGTTATCGAGGAGGTTTATCATTCCGATGCCATAAAAATCAACAACTTCAAAGACACAAATCCGAAGGTGGTGAACGGTCGAAGAATTAAAAATTACATCTCAGGTAATCCCATAAATGTTGGAACCAATGTTATTGAAACTGTAACCCCAGAGGAATTCATAAGGTACACTTTCCAGAACGTTTCAGACTCCGAAAAGGAATAGGTATGTGGTACAGTAAGTAAACCAACTTCAAAACATTTCTAATGGTAATATTTCTCCGTTTTGGAATATTTAGAAAAATTGGAAAATAAGAAGCAGACCAGAAAGGACACGAGGCTTCCACGAGGGTGGGAGGCGCGCCCTACCCCCCTGGGCGCGCCCCCTGCCTCGTGGGCACTTCGTGCATTCTCTGACTCTGTTTTCTTGCACGATACTTCTTTTAGTCGGTAAAAATTCATTATATAATCTCCCGAAGGTTTTGACCACCGTATCACACAAATATCTCCTCTTTGTGTTTCGAGCTGTCCTGCTTCAGATTTGAGGAACATGTCGTCCCAGGATTCGGATGGAGAAAGCTATGTGGCTGATTACCTTGCAGATCCTAAGGTCTATGGGTATGTGGAGCATTGTGGCTGGACTACGGAAGAAGAAGAGGATTATGAACCCAAGGGAAAGGAGGAGACGAGCTCAGATGAAGATGAAGCCCCATTACCACAACCTAGGGACATGCATGTGGAGTTCAAAAAGTCAAGCCTCCCTGATAGAGCAAAGAAACCTAAGATCGAGTTTATCCCTTTTCGCCTCTTGCAGGAAAACAAACAGGAATTATGCAAGAAGATATTAAGCCTTGAGCAGAAGATCGATGATCTGAGGGATCAAAATTCTGTCCTCAAGCGCAAATTAAGGAAGAAGCCCACATCATCAACAACTCCACCTTCTTCACCAACAAAGAAGAACTGAGTATCTGGTATGGGAACTCCCCTTGGCAACTGCCAAGCTTGGGGGAGTGCACCGGTATCGTATCACCATCAGTTTTATCTTTACCGTTTTTCTTAGTTTGATCCTTTTGGTAATACCTTGATCTAGTAGAATAAAGTTTTACTATGATCTAGTTGTGAGTTTTGCTTTATGATCCCTCTATGTAATCGAGTCCGTGAGCTATATAATAAAGATTAGTGTTGAGTCAAGGACTTAATTATTTTGCTACGATCTTGAGGGAATAGAATAAAAAGAGAAAGAATAAAAAGAAACAAAGAGATCATATGGATCTTATGGAGAGTAATGACTTCACATATAAGAGTATGACAAATAAAAGTTGTTGAGAGTTGACAAACATAGTTTTGGTCATCGTTGCAATTAATAAGAAGTAATAAAGAAAGAGAAGTTCACATATAAATACACTATCTTGGACATCTTTTATGATTGTGAGCACTCATTAAAGTATGACATGCTAAGAGTTGACGTTAGACAAGGAAGACAACATAATGGGTTATGTTTTCTTACATCTGAGATAAATTATATTGTCATGGATTATCCAACATGTTGAGCTTGCCTTGCCCTACCCCCTGGGCGCGCCCCCTGCCTCGTGGGCCCCCTGGTGGCCCTCCGATGCCCATCTTCTTCTATATGGAGTCTTTCATTGAGGAAACAATAATAAGCAAGCTTTTGGGACGAGACTCCGCTACCACGAGGCGGAACCTTGGCGGAACCAATCTAGGGCTCTGGCGGAGCTGTTCTGCCGGGGAAACTTCCCTCTGGGAGGGGGAAATCATCATCGTGTCATCACCAACGATCCTCTCATCGGGAGGGGGTCAATCTCCATCAACATCTTCACCAGCACCATCTCATCTCAAACCCTAGTTCATCTCTTGTATCCAATCTTTATATCCAAACCTCAGATTGGTACCTCTGGGTTGCTAGTAGTGTTGATTACTCCTTGTAGTTGATGCTAGTTGGTTTACTTGGTGGAAGATCATATGTCCAGATCCATTATGCATATTAATACCCCTCTGATTATGAACATGAATATGCTTTGTGAGTAGTTACGTTTGTTCCTGAGGACATGGGAGAAGTCTTGCTATTACTAGTCATGTGAATTTGGTATTCGTTTGATATTTTGATGAGATGTATGTTGTCATCCCTCTAGTGGTGTCATGTGAACGTCCACTACATGACGCTTCACCATTGTTTGGGCCTAGGGGGAGGCATTGGGAAGTAATAAGTAGATGATGGGTTGCTAGAGTGACAGAAGCTTAAGCCCTAGTTTATGCGTTGCTTCGTAAGGGGCTGATTTGGATCCATATGTTTCATGCTATGGTTAGGTTTACCTTAATACTTTTGTTGTAGTTGCGGATGCTTGCAATAGGAGTAAATAATAAGTGGGATTCTTGTCCAAGTAAGGACAGTACCCAAGCACCGGTCCACCCACATATCAAATTATCAAAGTACCGAACACGAATCATATGATCGTGATGAAAACTAGCTTGATGATAATTCCCATGTGTCCTCGGGAGCACTTTCCTTCATATAAGAGTTTCTCTAGGCTTGTACTTTGCTACAAAAAGGATTGGGCCAACTTGCTGCACCTTAGTTACTTTTATTACTTGCTACTCGTTACCAATTACCTTATCACAAAACTATCTGTTACCGATAATTTCAGTGCTTGCAGAGAATACCTTGCTGAAAACCGCTTATCATTTCCTTCTACTCCTTGTTGGGTTCGACACTCTTACTTATCGAAAGGACTATGATAGATCCCCTATACTTGTGGGTCATCACCCCTGGTCGCTAATTTCACAGTGTCAAGCTTCGCCCACCAAACCTTGCAATAGGGGAAGGCCACACGTGCGCCCTCGATGCAGACGGACCGCTTGACAACGTCCAGCCAAGGATAGGCATCCACTAGTCGCTTCATGAGGCCGAAGTAACTACCAGGTATAGCTTCGGCTGGCCACAACCGGATTATCAAATCCTTATGGCCAGTTCGGCCGCCCTATGCAGCTCGACCAGCTGTTTTAGCTGATTGCTGAAGGACACCGGATGTTCTGGCGCAAGATATTGCGACCAGAACAGCTTCTCCGCAGAGCTCTCTTCTTCGGCTCGGAAGAATTATGCGGTGTCAGCCACACGGCGTGGTAGATCAGTAAAAGCCCCTGGAGAGCTCCGAATCTGGGTTAGTACACGATATTTCATCTTCACATTCTTGCTTTGCATATGGAATGCCTTACCCGCCACGATCTTCTTGGCCTCCTGGATCTTCTGGAGGGCACCTTGGGCCTCATTTCAGGCTGCCTCCGCACTCTGGCGAGCCTTGGTGAGTTCAGTCTCTTGAATCGACGCATCGCGCTCCAAGGCCTCACACTTCTTCACCGCGTCCTCGAGCTCCTGTTGGACCTTGTTGACCCGGGCCTTGAGCTTCTTCCGAGCAGTCTGCTCCTTGACAGCCTTCCATTCGGCTTCAACCAGGGCCTGTTTCAGGGCCTCGAGCTCGGTCGTCGCCTCTATACACGTCATGGCATTTTGGTCATTACATATCATTTTCCTTTTTTCGAATACATAATAGGTTATTACTTACCTTGTTTTTCCCGGAGCTACCTCTTCACCTGGCCCAGCTCTTCCTCGGCCTCCGCCAGTTTCTGCTTCAGTCTGGAGACTTCGGCAGTATGCAAGGCTACAACCAACAACAACGCCTATGTTTACATTTCAGAAAAATTTAGTTAGTTTCGTTCAATAGGAGATTGATCCTCTGTCCGGCTTTTTCTTTCCGAACACCGGACAGTGTCTCAAGGGCTACTATCTACATTAGGATTTTCTCTTTTCTGCGTCGCTTACCTCAAAACCTGTCAGCAGGCTGATGCAGGCTTCGGTTAGTCCGCTCTTGGCGGACTGAACCCTTTCAATTACCGTGCCCATAAGGACACGGTGCTCATCCACAATGGAAGAACCTCGCAGCGCCTCCAGCAGATTATCTGGTGCCTCTGGTTGGACAGGGGTCACCGGCGGAATAGGCATCCCCCTTCTTTCGAAGGAGGTTGCGTGCCGGATTCTGAAGCCGTATCGGTCTCCGAAACTGAGTTTGGTTGAGGGCCGAACCAAATACGGCCCTCCCCACCAGTATCCATGGGGATTGATTCCCCTTGGTGTCCGGCGATGGGGGTTTCGCCTTCTGGCGCCGCCTGAGCCTCTCCCCCGCCTAGAACAGTCCTTCGGGACAGCACCTCCGCATCGTCCTTGGCCTGGGGGGAGTGAGCGGCTTGCAGTGAATCGCTGGCCATCGCCTTGGAATCTAGCGAGCCTCCTGATGAGGATCGCGGGGAGCTGTTGCGGGCCGGACTACAATAACATAACCAATCATATCAATACAATGAAGAGGAGAAACTTTATGGGCGGATGTAAGTCTTAGCACTTACGATGCGGCCTGCGACTTAGTGCGGGGGCGTTGCTCCGGACTGCTTTCAACGTCCCATGCGGAGATGCCCACGAGTGGGCCTTTCCCCTTCTTGGGCGCCTCCGCCTCCAGAATGGTGGGGGCTGCCCTCTTGTTCTTCCCCTCATCAGGGGAAGGGTCGTTTTCTTACTCCTCCTCATCATTGTCGTCTTCAACGGCGGAGGAAGGAGTCTTGTTTACGGACGTTGCGTCCGAAGTGCCCTTGTTGCGGGGGCCACTCCGGGCCCCCTTGGCCTTCCCTGTGACCTTCTTCTCCGGCGCCTTGTAGGGCGCCGGTATCAGCATCTTCACTAAACACGGGATGACTGGTTCTTCGGGTAGTGGGGTCGGACATTGGATCCGCTTCGCCCTCTCCATCCAGTCCTGAAGAATCGATGACGACAAAAGCTTAGACATCATCCTTGAAACAAGCAAGTAAGGGATGCATTAAGAATGATATACCTCATTGGCAAGGTGGTTGATGTCATGCCCGCGGTCCGAACTTGTGGCCGGCGGTGTTTCATTGCCCTTAAAAAGCAACCTCCAGGTATCTTCGTGAGTGGTTTCGAAGAGCCTCTTTAGGGTATGGTGCTTCTTCAGATTGAACTCCCATAGAGGGCGGCTTCGGCTTTGGCATGGAAGAATCTGGTGAACTAGCATCACCTGGATTATATCGATGGGTTTGATATCTCTATCCACCATGCTTTGAATGCGCGTTTGCAGCGCTGTCAGCTCGTCTGAAGAACACCAGTTCGGGCCCTTCTCGACCCAGGAGGTGAGTCGCATGGGAGCGCCAGAGTTGAATTCGGCAGTTGCAGCCCAGGTGGTGCCGCGAGGTTCTGTGATATAGAACCAATGTTTCTGCCATTCTTTTACAGTCTCCACGAAAGTGCCTTTCGGCCAGGAGACATTGGCCAGCTTGCTCACCATGGCGCCTCCACACTCCGCGTGCTGGCCATCCACCACCTTCGGCTTCACATTGAAGACCTTGAGCCACAGCCCAAAGTGGGGCTGGATGCGGAGGAAGGCTTCACACACGATGATGAATGCCGAGATGTTGAGGAGGGAGTTCGGGGATAGATCATGGAAGTCTATCCCATAGTAGAACATCAGACCGCGGATGAAGGGGTGGAGTGGAAACCCTAACCCGCAGAGGAAATGAGGGATGAATACTACCCTCTCGTTGGGCTTCGGCATGGGAACTATTTGTCCCTGGGATGGAAGGAGGTGGGCGATTCCCTTCGCCAGGTACCCGGCCACCCGAAGATCGGCGATGTGCTCCTCCGTCCCATCCACTTGCCTTGACCTCCGGATCCGGACATGGTTGAGTGCTTGCTCGAGACAGAGAAGATGTGAACTCGGGCGCTGGAGCTCAAGAATGGAAGGGCAGAGGAAGAGAGAAGGCGTGGGTGAAGAAAAGGGATTCTTATCTCCTTATAAAGGCAGTAAATATTGGACGCCTCCCCACTCGCCTTAAAATTCACCTACTCCCGAGGGCTATGTAAACGACACGGTTGGGTTGCCCATGCCCGTATTGATGAGAATCCCGTAATAAGGGGACATGATCTCTGCTTTGACAAGACATGCCAATGGCAACTCCATCTCAAAACATGGAGCGGCAGACGAAAAATGGTTCGAAATTATGACCGGACAGATGTGATGTCATGTTATGAAAAGTTGTCAGTAGATTGTACGTGTGTCAAATTATATTCTCTCTGCGGTTGTGTGTGGTGTGTGTTACAGGTCTGGACACGTCGATACGTCCGAAGACTATTGTGGAGTTCGAAAGGAGGAACCCGCCTTGCAATGCCGAAGACAGGCCTACGCGCCGGATACCTTGTCATTGAAGCCAGGTTCAGGGGCTACTGATGGAGTCCTGGACTAAGGGGTCCTTGGGCGTCCGGCCTATTAGCCATGGGCCGGACTGATGGGCTGTGAAGATACGAAGACCGAAGACTACACCCGTGTCCGGATGGGACTCTCCTTGGCGTGGAAGGCAAGCTTGGCGACTAAATATGTAGATTCCTTTCTTTGTAACCGACCATGTGTAACCCTAGATCCTCCCAGTATCTATATAAACCGGAGGACTTAGTCCGGAGGACGGACATTATCATAGCCATACAAGCTAGACCTCTAGGGTTTAGCCATTACGATCTCATGGTAGATCAACTCTTGTAATACTCATATTCATCAAGATCAATCAAGCAGGACGTAGGGTATTACCTCCATAGACAGGGCCCGAACCTGGGTAAAACATTGTGTCCCCTGTCTCCTGTTACCATCGACCTTAGACGCATAGTTCGGGACTCCCTACCCGAGATCCTCCGCTTTTGACTCTAACAGTGGGGGCTGTTGACAAACCTGGTGAAACGCTCGCAAGGCCTTGTGGCCAGGCAGTAGTGGTAGACAAGGACGTGGCGGCGCACGCACATATGGGCAACGGCGACCTTGGGACGAGACCCGACACGAGCGTGGTGTACTCGAGGTCGAACCCGACCACCTTGTACTTCTCCGAGGCAAGCAACAGCTCCATGATGTGGATGGAGTGCTCCACCCAGACCGGGTCCATGAACCTTTTGTGGGTGTCCACCCCGGCATGCATGGTGAACTGCTGCTCATCGTCGGCAGCCGCTCGGAGCACCATTGGAGCCGCACAGGATACCCTCTAAGAATTTCTCATGGTGGGTGTGCTTCTTGCAATGGTGGGGTACAATTGAAAGGTTGAAGAGACACAAGGGTTAAATGGCGGCTGTAATAAATGGGGGCCGGCCGGCCTGTAATCGTCATGTCTTGTCACGACGTTCATAGCGGAGGATTCCCATGCACGCTTGACAACACCGCACTGCACGCGTGGGCTCGAAGAGGTGCCAAATGTATCGTCAGTGAGCCTATTCCCGTGCTACTGCGCTATTTACCGCGCAAGCTTCCCACCCGACTAGTTTGGCCACGCGTCGACTAGAAGAGGGACAAATCATGGGCATTTGTTGGCAAAAAGCTTTGTAAAAATGAAGTTTGTGTAATGACTTCGATCATAAGTTTACCCATGGGTGATGAGGTCAAAGTTACACAGAAGGGTGATGATGGACACTCGAGTGCGATAATTAATTCTGTGCTCTACAGTGCACACGTTGGAAGAAACCAACTGTGTGCAATAATGTCGAAGATCGCACTCAAGTTAGCTATACAGATTGTGAGCTGTGAGATTGACAAGGTAAACTGATTCGAGAATGGTTAATAAAATCTAAGACCATTGCATATTAAGGTCAAAATAGTGTTAGCAATATACGAGTCTCATACTATGCCATTTCAACGATTGTACCACAAAAGCTCGAAATGTTACAAGGTTCAGATTCCAGAGTTATATGGCTCAATTCGAAGATTACAAGGTTCAAACTAATATTAGAAATGAAATTCATCTCATCTGCTGCAAACGCTCGCGCTGATCCACTGAACATGGATATCATAGAGGTTCAAACTAATATCACCGCTTCTAAGTCTGGTTTCGAAACCTCACAATTTTTGCAAAGGGGTTAGACACTGAGAAGTCATGTATGGGGTTGACACAATGACTTCCGATTACTCTGTCATCTGAAGTTCCAAAATGAAATTCTGAATTTTTGGAGCCTACTCCATTCTGTTGCAGGCGCCGGCGCTGAGCAACAGACCATTCATTTTTGCGAAATAAATGTAGGGCAAACCTCATTTCCTTCAACACCATTGCTCTGAGAACAAAGAACCCAACGAATATAATCTCCGGTAAGGTCGCCGAGTAGGAGTTCAAAGTAATTTCTGAGAGATGCAAATCTATGCATTCGACATGATTGTTATATTGTATCACATTATCCACCAGTGGGCCTAATCTTATCTGTAAAAGAAGAAAATGTGTTAGTGCCTACATGCAGTTTTGAACATTACTACTAGCCTATTTGGTTTGCGGGATTTGTAAAATGCACTAACATGCCATCTTCGATCTGACATGATTAACATGGGCATTTGATTACATTCTAGAAAAATGTAGCCTTGTTCACAAGAGGTTGGAGTGGATGAAAAGTTCCCTAAGAAAACTTGAACTCCCTTATGGTTAACATTTAACAGGAAAGGAACATCACCTCGATATATAGCTTCTCCAGGAATGAAAAGCATCTTAGGAAACTAACAACTGATAACCCACAAGTATAGGGGATCGCAGCAGTTTTTGAGGGTAGAGTATTCAACCCAAATTTAATGATTCGACACAAGGGGAGCAAAAGAATATTATCGAGTATTAACAGTTGAGTTGTCAATTCAACCGCACCTGAAAGACTTAATATCTGAAGCAAAGGTTTAGTAGCAAAGTAATATGGAAGTAACAGTATTGGTTTTGTTGTGATTGTAACAGTGGCAACAGTAAAGTAATTAAGCAGAGATCAATATATGAAAAGCTCGTAGGCAATGGATCAATGATGGATAATTATGTTGGATGCCATTTCTCATGCAACATTTATAACATAGGGTGACACAGAACTAGCTCCAGTTCATCAATGTAATGTAGGCATGTATTCCGAATATAGTCATACGTGCTTATGGAAAAGAACTTGCATGTCATCTTTTGTCCTACCCTCCTGTGGCAGCAGGGTCCTATTGGAAACTAAGGGATATTAAGGCCTCCTTTTAGTAGAGTACCGGACCAAAGCATTAACACTTAGAGAATACATGAACTCATCAAACTATAGTCATCACCGGGAGTGGTCCCGATTATTGTCACTTCGGGGTTACCGGATCATAACACATAGTAGGTGACTATTGAATTGCAAGATAGGATCAAGAACTCACATATATTCATGAAAACGTAATAGCTTCATATCTGAAATCATGGCACTCGGGCCCTAGTGACAAGCATTAAGCATAGCAAAGTCATAGCAACATCATCTCAGAACATAATGGATACTAGGGATCAAACCCTAACAAAACTAACTTGATTACATGATAAATCTCATCCAACCCATCACCGTCCAGCAAGCCTACGATGTAATTACTCACGCACAATGGTGAGCATCATGAAATTGGTGATGGAGGAAGGTTGATGATGACGATGGCGATGGATTCCCCTCTCCGGAGCCCCGAACGGACTCCAGATCATCCCCCCGAGAGTGATTAGGGCTTGGTGGCGGCTCCGTATCGTAAAACGCGATTAATCCTTATCTTTGAGTTTTTTCTCCCCAAACGTCAATACATAGAGTCGGAGTTGAGGTCGGTGGAGCCTCAGGGGGCCCACGAGATAGGGGGTGTGCCCCCCACCCTCGTGGACAGGGTGTGGGCCCCCTAACGTTTATTCTTTCGCTAGTATTTTTTATATATTCCAAAAATATTCTCCGTGAAGTTTCAGGTCATTTCGAGAACTTCTATTTCTGCACAAAAATAACACCATGGCAATTCTGCTGAAAACAGCGTCAGTCCGGGTTAGTTCCATTCAAATCATGCAAGTTAGAGTCCAAAACAAGGTCAAAAGTGTTTGGAAAAGTAGATATGATGGAGACGTATCAACTCCCCCAAGCTTAAACCTTTGCTTGTCGTCAAGCAATTCAGTTGACAAACTGAAAGTGATAAAGAAAAACTTTTACAAACTCTGTTTGATCTTGTTGTTGTAAGTATGTAAAGCCAGCATTCAAGTTTTCAGCAAATATTATGAACTAACCATATTCGCAATAACATTTAGGTCTCATGTTTACTCATATCAATGGCATAATCAACTAGCGAGCAATAATAAGAAATCTCGGATGACAACTGTCGGTGTCAAAACCGGCAGATCTCGGGTAGGGGGTCCCGAACTGTGCGTCTAGGCCGGATGGTAACAGGGGGCAAGGGACACGATGTTTTACCCAGGTTCGGGCCCTCTTGATGGAGGTAAAACCCTACGTCTTGCTTGACTAATATTGATGATATGGGTAGTACAAGATTAGATCTACCACGAGATCAGAGAGGCTAAACCCTAGAAGCTAGCCTATGGTATGATTGTCTGTTCGTCCTATGGACTAAAACCCTCCGGTTTATATAGACACCGGAGAGGTTAGGGTTACACAAGGTCGGTTACAAAGGAGGAGATATCCATATCCGTATTGCCTAGCTTACCTTCCACGCCAAGTAGAGTCCCATCCCGACACGAGACGAAGTCTTCAATCTTGTATCTTCATAGTCTAATAGTCCGGCCAATGGAGATAGTCCGACTGTCCGGAGACCCCCTAATCCAGGACTCCCACAGTAGCCCCTGAACCAGGCTTTCAATGACGATGAGTCCGGCGCGCAGTATTGTCTTTGGCATTGCAAGGCAGGTTCCTCCTCCGAATACACCACGGAAGAATTTTGAATATAAGGATAGTGTCTGACCCTGCAAAATAAGTTCCACATACCACCGTAGAGAGAATAATATTTCACAAATCCACTTTGCTAACTTATTTTGGCAACATGACATTACGTCACGGCCCGGTGATTATTCGAACCGTTTCCTTTAACTAGCCCCGCACATAACGCGAGGCAGTTTTTTGACACGTCTTTTCAAAGCAGAGATCGTGTCCCCTTATTACGGGATTCTCATCAATACGGGTGTGGGTAACCCAACCGCGCCATTGATTACGGCGCTTGGGGGATAAGAAAGTTTTACCAGGCTAGCAGGGACGCTTAGTTTCGTCCACCCATATAAAGGGATAAGGATTCACCTTTTCATCCACGCCTTCTTCCTCCTTTGCTCATATGTTTTCGCACACTCGAGCTCTAGCGCCCAAGTCCGCACTTCCCACCTCAACCTTCCCCAACCATGTCCGGAGCGGGAGGCAGGTGGATGGTCTCTTCCGTGAAGGAGGGAGACATCAAGAAGCTGAGGAGTGCCGGATACCTGCCCGACGACATCGCGCACCGGCTCCCAGATGAGGGGCAGCTCATCCCCACCCCCAGGCCCCATGAGAGGGTGGTGTTTCTCACCCATTTCCTCCATGGACTAGGATTTCCTCTCCATCCATTTGTCCGGGGGCTCATGTTCTACTATGGCCTAGATTTCTACGATCTAGCCCCAAACTTCATCCTCAACATCTCGGCGTTTATCGTCGTGTGCGAGGCCTTCCTCCGCATCAAGCCCCACTTCGGCTTATGGATGAAGACTTTTAATGTCAAGACGAAGGTAGTAAGCGGCTGCCAGGCGGAGTGCGGAGGCGCCATGGTGGGAAGGATGCCCAACGTCACATGGCTCGAGGGCTCCTTCGTGGAGACAATAAAGGGGTGGCAGTCGGGGTGGTTCTACATCACCGAGCCGCGTGACCCTACATGGGTAGTGGCCCCCGAGTTCTGATCTGGCTTCCCCACACGGCTCACCTCCTGGCAAGAGAAGGGCCTATCCTGGGGTAGTTCGAGAGAGCTGACCGGACTCCAAACATGTATTCAAAACATGGTCAACAAGAAGCTCAAACTCGTCAACGTAGTCCAGGTCATGCTCATCCGCCGGATCCTCCCGTGCCAACAACAGGCCTTCAACTTGTGGTAGTTCGACCCGGCGCAGCACCGAACTCTGAACAGGCTCTTTGACACAACTCACGAAGATGCCTGGAGGGTACTGTTCAGGAGCGCCGAGGTCCCCCTCCCACTACTGAGGATTGTGGATTCAGCGCGAAGCGCCAAGCCAGTGCGGTAGGCTGCTTTACCTCTTACAGGATACTTGTTTTTTTATAGATTGACTCCATGCGGGATCTAAACTCCCGTTCGTTTGACAGGACTGGCAGAAAATGGCCGGACAGATCGACTGTCCAGCTCCCTTGCCCGAAGGCCCAGCAAACACTCTTCTGGCGAAGATGCTGACTCCGGCTCCTTATACGGTGCCGGAGAAGACCAAGAAGGCCAAGGGAATCCGAAAGAGTTCCCGACACCAGGTGTCATCGGACTCACCGTCTGAGGACTCTACGGCGTAATCCTCCCCCGAAGACGAGGAGGCAGAAGAGGATGCTCCCCTCCAGACGGGGGAGACAAGAAGAGGAAGGCCGCCCCAAGTGGGGAGGCCAAATGGTCCAAGAAGGGGAGAACTCTCCTTCCGGACTACTCTACCACCGCCACCGACGGCGAAGACGAGTGGCTGCCCAGGGCCAAGCCCCTGGAGAAGTCGTAAGTATTTGGATACCTGAGTAAGTCATAGTATTACTTTGCTGCATTGCTTTCCCTAATGCCGAACATGATTATGCAGGCCGCCACGAGCCAGTATCGATGTATCATCGGACGGCTCCCTGGGCTCGTCGGACATGGATAGCGATCTAGTCCCGACCGCCACCTCCCCTCATCCTACTGACGATGCTGAGGTGCCGTCTCAAGAGGCACCGGGTTGAGGGGAGACAGTCCCGGAGGTGCCTCAAGGCGACCTTCCGGACTCCGGGAGCCGAGGGGACAGGGCCCCTGAGAGCTCCGAGTTCGGCCCTCAGCCGAACACCGCGCCGGAACCTCCAGTGGTTCCCGGCTCGGGCAGGCGGCCTCCTTCCAAGAGGGGCAAGATGCCTGTGCCGGTGACCTCTGTCCATCCAGAGGCGCCGGACAATCTGCTGGAAGTGCTTCGCAGCGCTTCCATCGACGAGGAGCACCGTACTATTATGAGTGCGGTGGTCCAGAAGGTTCAGTCCGCCAAGAGCGGATTGACTGAATCCTGTGCTAGCCTTCTAACAGGTTTTGAGGTAAGTGTTTTAAAATATAGAAAAATATTACCGCATAGACAGTAGCCCCTGATGCTGTGTTCAGTGTTCACAAAGAAAAGCCGAACAGAGGATCAAACAATATCGCAGGAGTCTAATATAAGTATGTCAATATGCGTATGCAGGCCTCGCTACTGGCGTCCGCCGCACTGACTGCGGAGGTTGCCGTACTGAAGCAGGACCTCAAGGGGTCCAAGAAAGAGCTCGGCCTTGCCAAGAGGCAGCTCGAGGAGAACAAGGGTAAGTAATACCCTGTCTATAGATATGTATATAAAAAACGTGATTGCAAAATGACAAGATCATCGTATATCTGCCAGGGGCCACGACTGAGGTGGCGACCCTGAAGCAAGCGCTAACCAAGGCCGAAGATAAAGCGGCTAAGGAGCGCACCGAGCGAGAAAAGCAAGAGGCTCGGGTGGGCGAGGTGCAGCAAGAGCTCTAGGCTCTCATGACGAAGCACGAGGCGTTGGAGCTTGACTCAAAGACGCGAGAGTCTGAGCTTGCCGGGGCCCTCGAGAGCATGAAAAGTGCCAAGGCCGAAGCCCAAAAGGCCCTCCAAGAGATCGATGCAATGAAGAAGATAGCGGCGGGCAAGGCATTCTATATGCAAAGCAAGCATGTAAAAGTAAATTATCGATTACTTACCCAAATCCGGAGCTCTCCAGGAGCATTCGCAGATTTTCCCCGCAGTGTGTCTGATGCCGCACAATTTTACCAGGCCGAGGATGGGAGCTCAATGGAGAAGCTGTTCTGGTCTCAGTATACTGGGACCGAACACCCGGTGCCAATGAGCGACCAGTTGAAGCAGCTGGTCGAGCTACATAATGCGACCGAACAGGCCATGATGGGCTTCATAGTCCGGCTGTGGCCTGGCGACGCCCTTCCGAACAGCTTCTTCGGCCTGGTGAGGTGGCCTGCCTGCGGCTGGAAGTCGTCAACCGATCCGTCTGCATTGAAGGTGCACGCCGGGCTTTCTCCCGTGTGAAATTGCAGTGGGTCAAGCTAGAGGCCGTGAAGCTGATCAAGGAAGGGCCGCCGGAGGGCAAGGAGCATCGCCACCCCGAGATGTACTACAAGGGTGTTCTGCCGGGTGCCCGTCTCATAGCGGATGAGTGTACAAAAGATGTAATATTTGAGTAAAACTTGCTCGTGTGATCCTGTATTTATGAAAACTTGTTTCATATGCGCTATGCAACGCTTGTTTGAATTTAAAATATTACCTTCTGTTTGGCCGTTTATCCAATCTGAGAGATGGCTAGTCCTCGGCTTCTGCCCCCATGCCACGAGTGCTGGGGTGTTCGGGATAAACCTGAGCACTCTTATTCCCATATTTGGGTCCTTCGAGGGAGGTGCTCAGCACAACGAACAAGGCAACCAGACTAATAATGCTTTATCACTCTCACTTAGCCATAGAATTCTATAATTTTAAATTTCGGCGAAGCCCCTGGTATTCGGAAGGCCGAATTCGGGGCGCGATACACGCCTTTAAGCCGGACAGGGCCGACCCCTTGCTCTAAGCGGCATAAGTCTTTAGGGACTCGAAAACCTCGCCGAACAGCGACCAGTCTCTCGCCTTATCATGATAGTCAGTTTTAGCTTTCTCTACTGAGGTGCTGAACCCAGCAGAACCGGGCAACAGTCACAGTAGTTCTCCTAGCGCTACCTTAGCCGATGGAGCGGAACGTAAGGTACCAAAACATAGGAGCCGGGCAAACCCAACATTTGACCAAAGACATGATTCGGAGTTGATGCATATAATGCTATAAGTTCGGGGTGCCGCACTTGTGAAGGTGTTCGGACTTTTCACACCGTGTTGTGGGGTACGTAAGCCCCTGGCGTATTGGCCGTACCAAAGTGTACGGTTGCAAGGCGTCATTAGTGAACACACACATATATATAACAAGAATGCAATAATAGTCGTAATGTCATGCATTGTTTATTCAAAAAATTGCGTTAAAGCAGAATGATACAGATAGTGCGATAAGCAAAGAGTGGGACTATGTCCCTTCCAAGGGCAAGCTGAGGAATGATATTAAATCAAATATTTTGCTCGTTACTGTAATCCACCTGGGAGTTCCGTGGTGTGACGTAGCTTTCGGCCTCCTTGTTTGCTGCATCATGTGTTCGGCAATAGTGCTGCCAGACAGGGTTTCCAGAGATTAAGGTCCTGAAAAAGAGAAAAATAACCAAACGGGGAGCCCCTAGTGTGGTTTAAGCCGCGTCTTGGGGCGTGCCGTAGTTGTGCCCCCCTCCCCACCTGTGCCCATGGTAATTTTTAATGCGTAATTATGTACGCGTGGCACGAGTTTCGCCGTATGGCTGGGACTAGGGTGGGGGCTGCATTGCTACGCGAGCTCAGATCGCGCCAGACGGTCTATTTGCCGATTGCTCCGAGCGTGCTTGACGGTGTCCGGGTTTTGAAACGCCGAACTGGTTAATTGCCTTGAGAGGCCGCTTTGCGCTTCTGCTGCGAGGGCCGCGGTGTGCTCCTCTGTTCGGAGAGAGCGCTCTGTGTTTCCATTGACAGTAATAACTCCGCGAGGTCCTGGCATCTTGAGCTTGAGGTATGCATAATGCGGTACCGCATTGAATCTAGCAAATGCGGTTCGCCCGAGCAGTGCATGATAACCACTCTGGAATGGGACTATATCGAAGATTAACTCTTCGCTTCGGAAGTTATCCGGGGATCCGAAGACCACTTCCAGTGTAATTGTGCCTGTGCAATGGGCCTCTACACCTGGAATGACGCCTTTAAAGGTCATTTTGTGGGTTTGATCCTTGAGGGGTCTATACCCATTTTGCGCACTGTGTCCTGATAAAGCAGGTTCAGGCTGCTGCCGCCATCCATAAGGACTCGAGTGAGGTGAAATCCATCAATGATTGGGTCTAGGACTAGTGCGGCGAATCCGCTATGACAGATACTAGTGGGGTGGTCCCTGCGATCGAAGGTGATCGGACAGGAGGACCATGGGTTGAACTTTGGGGCAACTAGCTCCAACTCATATACGTCCCTGAGCGCACGCTTCCGTTCCCGTTTGGGGATGTGCATTGCATATATCATGTTCACCGTCCGCACTTGTGGGGGGAACCTCTTCTGTCCTCCGGTGTTCAGCTGCCGGGTCTCCTCCTCGTCATTGCAATGTGGCCCCTTATCTTTGTTTTCGGCAATTAACTTGCCGGCCTGCTTGAATACCCAATAATCCCTATTGGTGTGGTTGGCTGGCTTGTCAGGGGTGCCGTGTATTTGACACGAGCGATCGAGTATGCGGTCCAAACTGGATGGGCCCGGCGTACTTTGTTTAAATGGCTTTTTCTGCTGACCGGGTTTAGAGCCTTTGAATCCGGCATTGACTGTCGTATCTTCAGTATTATCGCTGTTAATGAGGCGCTTATGTTTGTTGCAACGTGACCTGCTATTGCCGTCCTTGGTATCCGAAGTACCATGGTTCTTTGACATGTTATTGCTGCGAGCCAGCCAGCTGTCTTCTCCCGCACAAAAGCGGGTCATGAGTGTTGTGAGGGCTGCCATAGATTTCGGCTTTTCCTGACCAAGGTGCCGGGCTAGCCACTCGTCATGGATGTTGTGTTTGAAAGCCGCTAAGGCCTCTGCATCCGGACAGTCGATGATTTGATTATTCTTTGTAAGGAACCGAGTCCAGAATTGTCTGGCCGACTCTTCTGGCTGCTGAATTATGTGGCTCAAGTCATCGGCATCTGGCGGTCGCACATAAGTGCCCTGAAAGTTGTCGAGGAATGCGGCTTCCAGATCTTCCCAACAACTAATGGAATCTGCTGGCAAGCTGTTAAGCCAATGCCACGCTGGTCCTTTGAGCTTTAGTGGGAGGTATTTGATGGAGTGCAAGTCATCACCGCGGGCCATGTGGATGTGGAGGAGGAAATCCTCGATCCATACCGCAGGATCTGTAGTGCTGTCGTATGATTCAATATTTACAGGTTTGAAACCTTCTGGGATTTGATGATCCATTACTTCGTCTATGAAGCATAAAGGGTGTGCGGCGCCTCTGTATTGGGCTATATCGCGACGCAGCTCGAATGGGTCTTGCCCGCTGTGTTCGACCCGGCCGGATTTACTTTTATTGTATCTGGCGTGACGTTTATTGTCTTGCATGGTGGCGCGCCCTCGTGATCCGTAGATCGATCTTGCATGCTTTGCTTTATCCTCCAATATGTCTCGCAGGTCTGGCATATCTCCCCATGCCTTTTTATTTGAATGGCGTCGGGGTGCGGGCTGAGTTTTTGGCTGGAATGCCTCTCTATTGCAGCCACGAGGTGTCCGATCAGCCGCGTCATACGCTTCTTCCTCCAGTCGTGGTAGCAACCTGCACTTTGGGTAACTCTTGGAGGGGCGCTCGAGTTTATATTCCTCGGCAGCGAGGACTTCAGTCCATCTGTCAGCTAGCAGATCTTGATCCGCTTGAAGCTGCTGCTGCTTTTTCTTCAGGCTATTTGCCGTGGCCATAAGCCGGCGCTTGAAGCGCTCTTGTTCGACGGGATCCTCTGGCACAGTGAATTCGTCGTCGCCGAGGCTTTCCTCGTCTTCGGAGGGGGCATGTAATTATCATCCTCCTCCTCTCCTTCTGTCGCTCTCTCAGGAGGGCTGGCTCCTCCATCCTCCTGCTCTAAATCTTGCTGGAGGGGATTGTTGTTGTCTTCGGCACTATCTGGAGTGTTATTATCTCCTGTGACGGTATCACCATTTTTGCTTTGGCGGGACTTAGAGCGGCGCCGCTGACGTCGGCGCTTTGGTTGCTTCTTGGAGGGGTCATCCTCTGCTATTTCGTCGCCATTGCCTTCTTTGGGTGTATCCACCATGTATACATCGTATGATGAGGTGGCTGTCCAGTGCCCTGTGGGCAGTGGTTCCTCTTCGTCTCCCGCATCGTCGTCCATACCGTCGATGTCTTCGGAGTCAAAGTCGAGCATGTCGGTTAAGTCATCGACAGTGGCTACTAAGTGGGTGGTGGGTGGGTCGCGAATTTCTTCGTCGTCTGCATCCCAGTCCTGCCGGACATAGTTCGGCCAGGATCCTCCTGACAAGGAGAGAGACCTTAACAAGTTCAGTATGTCGCCAAAGGGCGAGTGCTGAAAAATATCCGCGGAGGTAAACTCCATGATCGGCACCCAATCAGATTCGATAGGAACATGCGCAAGCGGTTCAGAGTCCGTGGCCGGAGAAGGATCCGGCAGTTTATCAACACGGCTCTCGTGCAAGGTAAGGTCGATATTCGGCTTGATCGCCGCTGAGGGTAGGGCCTCCGTGGTGGGGTCCATCCACCCGTCCGTGGAAGGCGCAACTGGCTCCGAATTGAGGGTCGGAGCGGCTACCGGTGCGATTTCCTGAACACTGTCCGATGGTAGAGCTAAATCGTACTCACCGTGACCGCGTGACGCACAAGGCAAAGGCTCGAATCCGTCGAAGATCAAGTCTCCGCGGACATCGGCTGTGTAGTTTAAGCTTCCAAACCTGACCTGATGGCCAGGGGCGTAACTTTCGATCTGCTCTAGATGGCTAAGCGAATTGGCCTGCAGTGCAAAGCCACCAAACACGAAGATCTGTCCGGGGAGGAAAGTGTCACCCTAGACTGCATCGCTATCGATGATAGTAGGAGCCATCAAGCGTAACGGTGACGACACAGATGAATTCTCAATGAAAGCACCAATGTCGGTGTCAAAACCGGCGGATCTCGGGTAGGGGGTCCCGAACTGTGCGTCTAGGCCGGATGGTAACAGGGGCAAGGGACACAATGTTTTACCCAGGTTCGGGCCCTCTTGATGGAGGTAAAACCCTATGTCCTACTTGATTAATATTGATGATATGGGTAGTACAAGAGTAGATCTACCACAAGATCAGAGAGGCTAAACCCTAGAAGCTAGCCTATGGTATGATTGTCTGTTCGTCCTATGGACTAAAACCCTCCGGTTTATATAGACACCAGAGAGGTTAGGGTTACACAAGGTCGGTTACAAAGGAGGAGATATTCATATCCGTATTGCCTAGCTTGCCTTCCACGCCAAGTAGAGTCCCATCCGGACACGAGACGAAGTCTTCAATCTTGTATCTTCATAGTCTAACAGTCCGGCCAATGGAGATAGTCCGACTGTCCGGAGACCCCCTAATCCAGGACTCCCACAACAACACTTTCTCAAAACAATCATAATATGATATAACAAGATGGTATCTCGCTTGTCCTTTCTGAGACCGCAAAACATAAATGCAGAGCACCTCTGAAGATCAAGTACTAACTAAACATTGCAATTCATGGTAAAAGAGATCCACTCGCAGTCATACTCAATGTAAACTAATAGTAATGCATGCACATGACAGCGGTGCTCTCCAACTGGTGCTTTTTAATAAGAGGATGATGACTCAACATAAAAGTAAATAGATATGCCCTTCTCAAAGGGAAGCATGGATTTGTAGAGGTGCAAGAGCTCGATTTTGAAATAGAGATAAATAATATTTTGAGTGGTATACTTACAACCGAGAGATCTCGATATCTTCCATGCTACACACAGTATAGGCGGTTCCCAAACAAAATGGTAAAGTTTATACTCCCCCACCACCAACAAACATCAATCCATGGCTTGTCCGAAACAACGGGTGCCTCCAACTAACAACAATCCTGGGGGAGTTTTGTTTGCAATTATTTTAATTTAAGCATGGGACTGGGCATCCCGGTTACCAACCATTTTCTCATGAATGAGGAGTGGAGTGCACTCCTCTTGAGAATAACCCACCTAGCATGGAAGATATAGACATCCCTAGTTGATACATGAGGTATTTGAGCATACAAAACAGAATTTCATTTGAAGGTTTAGAGTTTGACACATACAAATTTACTTGGAACGATAGGTAGATATCGCATATAGGAAGGTATGGTGGACTCATATGGAATAACTTTTAGGGTTTATGGAAGTGGGTGCACAAGCAGTATTCCCGCTTAGCACAAGTGAAGGCTAGAAATAGACTGGGAAGTGATAACCCACAAGTATAGGGGATCGCAACAGTTTTCGAGGGTAGAGTATTCAACCCAAATTTATTGATTCGACACAAGGGGAGCCAAAGAATATTCTCAAGTATTAGCAGCTGAGTTGTCAATTCAACCACACCTAGAAACTTAGTATCTGCAGCAAAGTGTTTAGTAGCAAAGTAATATGATAGTAGTGGTAACGGCAACAAAAGTAAAGACAGCAAAAGTAATGTTTTTGGTATTTTGTAGTGATTGTAACAGTAGCAGCGGAAAAGTAAATAAGCGTAAACCAGTATATGGAAAACTCGTAGGCACCGGATCAGTGATGGATAATTATGCCAGATGCGGGTCATCATGTAACAGTCATAACATAGGGTGACACAGAACTAGCTCCAATTTGTCAATGTAATGTAGGCATATATTCTGTATATAGTCATACGTGCTTATGGAAAAGAACTTGCATGACATCTTTTGTCCTACCCTCCCGTAGCAGCGGGGTCCTATTGGAAACTTAGGGATATTAAGGCCTCCTTTTAATAGAGAACCGGAACAAAGCATTACCACATAGTGAATACATGAACTCCTCAAACCACGGTCATCACCGGGAGTGGTCCCGATTATTGTCACTTCGGGGTTGCCGGATCATAACACATAGTAGGTGACTATAGACTTGCAAGATAGGATCTAGAACTCTCATATATTGATGGAAACATAATAGGTTCAGATCCGAAATCATGGCACTCGGGCCCTAGTGACAAGCATTAAGCATAGCAAAGTCATAGCAACATCAATCTCAGAACATAATGGATACTAGGGATCAAACCCTAACAAAGCTAACTCGATTACATGATAAATCTCATCCAACCCATCACCGTCCAGCAAGCCTATGATGGAATTACTCACGCACGGCGGTGAGCATCATGAAATTGGTGATGGAGGATGGTTGATGATGACGACGACGACAAATCCCCCTCTCCGGAGCCCCGAACGGACTCCAAATCAGCCCTCCCGAGAGGTTGTAGGGCTTGGCGACGGCTCCGTATCATAAAACATGATGATTTCTTCTCTCTGATTTTTTTCTCATCGAAACTCAATATATGGAGGTGGAGTTGGAGTCAGAGACGCAACAGGGGGCCCACGAGGTAGGGGGCGTGCCCTAGGGGGGGCGCCCCCCACCCTCGTGAGAAGGGTGTGGGCCCCCTGGTCTTCATATTTGGCGAGGATTTTTTATTATTTTTTCTAAGACCTCCCGTGGAGTTTCAGGTCTTTCCCAGAATATTTGTTTTCTGCACATAAAACAACACCATGGTAATTCTGCTGAAAACAGCGTCAGTCCAGGTTAGTTCCATTGAAATCATATAAGTTAGAGTCCAAAACAAGGGCAAAAGTGTTTGGAAAAGTAGATACGACGGAGACGTATCAACTCCCCCATGCTTAAACCCTTGCTTGTCCTCGAGCAATTCAGTTGACAAACTGAAAGAAAGAAAGAAAAACTTTTACAAACTCTGTTTGCTCTTGTTGTTATAACTATGTCAAGCCAGCATTCAAGTTTGCAGCATAGATCATAACTAACCACATTTGCAATAATTCTCAAGTCTCATAATCACTCATATCAATAGCATAATCAACCAGCAAGTCATAATAATAAATCTCGGATGACAACACTTTCTCAAAACAATCATAATATGATATAACAAGATGGTATCTCGCTAGCCCTTTTTGAGACTGCAAAACATAAATGCAGAGCACCTTTAAAGATCAAGGAGTGACTAGACATTGTAATTCATGGTAAAAGAGATCCAATCATAGTCATACCAATATAAATTAACAGTGATGAATGCAAATGACGGTTGTGCTCTCCAGCTAGTGCTTTTTAATAAGAGGGTGATGACTCAACATAAAAGTAAATGGATAGGCCCTTCGCAGAGGGAAGCAGGGATTTGTAGAGGTGCCAGAGCTTGGTTTTGCAATAGAGATAAATTGTATTTTGAGCGCTATACTTTCATTGTCAACGTAACAACTAAGAGATGGCGATATCTTCCATGCTAAACACATTATAGGCGGTTCCAAAACAGAATGGTAAAGTTTATACTCCCGCTCCACCAACAAACATCAATCCATGGCTTGCTCGAAAGAACGAGCGCCTCCAACATACATCAGGTCCCAGGGGGAGTTTTGTTTGCAATTAATTTTGATTTAGTTTGCATAAAGCATGGGACTGGGCATCCCGGTGACCAGCCATTTTCTCGTGAGTGAGGAGCAGAGTCCACTCCTCTTGAGAATAACCCGCCTAACATGGAAGATAAGGACATCCTTTGTTGATACATGAGCTATTCGAGCATACAAAATAGAATGTTTATTTGAAGATTTAGAGTTTGGCTCATACAAATTTACTTGGAACGGTAGGTAGATACCGCATATAGGAAGGTATAGTGGACTCATCCGGAATAACTTTGGGGTTTAAAGGATTGGATGCACAAGCAGTATTCCCGCTTAGTACAGGTGAAGGCTAGCAAAAGACTGGGAAGCGACCAACTAGAGAGCGACAATAGTCACAAACATGCATTAAAATTAATAAACATTGGATGCAAGCATGAGTAGGATATAATCCACCATGAACATAACTATCGTGAAGGCTATGTTGATTTGTTTCAACTACATGCGTGAACATGTGCCAAGTCAAGTCACTTAAATCATTCAAAGGAGGATACCACCCCATCATACCACATCATAATCATCTTAATAGCAAGTTGGCACACAAGATAAATCATTATAACTCATAGCTAATCAAGCATGGCACAAGCAACTACGATCTCTAGTTGTCATTGCAAACATGTTTATTCATAATAAGCTGAATCAAGAACGCGAGACTCATCATATTTACAAAAACAAAAGAGGTTGAGTTCATACCAGCTTTTCTCATCTCAGTCAGTCCATCATATATCATCATAATTGCCTTTCACTTGCACGACCGAACGGTGTGAATAATAATAAGAGTGCATGTGCATTGGACTAAGCTGGAATCTACGAGCATTCAATAAACAAGAGAAGACAAGGAAGTATGGGCTCTTTGGTTAATTCAACAATAATGCATATAAGAACCACTTCAACAATTTAATTATGGTCTTCTCCTACTGACCCCCAAAGAAAAGAAAAGAAATAAAAACTATTTACACGGGAAATCTCCCAATAAGCAAAAGAAGAACATGAGATATTTTTGGGTTTTCTTTTTAATTATTACTACTACAGCAGAAAAATAAACTACTACTATTTTTTTGGTTTTTCTTAAGGTTTAACAAGCACACAAGAAGAAAGCAGGAAAAAGAAAATAAACTAGCATGGATAATACAATGAAAAAGTATGAGCACCGACATCTAGCAATGAGTGTGTGAACATAAATGTAATGTCGATGAGAAATACGCACTCCCCCAAGCTTAGGCTTTTGGCCTAAGTTGGTCTATGGCCACGGCTGGCCTGGCAGATATCCATAATAATAGCTGTTGGGGTCGTACTATGATGAGGAGGAAGAAGGCTCCGATTGCCACTGGCTGGCAATCATCTCCGGATCCCACTGATAGTTAGACTGTCGTGAAGGATCAAATTGTGGTTCCAGTTCTGGCTCCTCAGCTAGTGCAGGGTTCCGGTAGGCGTGAATAGCTGCCAATGGAACAAGGTACGTGCCTGCAGTCAAATCAAACAAAGAAGGAGCAGGCAAGGTAATAGTCTCAGGATGATGTTTATTAAAGAACAATTGATATTTAAGCTCCCCTGCCCTATTCTTAACAATAAAATCATGTGCCACCATACTTTAATGATCTAGATAAACACGGGGTAGCACCTTTTCTTCCTTCTCAGCATGCCTAATAGGTATGTTAAAATGTGCGGCTAGGCGTGTAGCATAAATGCCTCCAAAGATGGGGCCCTTAGTACGGTTCATATTTAACCGTCTGGCAATAATACCGCCCAAACTAAAAGTGTTATCACTGTATAAACCTTGGAGTAGAATAATTAAATTAGGGATACTAAGGTTTCCACTGTTTCCGCGTCCAATTAAACAATGACTAGCAAATAATGCAAAGTAACATAAAACAGGAAAATGTATGCTAGCGATTCGTGCATGGGAAACCTTCCTGGTTTCTCCTATAGTGATATTATTAATAAATCCCTCCACATCGTCATGGTGTGGTTCTTCTGTCTTGCCCTCAAAAGGGACTAAACAAATACGATAGAAATCAAAAAGTGACATCTCCTTAGGCTCATCATATAAATGAAATTCCACCGTAGGTGGTGAGTTCCTAGGATGAAAATAAAGGTTTTGCACAAAGGTATTTGTGAGTAAGAGATACTGATCGCATTGGTCGTGGAGGAAAGCGGTGAGGCCTGCATTGTGAGCCAATTCATGAAAATCTTCATAGATACTGGCTGCTCTCAAGAAATCATCAGAAGGCCATTCACACGCCCGAATCTCCGTGCTGCGCGGCAAATTATACTTAGGCTTCGGTGCCTTTTCCTTCGAGCTTTGGCTCGATGAGCCCCTCAATAATATCCTCATCATTTTCTGAAATAATCTGAAATTTTTAGTAACTTCAAACAAAAGTAAACGAACTTCAATAAAACTGATAGCAACTACTCCTACAAGTGCCTAGAGCCTATATCAAGCATTAGAACTACTTGGAACCATATAAATTTCACATGCAAGCTCAAGAACATGGTCACCTATGCAACACAAATTTGCAATGAATAAAGCACTAGAACAAAAACTAATTGTACCAATGGAGGAGTCACATACCAAGGAACAATCTCCCCAAGCAGTTTTGCAAGAGGTGCTTTGAGCAAGGAGATCGAAAATCACAGCAAAAGTGGGTGGAACTCGTGCTTGAGTTGGTTTTTCGTGTTTGTGTGAGATAGAGGAAGAAGATGGGTGCTGGGATAAGTGGAGGAGGGCCACCATGGGCCCACGAGGCAGGGGGCACGCCCTATAGGGGGGGCGCGCCCACCACCCTCGTGGCCAGGTGGCAGCTCCTCCCGCGGTGATTTTTGCACAGTAAATCCTCAAATATTCCCGAAAAAATCATATTAAATTGGCACGTCATTCTGAGGACTTTTATTTTCGGGTTATTTTTATATTGCACGGATAATCAGATAACAGACAGAAAAATATCTATTTTTATTTTGTTTCTACTAATTAACAGAAAGTATAGAGAGGGTACAGAAGTTTGTGCTTCTAGTTTCATCCATCTCATGCTCATCAAAGAGAATCCACTAACAAGGTTGATCAAGTCTTGTTAACAAACTCATTCCGATAATCATGGAACCGGAGAAATTTCGAATCACACTAAGTTACCTCAACGGGGATATGCACACCCCCTATAATAAGTATATCATATTTCTTCTTGACAGTAGGAAGAGGAAATTCAAAACCTCCAATTATAATCGATGGAATTTTTCCAATGGAGTTGATACTATGAACTTGAGGTTGTTTCCTTAGAAAGTGTACCATATGCTCATTACCATTAACATGAAAAGTGACATTGCCTTTGTTGCAATCAAAAAATAGCCCCTGCAGTATTAAGAAAAGGTCTTCCAAGAATAATAGACATACTATCATCCTCGGGAATATCAAGAATAACAAAGTCCATCAAAATAGTAAAGTTTGCAACCACAACAGGCACATCCTCACAAATACCGACATGTATAGTGGTTGATTTATCAGCCATTTGCAAAGATATTTCAGTAGGTGTCAACCTATTCAGGTCAAGTCTACGATATAAAGAGAGAGGCATAGCACTCACACCGGCTCCAAGATCACATAAAGCAGTTTTAATATGATTTCTTTTAATGGAGCAAGGTATAGTAGGTACTCCGGGATCTCCAAGTTTCTTTGGTATTCCACCCTTAAAAGTATAATTAGCAAGCTTGGTAGAAATCTCAGCTTCCGGTATCTTTCTTTTATTAGTAATGATATCCTTCATATATTTAGCATAAGGATTTGTTTTGAGCACATCAGTTAATCGCATACGCAAAAAGATAGGCCTAATCATTTCAGCAAAGCGGTCAAAATCCTCATCATCCTTTTTATTGGATGGTTTTGGAGGAAAAGGCATGGGTTTCTGAACCCAAGGTTCCCTTTCTTTACCATGTTTCCTAGCAACAAATTCTCTTTTATCATAACGTTGATTCTTTGATTGTGGGTTATCAAGATCAACAGCAGGTTCAATTTCTACATCATTGTCATTACTAGGTTCAGCATCATCATGAACATCAGCATTAATATTTTCATTAGGTTCATGTTCATTACTAGATTGTGTTTCAGCATCAGACATAGATATATCATTTGGATTATCAGGTGGTTCAGCAATAGGTTCACTAGAAGTTTGCACAGTTCTATCATTTTCCTTTTTCTTCTTTTTAGAAGAACTAGGAACATCAATATTATTTCTCTGAGAATCTTGCTCGATTCTCTTAGGGTTGCCTTCAGGATACAAAGGTTCCTGAGTCATTCTACCAGTTCTAGTAGCCATTCTAACAACATAATCATTTTTCTTACTGTTCATTTCATCAAGCACTTCTTTTTGAGCTTTAAGTACTTGTTCTACTTGAGTGGTAACCATAGAAGCATGTTTGCTAACAACTTTATGTAACAACCCAAATTTTCAATTTGGAATGTTATACATTAGATCATCATTGCATAGCATATATTTTATTTTGCATTTTGGTTGATCCTAGAAATTCTACGCAACTCAATGACCCACGGAGAGAGTTGGGGATTTCGTTATTTTCATATTTGAGTTTTCTCAAATTTTGAGAATAGGATCATTTGATTTTATTTATTTTATCATCAATTATTTCTATTACAAAAATATGAGAGAGGGAATAAAATGACTTTCCCAAAATAAAGAAATATTGAGGATTTAATAATAAAATCAAATAAGATTTTATTTCGGAGTTTTTCGGTGTTTTATTTGAATTTAGGAAAAAAGTGTGTTTTTCAAAATTGCATTTAGGTCCCAAATAAATGTTCACCTTGTGCGGCTTGATTTTAGAAGTCCGTGAAAATTTATGTCGGAATTTTTGGAGTCCGTTTAGTATTTCTTTTTATATTTCTTCCGAGCGGAATAATTTAAAAAAACGAACCGACCTAACGGGCCGTGTCCGACTAGGACTTTGGCCCGACTAGGCAATTTAAAAAAACGAACCGACCTAACGGGCCGTGTCCGACTAGGAACCCTAGCCGCCGCCTCGCCCGCCCTCGAGCCCCGCGCCGCCGCCGCTCGCCCCCACGCGCCGCCGCCGCCACCGAGGTTCGCCGCCGCCTCGACTTCTGTGTCGTCGTTTAAAAAAATCGGTTTTCGTCGGTTTTTTTTAGTTTCGTTTTTTTAAATAGATCAGTTTTTCCGGTTTATTCAAATAGTGAGCGTTCGTCCTTTTGTTCGTTCTAGCGAGCGTTCGTCGTTTTTCTTTTTCTCGGATTAAATTCGCGATTTTTCTGATCGTGATTCCTGATCCGATTTTCGTTTTAGTATAACTTTTCGCTCGTTTATCGGAATCAGGCGATTCAAGCGCCTAGAGATTCATCTCGAAACCCTCTATCTGTTTAAACAACTTAAACAATATTTTGCTACTGTAAAATTTGCCCTAGATCCAGATTACTAGAATGAAGTTGTTTTCTTTCGCCGTTTGACTTTCGTTGCTTCGTTCGATTTGATTCTTTTTGCCAACCGGAGTTCTTAAGATGAACCTTCTGGTTAGATCTATTATTTGAGTTTTACCTGTGCATTAGTTGAGTACTTATTGTATTCTTGTTTGTTTGTCTGTGATAGAATACCCGGAGTGCGCCGCCTGTTACTTCGAATCGTTAGGTTTCGCGGATCATCAGCAAGGCAAGTAACACTTTGATCATACTTTTCTACTACCCAGTTTTATTGCATTGGATCAATCCTCACACATTGCATGTTTAGGATCTAATTAAATTGTAGGATGGGAAGTAGATGAGGTAGTACTTATTACCTGTTATTATCAAACCTTTGGGAGTTACTTCTACGTTTGCTTATTATGCCATGCTATGCTAGTAGACGTGGATTGGGTGAGTGATATCCATGACAGATGTGAGATTGTTAATTAATGGTTTATCTAAGGTGGCAACTTAAACACACATCTGGGTGGATTGAGGCACCTGGGTATTCCAGGACTTGCCTGTTTTCTTTTGGACCGCCACCCAGGCTCAAAGGGATCATGAGACTATTCATACTAGAAACTTCCGTGTGCAGCCACAAGCTATTATGGGCTCTAGCATAGTGGACTAAGTTGTGCGAACTCTTATAGTGGTAGACTAGCAGATGTAGGGGATGTAGGTGGTACGGTCTACCCGATCGTAAGGTGCTAGCGCTTCTGAAAGACTATGTCTCGGTCATCCGTCTTCTCAAACACCATGTAGTGCGAGAAACCAAACGGAGGCGATCGGGTCTTGTGGGGAAAAGTGCGCAAACCTCTGCAGAGTGTAATAAACTAATCATGGTTAGCCGTGTCCTCGGTTATGGACATCTTGAGTATCTAGTACTTGGATTTTCATGTGAATCTCAACATGTTACTCTAAATTAATTTTGTTGGGTTATGTTTAATAATGATGCTTAATTGGGATTTAGAATGCTGTCAACCATTCTCAATGTTTAACAACTACCATGATAGTTAAATAAATTTATTCCTTTGAAGTAGGGAAAAATTGGCTTTACGCAAACTGTAACCATAGAGCTTTCCACCAGCCAAATATGCATATAATATAGCTGTTGCATTCCATTACTCTCTATGTGTTACATTGCTAGCATATTCCATGTGCTGACCCGTTTCGGGCTGTTAATGTTGCAGACTTTTCAGACGATGATTAAGGAGTTTTTAGGTCGTGGTTCTATACTCAGTGATGCCATTGGTGTTGATGGACTCACTTATATTCCAAGCCTTCCGATGTTATCGTTATTAGATGGCCTTAAGCCATATTTATTGTAATAAGTTCTCTTTTGAGACACTTGATGTAATAAGTGTGTGATTGCTACTCTGCTATAAATCCTCCGAGTACTGTGTGGTGTCAGCATTACTGATCCAGGGATGACACCGGAGCACAGAGATCAGACTGCTTGAGGTCTGGTCGCTACAGAGATGGTATCAGAGGACACGCTGACTGTAGGACACGGCCACTAAGTTAGAGACCTAGATCACTATTCACTCTCTTCTCTTCTGACCTCTCATCTTTTCTACTCTTTAGGATGGCGGATGCAAGGAACAAGTTCACACAACCGGATGAAGATACACCCTTTGGACGACACTTGAAGGAAGTCACTAGATACCTGAACATAGTAGTACCAAGCTTCACGGGAACCTACAACGCCACTTTACCTGAAGAAGAGCGCTGGATGATTCAAGTTCAAGTTCCAGGAAGGACATTCATGCCAGTCACTGAGCTCATAGAGTTTTCTTTTGATGCACCAACTTGGACTCTAGGAAAGAGCATGGCAGCTCACATCGCCATGGGACGCATTGGAGAAGTCTACCGCAAGGATCTCAAGGATACTATCTACCAGATTTGTGGGCGCCGAGATGAGCACTGGGAGATGATCAGCACCAGGAAGGATAGATCAATCGCAGCTTTTATCGAGGAGTTAAATCAGCACATTCGACGACAGGAGAACCAGATGTGCACCGACATGATAGATCTGAAGAAGGCTAAGACTAGAATCAAGGAACTGGAGGAAGAACTCAAGGCTACATATGAAGATTATGAAGAAGAAATTGAAGTATTGGTGGAGAAGAATGACGACCTGATCAAGAAGATTGGAATATTTATGGGAGGCCCTACGCCAGTAGAGGAAGACGAAGAACCCCAGGAGATTAGCCCGGAAGACTACATCATCATCGACGGAACCGACTCGGAAGCAGATAGTAGCGATGATGACTATGTTGATGAAGCTGGAGCAGATATCATGGAGTCTGCAACCGAAGAATATTTCTAGTAGACCACCTCATCAGTAGTAGTAGTCCACCATGTAAATATAGTAGTCCGAGCACTTTTGCGATAGATAGATCGATTGTATGCCCTTGTTTGATTAAATGAAGTGAATTGTTTGTTTTGCCTCATGTGCATATGGGTAGTGCTTTCTCTTTAGGACCCCTCTATTCTTACATCTCATCTTTTCTAAACCCTCAGATGCCTCCGAGATGTGACCCCGGATTTGCCTTTCCACCGGAGCTCACCCAGTTGATCCAGCAGCAGAACACATTGATGTAGTTGCTAGTCCAGAATCAGAATCAAGGGAATAACAACAACAACCCACCACCACCACCACCTGTTGACCACTTAGCCCGTTTTCTTAGGCTGAATCCACCGGTGTTTTCCAGTAGCACCGAGCCGATAGTAGCAGATGATTGGCTGCGCAAGACAGCTAGGGAGTTGACCACAGCAGATGCACAGATGTGGAGAAGGTGAAGTTTGCTGCACATCAGTTAGAAGGACCCGCAGCATCATGGTGGGAGAATTTCACAGCCACTTTCCCAGTTGACACTGTCACATGGGACCAGTTTCAGCAGGCTTTTCGTACTGCACATGTTTCAGCAGGAGCTATGGCCATGAAGAAGCATGAGTTTCGCAACTTGCGCCAAGGAGGACGGACAGTTGGCCAGTATGTGGAGGAATTTAGTAAGTTAGCACGTTATGCACCAGATGACGTCGCTACGGATGCAGCGAAGCAGGAGAAGTTTCTGGAAGGACTGAATGATGAGTTGAGCATGCAGTTGATGGTAGCAACCTTCAACAACTACCAGGAGTTGGTAGATCGTGCTCTTATGATTGAAGGGAAGCAGCAACAAATTGAGAATCGCAAGAGGAAGTATGGACAAGGAAAGTACAATTCAGGAGCTCAGCAGAAGCCACGTTTTACCCCTATACCAGGAGGACATTTTCAGCATACCCATGGAGGAGGTAGCTCACACAATCACAATGGCACCAAGAATGGAAATGGCAATGGAGGAAGCAACGGCCAGAACTGCACCAATCCATCAAACCCAACCAAGAAGGACCTGAGCCAAGTCACTTGTTTTAAGTGTCAAAAGACCGGACATTATGCCAATGAATGTCCTGAAGGCCAAAATGGCAATGGAAGTTCTGGGAAGAAGCCGAACCCTTTCAACAGGGGACAGGTGAACCACGTTAGCATGGAGGAGGTTGAAGCTCAGCCCGATGCAGTAATAGGTAAGTTTTTGGTTAAGTCAATTACTGCACTCGTTCTTTTTGATACTGGTGCATCGCATTCATACATCTCAAGGGGATTTGTGGATAAGTATAACATACCAACCCAAGCCCTTAGGTCACCCATGTTAGTAACCTCGCCCGGAGCAGAGTATGTGGCTAGTCTATGGTGTGATCGGTTACCATTAAGGATTGGTAACTATGTTTTTCCCTCAGACCTAATAGTATTGGAATCTCAAGGATTGGATGTGATATTAGGCATGGATTGGTTATCAAAGTATGAAGGGAATATTGAGTGTGCTAGCAAGTCAATTTTGCTTACCACCCCAGAAGGGAGAAGGATCAAGTATGTATCCTGACATGTGCCAAAGAGGACTCAAGTAAATTGCTTAACAGGAGTTGTACAGGAGGAAGTACCAGTGGTAAGGGATTTCCCTGATGTATTTCTGGAAGAGTTGCCAGGCATGCCACCGGATAGAGATATTGAGTTTTTGATTGAGCTATTGCCAGGCAGAGGGTCAATATCTAAGAGACCATATAGGATGCCAGCAAAGGATTTGGTGGAGATTAAGAAGCAGATTAAGGAGTTACTGGATAAAGGATATATTCACCCAAGTTCTTCGCCTTGGGGATCGCCAGTACTTCTAGTGGAGAAGAAGGATGGATCGTTAAGGATGGTTGTTGATTATCGAGGATTGAAAGAAGTAACGATCAAGAACAAGTACCCACTACCAATGATCAATGATCTGTTTGATCGATTGCAAGGAGCTAAGGTATTTTCCAAGATCGATCTGCGATCAGGATACCACCAGTTGAAGATTCGAGAATAGGATATTCCGAAGACAGCTTTTACCACCAGGTATGGGCTGTACGAGTACACCGTTATGTCATTTGGTCTGACTAATGCGCCTGCCTATTTTATGAACATGATGAACAAAGTATTTATGGAGTTTTTGGATAAGTTCGTCGTAGTGTTCATTGATGATATCCTGGTTTATTCGAAGAATGAAGAGGATCATAAGGAGCATTTGCGTTTGGTACTTGGAAAGCTCAGAGAACATCAATTATATGCCAAGTTCAGCAAATGTGAGTTTTGGTTGAAGGAAGTAGGATTCCTCAGACACGTTATATCTGGAGAAGGTATAGCAGTTAATCCCAGTAAAGGGGAAACCATGACCAAGTGGGAAGCCCCAACAACAGTTGGAGAGATCCGGAGTTTTCTTGGACTCGCAGGATACTACCGGAGATTTATTGAGAATTTCTCAAAGATTGCGAAGCCTATGACTGAGTTGTTAAAGAAGGATACCAAGTTCATATGGACAGAGGAATGTGAGGCTAGTTTCCAAGAGTTGAAGAAACGTTTGGTTACCTCACCAGTGTTGATTTTGCCAGACCAGACCAAAGATTATGAGGTGTATTGCGACGCTTCACATCGAGGACTTGGAGCAGTGCTTATGCAGGAAGGGAGAGTTGTTTCATATGCCTCAAGACAACTGAAGCCTCATGAGTTGAATTATGCCACGCATGATTTGGAGTTAGCAGCCGTAGTGCATGCATTGAAGACATGGAGACATTTCCTCATTGGAAATCATTGTGAGGTGTACACGGATCATAAAAGTTTGAAGTACATTTTCACACAGAAGGAGTTAAATCTCAGACAAAGGAGATGGTTGGAGCTTATCAAGGATTATGATATGAAATTGCATTATCATCTTGGAAAGGCTAATGTAGTAGCTGACACATTAAGCCGTAAGAGCCATGTCAATACGTTAATGACGGGAGAAATACCCAAGGAGTTAGCCGAAAATCTTCGTGAACTGTGTTTGGAAATAGTTCTGAGAGGCTATGTAGCAACATTGGAGATTCAGTCAACTTTGATGGATAAAATCAGGGAAGCTCAGAAAGCTGACAAAGAGATTGCCGCTATAAAGGAGAGTCTGAGCAAAGGAAAGGCTAAAGGATTTCGTGAGGATGAGCACGACACCCTATGGTTTGAAGACCGCGTTTACGTGCCCAATGACCCGGAGATCATGAAGTTGATTTTGCAAGAGGCACACGACTCACCATATTCAATTCACCCAGGAAATACCAAGATGTATTTGGATTTGAAGGATATTTTCTGATGGACCAGAATGAAGAAGGTTATTGCGGAGTATGTAGCAGTTTGTGATGTATGTCAGAGAGTAAAGGCAGAGCATCAGAAGCCAGCAGGATTTTTACAACCATTGCCGATACCCGAATGGAAGTGGGATAAGCTAGGCATGGATTTCATCACGGGATTGCCCATGACTCGTTCAGGCTATGACTCGAGTTGGGTTGTAGTCGATCGATTGACGAAAGTAGCTCATTTCATCCCAGTAAAGACCACTTACACCAGTGCTAAGTTGGCAAAGATATACATGACCAGGATCGTATATCTGCATGGAGTTCCAAGGAGTATCGTATCAGATAGAGGAACCCAGTTTACCTCAAAGTTCTGGAAGCAGTTGCACGAAACTTTGGGTACCAGGCTAGAATTCAGTACAACTTTTCATCCACAGACAGATGGACAGACCGAGAGAGTCAATCAGATTTTGGAGGATATGCTGAGAGCTTGTGCACTATATTATGGATCTAGTTGGGACGATAATTTGCCATATGCAGAGTTCTCTTACAACAACAGTTATCAAACCAGTTTGAAGATGGCCCCTTTCGAAGCATTGTACGGAAGGAGGTGCAGGACACCGTTATCGTGGGACGAAGTTGGAGACCGCCAATTGTTTGGACCTGACTTGATTAAAGAGTCTGAACAGAAGGTGAAGTTGATTCACGATAGGCTCAAGGTAGCCCAGTCCAGACAGAAGAGTTATGCAGATTCTAAACGAAAGGAGACAGTTTACGAAGTCGGAGATAGAGCTTATTTTCGAGTATCTCAACTTTGGGGAACAAAGCGTTTTGGAGTTAAAGGGAAGTTAGCGCCACGATATGTAGGACCGTATCGAGTTTTGGAGCGTATGGGAGAAGTGGCCTACAAGTTGGAATTGCCTGAAGGATTGTCAGGAGTTCATGATGTGTTCCACGTTTCCCAGTTAAAGAAGTGTCACGCTGAGATGGCTGACATACCGTTGAGAGACACCGTGCCATTGGAAACAATTCATTTGGATAATGATTTGACCTATGAGGATAAACCAATTAAGATTCTCGAGTTTGCCAGTCAAGTCACTCGCAGCAAGGTTATCAAGTTTTGCAAAGTTCAGTGGAGCCACCACACAGAGGATGAAGCCACCTGGGAACGAGAGGAAGACTTACTCAAATACCACCCTCACCTATTTTCTAGCCAACCCGAATCTCGAGGGCGAGATTCATCTTAAGGGGGGTAGGTTTGTAACATCCCGAATTTTCAATTTGGAATGTTATACATTAGATCATCATTGCATAGCATATATTTTATTTTGCATTTTGGTTGATCCTAGAAATTCTACGCAACTCAATGACCCACGGAGAGAGTTGGGGATTTCGTTATTTTCATATTTGAGTTTTCTCAAATTTTGAGAATAGGATCATTTGATTTATTTATTTTATCATCAATTATTTCTATTACAAAAATATGAGAGAGGGAATAAAATGACTTTCCCAAAATAAAGAAATATTGAGGATTTACTAATAAAATCAAATAAGATTTTATTTCGGAGTTTTTCGGTGTTTTATTTGAATTTAGGAAAAAAGTGCGTTTTTCAAAATTGCATTTTGGTCCCAAATAAATGTTCACCTTGTGCGGCTTGATTTTAGAAGCCCGTGAAAATTTATTTCGGAATTTTTGGAGCCAGTTTAGTATTTCTTTTTATTTTTCTTCCGAGCGGAATAATTTAAAAAAACAAAAACGAACCGACCTAACGGGCCGTGTCCGACTAGGACTCTGGCCTAGCCCCCAGGGAGAAACCCTAGCCGCCGCCTCGCCCGCCCTCGCGCCCCGTGCCGTCGCCACTCGCCCCCACGCGCCGCCGCCGCTGCCCGCCACCGCCGCCGCCGCCGCCCCGCGCCGCCACCGCCGGACGCCGCCGAGGTTCGCCGCCGCCTCGACTTCTGTGCCGTCGTTTAAAAAAATCGGTTTTCGTCGGTTTTTTTAGTTTCGGTTTTTTTAAATAGATCGGTTTTTCTGGTTTATTTAAATAGTGAGCGTTCGTCAGTTCGTTCGTTCTAGCGAGCGTTCGTCGTTTTTCTTTTTCTCGGATTAAATTCGCAATTTTTCTGATCGCGATTCCTGATCCGATTTTCGTTTTAGTATAACTTTTCGCTCGTTTATCGGAATCAGGCGATTCAAGCGCCTAGAGATTCGTCTCGAAACCCTCTATCCGTTTAACCAACTTAAACAAGATTTTGCTACTGTAAAATTTGCCCTAGATCCAGATTACTAGAACGAAGTTGTTTTCTTTCGCCGTTTGACTTTCGTTGCTTCGTTCGATTTGATTCTTTTTGCCAACCGGAGTTCTTAAGATGAACCTTCTGGTAAGATCTCTTATTTGAGTTTTACCTATGAATTAGTTGAGTACATATTGTATGCTTGTTTGTTTGTCTGCGATAGAATACCCAGAGTGCGTCGCCTGTTACTTTGAATCGTTAGGTTTCGCGGATCATCAGCAAGGCAAGTAACACTTTGATCATACTTTCTACTACCCAGTTTTATTGCATTAGATCAATCCTCACACATTGCATGTTTAGGATCTAATTAAATTGTGGGATGGGAAGTAGATGAGGTAGTACCTATTACCTGTTATTATCAAACCTTTGGGAGTTACTTCTACGTTTGCTTATTATGCCATGCTATGCTAGTAGACGTGGATTGGGTGAGTGATATCCATGACAGATGTGAGATTGTTAATTAATGGTTTATCTAAGGTGGCAACTTAAACACACATCTGGGTGGATTGAGGCACCTAGGTATTCCGGGACTTGCCTGTTTTCTTTTGGACCGCCACCCAGGCTCAAAGGGATCATGAGACTATTCATACTAGAAACTTCTGTGTGCAGCCACACGCTATTATGGGCTCTAGCATAGTTGACTAACTTGTGCGAACTTTTACAGTGGTAGACTAGCAGATGTAGGGGATGTAGGTGGTACGGTCTACCCGATCGTAAGGTGCTAGCGCTTCTGAAAGACTATGTCTCGGTCATCCGTCTTCTCAAACACCATGTAGTGCGAGAAACCAAACGGAGGCGATCGAGTCTTGTGGGGAAAAGTGCGCAAATCTCTGCAGAGTGTAATAAACTAATCATGGTTAGCCGTGTCCCCGGTTATGGACATCTTGAGTATCTAGTACTTGGATTTTCATGTGAATCTCAACATGTTACTCTAAATTAATTTTGTTGGGTTATGTTTAATAATGATGCTTAATTGGGATTGAGAATGCTGTCAACCATTCTCAATGTTTAACAACTACCATGATAGTTAAATAAATTTATTCCTTTGAAGTAGGGAAAAATTGGCTTTACGCAAAACTGTAACCATAGAGCTTTTCACCAGCCAAATATGCATATAGTATAGCTGTTGCATTCCATTACTCTCTATGTGTTACATTGCCAGCATATTCCATGTGCTGACCCATTTTGGGCTGCAACGTTAATGTTGCAGACTTTTCAGACGATGATTAAGGAGTTTTTAGGTCGTGGTTCTATACTCAGTGATGCCGTTGGAGTTGATGGACTCACTTATCTTCCAAGCCTTCCGCTGTTATCGTTATTAGATGGCCTTAAGCCATATTTATTGTAGTAAGTTCTCTTTTGAGACACTTGATGTAATAAGTGTGTGATTGCTACTCTGCTAGAAATCCTCCGAGTATTGTGTGGTGTCAGCATTACTGATCCAGGGATGACACCGGAGCACAGAGATCAGACTGTTTGAGGACTGGTCGCTACACTTTAAGTTCACCTTTAATATCAGCCATTTAATCACCCAAGCATCTAATCATATAATCATTTTCTTTTAATTATATACCAAAATAAGCATTGAAGTCGTCTTGCTTATACATAAAGTTATCAAACTCATCCAAGCACTAACTAGCAATTTTAGTAGGAGGAACTTTAGCTTTATCATATCTATAGAGAGAATTTACCTTTACTACCTGTGTCGGGATATCGGGATCAGGAGGTTCTTCAACAAATAAATAATTGAGATCATAAGTTTCTTCAACAGGCGGTATATTAAGACCATGTATTTATTCAATAGGAGGTAAATTCTTAACATCTTCAGCTTTAATACCTTTTTCTTTCAAAGATTTCTTTGCCTCTTTCATATCTTCGGGACTGAGAAATAGAACACCTCTCTTCTTCGGAGTTGGTTTAGGAATAGGCTCAGTAATTGGAGCAGGAGCTGGCTCAGGAGGTGCCCAATTATTTTCATTTGTCAACATATTATTCAATAGAATTTCAGCTTCATCCGGCGTTCTTTGCCTGAAAAGAGAACCAGCACAACTATCCAGGTAATCTCTGGAAGCATCGGTTAGTCCATTGTAAAAGATATCAAGTATTTCAGGTTTCTTAAGAGGATGATCAGGCAAAGCATTAAGTAACTTGAGAAGCCTCCCCCAAGCTTGTGGGAGACTCTCTTCTTTAATTTGCACAAAGTTGTATATTTCCCTCAAAGCAGCTTGTTTCTTATGAGCAGGGAAATATTTAGCAGAGAAGTAATAAATAATATCCTGGGGACTACGCACACAACCAGTATCAAGAGAATTAAACCATATCTTAGCATCACCCTTTAATGAGAACAGAAATATTTTGAGTAAATAGAGGTAACGTGATCTCTCATTATTAGTGAACAGGGCAGCTATATCATTTAACTTAGTAAGATGTGCCACAACAGTTTCAGATTCATAGCCATAAAACGGATCAGATTCAACCAAAGTAATTATATCAGGATCAACAAAGAATTCATAATCTTTATCAGGAACACATATAGGTGAAGTAGCAAAAGCAGGGTCGGGTCTCATTTTATCTCTAAGTGATTCATTGTTCCATTTAATTAATAACCTCTTAAGCTCATATCTATCCTTGCAAGTGAAAATAGCGGCAAAAGATTCCTTATCAAAAAGATAACCTTTAGGAATAACAGGCATATTTTCATCATCACTATCATCATCGTATTCAGATTCAATAATTTCTTTTTCTCTAGCCCTAGCAATTTGTTCATCAAGAAATTCTCTAAGAGGCACAGTAGTATCAGACATAGAAGCAGTTTCATCATAAGTATCATGCATAGCAGAAGTGGCATCATCAATAACATGCGACATATCAGAACGAATAGCAGAAGCAGGTGTAGGTGTCGCGAACTTACTCATAATAGAAGGTGAATCAAGTGCAGAGCTAGATGGCAGTTCCTTACCTCCCCTCGTAGTTGAGGGATAGATCTTGGTTTTTGGATCTCTCAAGTTCTTCATAATGATAAGCAGATATAAATCCCAAGTGACTTGAAGAATAGAGCTATGCTCCCCGGCAACGGCGCCAGAAATTAGTCTTGATAACCCACAAGTATAGGCGATTGCAACAACTTTCGAGGGTAGAGTATTCAACCCAAGTTTATTGATTCGACACAAGGGGAGCCAAAGAATATTCTCAAGTATTAGCAGCTGAGTTGTCAATTCAACCACACCTGGAAACTTAGTATCTACAGCAAAGTGTTTAGTAGCAAAGTAATATGATAGTAGTGGTAACGGCAACAAAAGTAAGGACAGCAAAAGTAATGTTTTTGGTATTTTGTAGTGATTGTAACAGTAGCAGCGGAAAAGTAAATAAGCGTAAACCAGTATATGGAAAACTCATAGGCACCGGATCAGTGATGGATAATTATGTCGGATGCGGTTCATCATGTAACAGTCATAACATAGGGTGACACAGAACTAGCTCCAACTCGTCAATGTAATGTAGGCATGTATTCCGTATATAGTCATACGTGCTTATGGAAAAGAACTTGCATGTCATCTTTTGTCCTACCCTCTCATGGTAGCGGGGTCCTATTGGAAACTTAGGGATATTAAGGCTTCCTTTTAATAGAGAACCGGAACAAAGCATTAGCACATAGTGAATACATGAACTCCTCAAACCACGGTCATCACCGGGAGTGGTCCCGATTATTGTCACTTTGGGGTTGCCGGATCATAACACATAGTAGGTGACTATAGACTTGCAAGATAGGATCTAGAACTCTCATATATTGATGGAAACATAATAGGTTCAGATCTGAAATCATGGCACTCGGGCCCTAGTGGCAAGCATTAAGCATAGCAAAGTCATAGCAACATCAATCTCAGAACATAATGGATACTAGGGATCAAACCCTAACAAAACTAAATTGATTACATGATAAATCTCATCCAACCCATCACCGTCCAGCAAGCCTACAATGGAATTACTCACGCATGGCGGTGAGCATCATGAAATTGGTGATGGAGGATGGTTGATGATGACGACGGCGACGAATCCCCCTCTCCGGAGCCCCGAACGGACTCCAAGTCAGCCCTCTCGAGAGGTGTTAGGGCTTGGCGGCGGCTCTGTATCGTACAACGTGATGATTTCTTCTCTCTGATTTTTTTTCATCGAAACTCAATATATGGAGGTGGAGTTGGAGTCGGAGATGCAACAGGGGGCCCACGAGGTAGGGGGCGCGCCCTAGGGGGGGCGCCCCCACCCTCGTGAGAAGGGTGTGGGCCCCTGGTCTTCATATTTGGCGAGGATTTTTTATTATTTTTTCTAAGACCTCCCGTGGAGTTTCAGGTCATTCCGAGAATATTTGTTTTCTGCACATAAAACAACACCATGGTAATTCTACTGAAAACAGCGTCAGTCCGGGTTAGTTCCAATCAAATCATACAAGTTAGAGTCCAAAACAAGGGCAAAAGTGTTTGGAAAAGTAGATACGACGGAGGCGTATCAGGAAGCAACCAGCTAGAGAGCGACAACAATCATGAACATGCATTAAAATTAATCAACACTGAGTGCAAGCATGAGTAGGATATAATTCACCATGAACATAAATATCGTGGAGGCTATGCTGATTTTGTTTCAACTACATGCGTGAATATGTGCCAAGTCAAGCCACTCGATTCATTCAAAGGAGGATACCACCCTATCATACCACATCACAACCATTTTAATAGCATGTTGGCACGCAAGGTAAACCATTATAAACTCCTAGCTAATTAAGCATGGCATGAGCAACTATAATCTCTAATTGTAATTGCAAACATGTTTCATTCATAATAGGCTAAATCAGGAATGATTAACTAATCATATTTACAAAAACAAGATAGGTCGAGTGCATACCAACTTTTCTCATCTCAATAAGTTCATCATATATCGTCATTATTGCCTTTCACTTGCATGACCGAATGGTGTGGATAATAATAATAATGCATGTGCATTGGACTAAGCTGGAATCTGCAAGCATTCAATATAAGGGAGAAGACAAGGTAATATGGGCTCTTTGCTAGATTAACAATAATGCATATGAGAGCCACTCAACATTTTCATCATGGTCTTCTCCTCTCAACCCCCAAAGAAAAGAAACAAAACTATTTACACGGGAAAGCTCCCAACAAGCAAAAGAAGAACGAGAAATCTTTTTGGGTTTTCTTTTTAATTACTACTAGTACAAGCATGGAAAGTAAACTAGCTAAGAGCTACAACTAATTTTTTTGGTTTTTCTTAAGTTTTTTCAAACACACAAGAAGAAAGCTTAAAAAGAAAATAAACTAGCATGGATGATACAATGAAAAAGTATAAGCACCGACAACTGGCATGAGTGTGTGAACATGAATGTAATGTCGGTGAGGAATACGTAAGCCCCCCAAGCTTAGGCTTTTGGCCTAAGTTGGTCTATGGCCATGGCTCAAAGCTACCCTCTCCATTGTACGGAGGAGTGTCCTCTGGGTTCCACTGGTTGGCAATCTCCTCCGGGTCCCACTGATAAACAGACTGACGGTAAGGATCAAGTGGTGGCTCCGGCTCAGGCTCTGGAGCTGATGTCAGGCTCCAGTATGCATGAACGGCTTTCGGTAACACGAGGTATGTGCCTGAAAATATGTTAAACAAAGAGGGGGAAGGCAAGGTAATAATCTCATAGTAGTTTTTATCAAATATCCATCTATACTTAAGCATCTTCTTCTTATCCTTAACAATAAAATCATGTGCTACCATACACTTATAATCTAGAAAAATAGGAGACAACAACTTTTCCTCTTTCTCATAATGCCTAATAGGTATGTTAAAGTGTGTAGCAAGGCGCGAAGCAAAGATGCCTCCAAAGATGGGACCCTTTATGCGGTTCAGATTTAACCGTTTAGCAACAATAGTGCCTAAATTGAAAGTGGTATCATGAAACAAGGCATGGCGCAAAATAACAATATCAGGGGCACTAAGGTTTCCACTGTTCCCACGACCAATTAAGCATCTACTAGCAAATATTGCAAAGTAACATAGAACAGCAAAATGTATTCTAGTAATCCTTGCATCGGAAACTTTCCTCATTTCCCCTACAACAATCATATCAATAAATCCCTCCACATCATTATGATGTGGTTCCTCTATGCTGCCCGCAAAGGGTATCTTACAGACCCGACAAAACTCATATAGTGACATCTCCTTAACCTCATCATATAAGTGAAATTCAACTGAAGGTGGTGATTTCTTAGCATGAAAGTAAAAATTTTGCATGGAAATATTAGTGAGGAGGAGATACTGTTCGCGCTGGTCGCAGAGGAAGTTGACGAGGCCTGCATTCTCAGCCAAATAATAAAAGTCCTCATATATACCGGCTGCTCTCAAGAACTCATCACAAGGCCATTCGCACAGCCGAACTTCCGTAGTGCGAGGGAGATTATATTTCGGCTTCTTATTCTCTTCACTTTGCTTATCCTTCAAGCTTCGGCTCGAAGAGCCCCTCAACAATCTCTTCATCATTTTCTTTCTCTAAAAAATTTCTGAAATTCTTAGTGACTCAAAATAAAAGTGAATCAAACTCAACAAGATTGATAGCAACTACTCCTACAAGTGGCTAGAGGCCATATCATGCATTAAAACTACTTTTGACCACATAAATTTGACATGCAAGCTCAAGAACAGGGTCACCTAAGCAGCAAAAATTTACAGTAAATAAAGCACTAGAACAAAAACTAATGGGACCATTGGAGGAGTCACATACCAAAGAACAATCCCCCAAAGCAGTTTTGTGAATGGAGCTTTGAGCAAGGAGATCGAAAATGGCAGCAAGATGAGCTAGAACTCAGGTTTGAGCTGGTGGATGATTTTTTTGGAGGAAGACGGAGTTTGTGGGTGCAAGAATAAGTGGAGGGGGCCCACGTGGGGTCCACGAGGCAGGGGGCGCGCCCTGGACCCTCATGGCCAGGTGGTGTGGCCCCCTGGTGTGTTCTTAGTGCCAATAATTCTTAAATATTCTAGAAAAAATCATATAAAATTTTCAAGGCATTTGGAGAACTTTTATTTTCGGGGTATTTTTTATTGCAAGGGATAATTCAGAAAACAGACATAAAATACTATTTTTGCTTTATTTAATCTAAATAATAGAAAGTAAAAGGAGGGTACAGAGAGTTGTGCTTTCTAACTTCATCCATCTCATGCTCATCAAAAGGAATCCACTAACAAGGTTGATCAAGTCTTGTTAACAAACTCGTTTCGAATAACATGAAACCGGAGAATTTTTAAATAACACTAGGTTACCTCAACGGGGATATGCATGTCCCAACAATAAGAATATCATATTTCTTCTTGACAGTAGGAAGAGGAAATTCAAAACCTCCAATAATAATCGTTGAAGTTTTTCCAATAGAATTGATACTGTGGACTTGAGGTGGTTTCCTTGGAAAGTGTACTGTATGCTCATTACCATTAACATGAAAAGTGACATTGCCTTTGTTGCAATCAATAACAGCCCCTGTAGTATTCAAAAGGGTCTACCAAGGATAATCAACATACTATCTTCCTTGGGAATATCAAGAATAACAAAATCCGTTAAAATAGTAACGTTTGCAACCACAACAGGCACATCCTCGCAAATACCGATAGGTATAGCAGTTGATTTATCAGCCATTTGCAAAGATATTTCAGTAGGTGTCAACTTATTCAAATCAAGTCTACAATATAAAGAAAGAGGCATAACACTAACACATGCTCCAAGATCACATAAAGAAGTTTTAACATAGTTTCTTTCAATGGAGGATGGTATAGTTGGTACTCCGGGATCTCCTAGTTTCTTTGGTATTCCACCCTTAAAAGTATAATTGGCAAGCATGGTTGAAATTTCAGCATCCGGTATCTTTCTTTTATTTGCAACAATATCTTTCATATACTTAGCATAAGGATTCATTTTAAGCATATCAGTCAAACGCATACGCAAAAAGATAGGTCTAATCATTTTAGCAAAGCGCTCAAAATCCTCATCATCCTTTTTCTTGGATGGTTAAGGAGGAAAAGGCATGGGTTTCTGAACCCATGGTTCTCTTTCTTTATCGTGCTTCCTAGCAACAAAGTCTCTCTTATCATAATGTTGATTGTTTGATTGTGGGTTATCAAGATCAGCAACAGGTTCAATCTCTACATCGTTGTTATTGCTAGGTTGAGCATCAACATGAACATCATCATTAATATTATCACTAGGTTCATGTTCATTACCATATTGTGTTTCAGCATCAGAAATAGAAAATATTATTGGGGTTCCGAGGTGTGTGAACAACAGGTTCACTAGAAGCATGCAAAGTCCTATCATTTTTATTTTTCATCTTCTTAGAAGAACTAGGTGCATCAACATCAATTCTCTCAGAATCTTGCTCAATTCTCTTAGGGTGGCCCTCAGGATACAAAGGTTCCTGAGTCATTTTACCCCCTCTAGTCATAACTCTAACAACATTATCATTTTTCTTATTATCTAATTCATTGAGCAAATCATTTTGAGCTTTAAGTACTTGTTCTACTTGAGTGGTAACCATAGAAGCATGTTTACTAATAAGTTTAAGCTCACCTTTAATGCTAGACATATAATCACTCAAGTGTTCAATCATATAAGCACTTCATTTCAAATGTCTACTAACATAAGCATTGAAGTTTTCTTGCTTAACAATAAAATTATCAAACTCATCCAAGCATTGGCTAGCAGACTTATTCCGAGGAATATCACCTTCATCAAATCTATAGAGAGAATTTACCTTTACTACCTGTGTCGGGTTATCAAGACCATGTATTTCTTCAATAGGTGGTAAATTCTTAACATCTTCAGCTTTACTACCCTTTTCTTTCATAGATTTTTTGCCTCTTGCATATCTTCAGGATTAAGAAATAGAATACCCCTTTTCTTTGGAGTTGGTTTAGGAGTTGGTTCAGGAAGTGTCCAATCATTTTCATTACACAACATACTATTCAATAGCAATTCAGCTTGATCAAGAGTTCTTTCCCTGAAAACACAACCAGCACAACTATCCAGGTGGTCTCTGGAAGCATCGGTTAGTCCATTATAAAAGATATCAAGTATTTCATTTTTCTTGAGAGGATGATCAGGCAAAGCATTAAGTAATTGGAGAAGCCTCCCCCAAGCTTATGGGAGACTCTCTTCTTTGATTTGCACAAAATTATATATTTCCCTTAAGGCAGCTTGTTTCTTATGAGTGGGGAAATATTTAGCAGAGAAGTAATAAATCATATCCTGGGGACTATGCACACAACCAGGATCAGGAGAATTAAACCATATTTTAGCATCACCCTTTAATGAGAACGGAAACAACTTAAGGATAACGTAATAGCGAGTTTTCTCATCATTAGTGAATAGATTGGCTATATCATTTAATTTAGTAAGATGTGCCACAACAGTTTCAGATTCATAGCCATAAAAAGTATCAGATTCAACCAAAGTAATTAACTCAGGATCGATAGAGAAATCCTAATGCTTATCGGAAAAACGAAGTAGCAAAAGCAGGGTCATATTTCATCCTAGCACTCAAGGATTTTTCTTTCAGCTTAGCTAATTATTTCTTAAGATCATATCTATCATTGCAAGCTAAAAAATCTCTAGTAGTTTCTTCATCCATAACATAACCCTCAGTCACAACAGGCAATTCATATCTAGGGGGAGGATCTTCATCATCACTTTCATCAATATTATCATTTTCAATAATTTCATTCTCTCTAACCCTAGCAAGTTGTTCATCAAGAAATTCATCTAGTGGCACCGTATTATCAAGCATAGAAGTAGTTTCATCATAAGTATCATACAAAGTAGAAGTGGCATCATCAATAACATGCGGCATATCAGAATGAATAGTAGGAGTAGGTGCCGCAAGTTTACTCATAACAGAAGGTGAATCAAGTGCAGAGCTAGATGGCAGTTCCTTACCTCCCCTCACAGTTGAGGGAAAAATCTTGGTTCTTTCATCTTTCAAGTTCCTCATAGTGATCAACAGATATAAATCCCAAGTGACTCAAAGAATAGAGCTATGCTCCCCGGCAATGGCGCCAAAAAATTGTCTTGATAACCCTCAAGTATAGGGGATCACAACAGTTTTTGAGGGTAGAGTATTCAACCCAAATTTATTGATTCGACACAAGGGGAGCCAAAGAATATTCTCAAGTATTAACAGTTGAGTTGTCAATTCAAACGCACCTGAAAGACTTAATATCTGCAGCAAAGTGTTTAGTAGAAAAGTAATATGGAAGTAATGGTAACTGTGGCAAAAGTAACAGTATTGGTTTTGTAGTGATTGTAATAGTGGCAACGGTAAAGTAACTAAGCAGAGATCAATATATGAAAAGCTCATAGGCAATGGATCAGTGATGGATAATTATGTTGGATGCGATTCCTCATGCAACAGTTATAACATTGGGTGACACAGAACTAGCTCCAGTTCATCAATGTAATGTAGGCATGTATTCAGAATATAGACATACATGCTTATGGAAAAGAACTTGCATGACATCTTTTGTCCTACCCTCCCGTGGCAGCGGGGTCCTATTGGAAACTAAAGGATATTAAGGCCTCCTTTTAATAGAGTACCGGACCAAAGCATTAACACATAGTGAATACATGAACTCCTCAAACTATGGTCATCACCGGGAGTGGTCCCGATTATTGTCACTTCGGGGTTACCGGATCATAACACATAGCAGGTGACTATTGACTTGCAAGATAGGATCAAGAACTCACATATATTCATGAAAACATAATAGGTTCAGATCTGAAATCATGGCACTCGGGCCCTAGTGACAAGCATTAAGCATAGCAAAGTCATAGCAACATCAATCTCAGAACATAATGGATACTAGGGATCAAACCCTAACACAACTAACTCGATTACATCATAAATCTCATCCAACCCATCACCGTCCAGCAAGCCTACGATGGAATTACTCACGCACGGCGGTGAGCATCATGAAATTGGTGATGGAGGAAGGTTGATGATGACAATGGCGATGGATTCCCCTCTCCGGAGCCCGAAACAGACTCCATATCAGCCCTCCCGAGAGAGATTAGGGCTGGCGGCGGCTCCGTATCGTAAAACGCGATGAATCCTTCTCTCTTTATTTTTTCTCCCCGAACATGAATATATAGAGTCGGAGTTGAGGTCGGTGGAGCCTCAGGGGGCCCACGAGATAGGGGGGCGCTCCCCACCCTCGTGGACAGGGTGTGGGCCCCCTAACGTTTTTTCTTTCACGAGTATTTTTTATATATTCCAAAACTATTCTCCATGAAGTTTCAGGTCATTCTGAGAACTTTTATTTCTGTACAAAAATAACACCATGGCAATTCTGCTGAAAACAACGCCAGTCTGGGTTAGTTCCATTCAAACCATGCAAGTTAGAGGCCAAAACAAGGTCAAAAGTGTTTGGAAAAGTAGATACGATGGAGACGTATCAACAACTTGCTCCAGGTTGGGGCCGATAGATTCTAGTGCTAAGACCTTTAATGTGCGTAGTTTCGGGGTCAAGCTTGTCGGAATCATTTTCTGATTGACAGATGAACAAACATCTTCAAAATTAGAAATAGTGTTAATTTGTAGAAGGAGAGGTAGAAGGCGGCTGTTGTACCTGAACGGGTGTGGATCCAATAACAAGTTCAGAGTATTTGTGAGATGAGTAGCCCACCACTGTCAATTTTGGCGCAGAAATGACATTGATTCTTGTTGGACCTTCTTGATCAACTATAAGTAATCTCTCAAGTGCAGGTGTGTCCTCAATGACCATACCATGGTACACATCTTGTGATGTCTTCCTGCCGCACCAGCAACACACATAAATAGTCCGGAGAGTCATGGAGGTGATGTGGAAGGTACTCAACCCATTGATCACCTAAAGACGAAGGTACTCGAGTGCAGTACAACCACGGAGCAGGCGCTTCATGTCACTGTTTGAGAGGCAGACGACATCGAGCTCGAGGTGCTTCATCGTGGTAGAATAAGAGCGGGCGCATCATTAAGAGGGGATGGCAGTTCCTGAACTTGGCGACGCGCAGCGTGGGCGCGAGGTGGAGTGCAGACGTTGGCAGCGACCGCATATGCCCATCATCAAAAGTGAGCTCCTTGAGCTAATCTAGTGCAGGGGATCGGAACCAATCGTCAAGCTTGGCTTGGTCCTTGCCGTTGGAATGGAACTTGCCCAAAGGCCTTTGGTTAGGCTAAGGTGATTGCTGAGGATCTTGGAGAACACATCCAAGCTTTTGTGATAGCCATGGCAGAGCTCGTTGGTGTCGATGAGGTCAAGAGGGCTGGAGTTCCATAGGGGGCGCCATCACCGGGAAAGGACGGTTTCCCGCGCCCCGTATTTGATTGGGAGAAGGGAGATGATGACTCTCAACATATCATCGGGGAGGCTGCTGATGAAGTCTAGGCCTACTGGAGTCGCTTGCAGTTCTAGCTCACCCCGCCTCCGCTTATTGGCAGCCCCGTTCTCCACATCCGGAGTCTCCTTGTCAGCCGTGCTTTCTGATGGAAATGGGAGTACAGGGAATATTTAGTTAAAACATGGCAATAGAAAAGTGTATTGGTAACTAGAAGTTATTAGGTAGGAATATAGTAAGAAAAGGGAATAACAATTGGTTGCTTAAATACTACACAATTCATTTGACATTGCTGGGTAAGTCAACATGTAGATAGCTGAAAACAAAACTTACTTCGAACAAAGTCTGGAAGGATGATTTTGTGGGGGAAGTTAGAATATATCTCATGACCAGGCCCTTTTATGTGCAGTGCAATTTTAGTGCCACCTTTCAGTACATAAAAACTTTGCAATTATTCCCAAAAGCCAATGCCAAAATATGAGTCACCATGTTCATCAAGTCTTACAGTAGCAACGATTGTAAATCCATGGTTTGTGTGCAGTATGACATCCGTGGAGCCTTCATCTATGTAAAGGGAAAAATTGTGCACTACATAATCTGTTGCATAGCAAGGGATGTTCTACAGAAAATGGTAGGATTGTTAAAGAAAATATGGTAACATGCAAATATGGGCCCAAATTGAAATAACTGTACAACAGTTGAAATCGAAGGACAAAAATCTATAATTAAAAAGATAGGGTAAACATGATGTCATGGAAATATGAGAGTAATCAAAAGAACAATACATCATTAATTTGCCTAATATAGAAAGAAGAGGGGGAAAATCCCCTTTGACGTATATGGTGCATGTGGCACCTTTTATCCAAATGTAGCAATATTTAGAATATGTTCAGGAAAGTAGGCCATGCCAACCGATTTAGGGTGAGATTGAACATACGGCATGCATCCTCAAGTTATCTGGTACGGTGAGATGGAATCTCTGGCATAGGTCGCAAAGTCCTGAAGTGTCGGTGCACTGTACATTATATGAATGAAAGAAAACCCTCAAATCAGCTTGAATAAAAATTAATTCACGGTGATTTCCGCCGGGTGATTAAAGGAGGCAGATGAACTGGGATAAGAGATGAGATAATATCTCGTTAAATTAGTTACCTTGTCGTCCATGAGAAAGAACCCTAAGTACGGCAGATTCCCCAACCGAGCAGAGCTAGGTCGACCGCGAGCAGCGTGGAGAAAGTCGATGGTGATAGGCGATGGCAAGTGGAAGTGGCAAAATGCGGTGGGCTTTGCCAGTGATGACCCACAAGTGTAGGGGATCTATCGTAGTCCTTTCAATAAGTAAGAGTGTCGAACCCAACGAGGAGTAGAAGGAAATGATAAGCAGTTTTCAATAAGGTATTCTCTGCAATCACTGAAATTATCGGTAACAGATAGTTTTGTGATAAGGTAATTTGTAACGGGTAACAAGTAATAAAAGTAAATAAGGTGCAGCAAGATGGCCCAATCCTTTTTGTAGCAAAGGACAAGCCTGGACAAACTCTTATATAAAGGAAAGCGCTCTCGAGGACACATGGGAATTATCGTCAAGCTAGTTTTCATCACGCTCATATGATTCGCGTTTGGTATTTTGATAATTTGATATGTGGGTGGACCGGTGCTTGGGTACCGTCCTTCCTTGGACAATCATCCCACTTATGATTAACCCCTATTGCAAGCATCCGCAGCTACAATAGAAGTATTAAGGTAAACCTAATCATAGCATAAAACATATGGATCCAAATTAGCCCCTTACGAAGCAACGCATAAACTAGGGTTTAAGCTTCTGTCACTCTAGCAACCCATCATTTATTTATTACTTCCCAATGCCCTCCTCTAGGCCCAAACAATGGTGAAGTGTCATGTAGTCGGTGTTCACATGACACCACTAGTGGAAAGACAACATACATCTCATCAAAATATCGAACGAATACCAAATTCACATCACTACTTATAGCAAGACTTCTCCCATGTCCTCAGGAACAAACATAACTACTGACAAATCATATTCATGTTCATAATCAGAGGGGTATTAATATGCATAATGGATCTGAACATATGATCTTCCACCAAGTAAACCAACTAGCATCAACTACAAGGAGTATTCAACACCACTAGCAACCACATGTACCAATCTGAGGTTTGGATACAAAGATTGGATACATGAGATGAACTAGGGTTTGAGATGAGATGGTGCTGGTGAAGATGTTGATGGAGATTGACCCCCTCCTGATGAGAGGATAGTTGGTGATGACGGTGGTGATGATTTCCCCCTCCCGGAGGGAAGTTTCCCCGGCAAAAGAGCTCCACCGGAGCCCTAGATTGGTTCCGCCAAGGTTCTGCCTCGTGGCGGCGGAGTTTCTTCCCGAAAGCTTGCTTATGGTTTTTTTCTCCATGAAAGACTCCATATAGCCAAAGATGGGCATCAGAGAGCTGCCAGGGGCCCACGAGGCAGGGGGCGCGCCCCCACCCTCGTGGACGGTGGGTGGCCTCCCTCAGGTACTTCTTTCACCCAATATTTTTTATATATTCTGAAACATGCTCCCGTGAAGTTTCAGGACTTTTGGAGTTGTGCAGAATAGGTCTCTAATATTTTCTCCTTTTCCAGCCCAGAATTCCAGTTGCCAGCATTCCCCCTCTTCATGTAAACCTTGTAAAATAAGAGAGAATAGGCATAAGTATTGTGACATAATGTGTAATAACGGCCCATAATGCAATAAATATCGATGTAAAAGCATGATGCAAAATGGACGTATCTACTCCCCCAAGCTTAGACCCTGCTTGTCCTCAAGCGAAAGCCGATATCGATAAATATGTCCACATGTTTAGAGATAGAGGTGTCCATAAAAATAAAATATGGACATGAGGGCATCATGATCATTCTTAGAACAGCAACATATACATATATTGTCATATGATCTCTTATGCTAAAGTAATAATTCAATCACAATTTCAAGTATGAATCATAGACTTCATTGAAAACTAACAAACTATAATCTCAGTCATTGAAACAATTGCAATTTATCATAACATCGGAAAGAGTCAATATAAGAGCTTTTCAGCAAGTTCACATACTCAATTATCATTTAGTCTTTCACAATTGCTAACACTCACGCAATATTTATGGGTGTGAAGTTTTAGCCGGACACAGAGAAAGATAGGGGCTTATAGTTTTGCCTCCCAACTTTTTACCTCAAGGGTAATGTCAACAATAATAGTTCATGAAAACTCACATCCAATTTGCTATATATATATCAGGATCTTTCCAACACATTGTGCTTGCCAAAGGATAAAATGTAAAAAAGGAAAGGTGAAGATCACCATGACTCTTGCATGAAGTATAAGACAAGAATAAAAGATAGGCCCTTCGCGGAGGGAAGCAAAGGTTGTCATGTGCTTTTATGGTTTGATGCACAAAATCTTAATGCGAAAGAACGTCACTTTATATTTCCACTTGTGATATGGACCTTTATTATGCAGTCCGCCGCTTTTATTTCTTCCACATCACAAGATCGTATAAAGCTTATTTTCTCCAGACTAATAAGTCATACATATTTAGAGAGCAATTTTTATTGCTTGCAACGATGACAACTTACTTGAAGGATCTTACTCAATCCATAGGTAGATATGGTGGACTCTCATGGCAAAACTAGGTTTAAGGATATTTGGAAGCACAAGTAGTATTTCTACTTGGTGCAGAGAATTTGGCTAGCATGAGAGGGAAAGGCAAGCTCAACATGTTGGATGATCTAGGACAATATAATTTATTTCAGATGTAGGTAAGCATAACCCATTATGTTGTCTTCCTTGTCCAATATCAACTCTTTAGCATGTCATATTTTAATGAGTGCTCACAATCATAAAAGATGTCCAAGATAGTATATTTATATGTGAAAATCTCTCCTTATTTATTACTTCCTATTAATTGCAATGATGACCAAAACTATGTTTGTCAACTCTCAACAATTTTTATTCATCATACTCTTTATATGTGAAGTCATTACTCTCCATAAGATCCATATGATCTCTTTATTTCTTTTTATTCTTTCTCTTTAATTTTATTCCCTCAAGATCATAGCAAGATAATCAAGCCCTTGACTCAACACTAATCTTTATTATATATAGCTCACGGACTCGATTACATAGAAGGATCATAAAGCAAAACTCAAAACTAGATCATACTAAAACTTTATTCTACTAGATCAAGATATTACAAAAAGGATCGGACTAAGAAAAACGGTAAAGATAAAAGTGTGATGGTGATACGATACCGGGGCACTCCCCCTAGCTTGGCAGTTGCCAAGGGGAGTGCCCATACCCGTGTGCTTATGTCTCTTTCTTCGGAGGTGGTGATGGAGTTGCTGATGGCGTGTGCTTCTTCCTTAATTTGCACTTGAGGATAGAATTTTGCTCCCTTAGGTCATCGATCTCCTGCTCAAGGCTTAATACCTTTTTTCATAGTTCCTGTTTGTTCTCCTGCAAGAGGCGAAAAGGGGTAAACTCGATCTTAGGTTTCTTTGCTCTACCGGGGAGGCTTGACCGTTTGAACTCCACATGCATGTCCCCAGGTTGAGGTAATGGGACTTCATCTTCATCTGAGGTCATCTCGTCCTTTCCACTAGGCTCATAGTCTTCTTCTTCCTTCGTGGTCCAACCACAATGCTCCAAGTCCCCGTAGACCTTATGATCTGCAAGGTAATCGGGCACATAGCTTTCTCCCTCTGAATCTTGGGATGAAATATTGCTCTAATCTGCAGTAGAAACAGCTCGAAAAAAGATAGAGGATATTTGCGTGATACGGTGGTCAAAACCTTCGAGAGATTATATAATGAATTTTTACCGAACAAAAGAAGTATCATGCAAGAAAACGGAGTCCGGAGAGCACACGAGGTGTCTACGAGGCAGGGGGCGCGCCCAGGGGGTAGGGCGCGCCCTCCACCCTCGTGGAAGCCTCATGTCCTTTCTGGACTGCTTCTAATTTTCCTATTTTTTAAATATTCCAAAATGGAGAAAAATTGCCATTAGAACTGTTTTGGAGTCGGTTTACTTACCGTACCTCATACCTATTCCTTTTTGGAGTCTAAAACATTCTGGAGAGTGTCCCTTATGTATTCCGCCGGGGTTACAGTTTCAATAACACTATTTTCAACATTTATGGGATTACCTGAGATATAATGTTTGATTCTTTGACCATTCACCACCCTCACATTTGTGCCTTCGAAGTTGTTGATTTTTATGGCACCGGAACAATAGACTTCCTCGATAACGTAAGGACCTTCCCATTTAGAGAGGAGTTTGCCTGCAAAAAATCTTAAGCGAGAGTTGTATAACAATACATAATCACCTACATTAAACTCACGTTTTTGTATCCTTTTATCATGCCATCTCTTATCTTTTTCTTTAAATAGTTTGGCGTTCTCATAGGCCTGGGTTCTCCATTCATCAAGTGAGCTAATGTCAAAAAGCCTGTTCTCACCGGCAAGTTTGAAGTCATAGTTGAGCTCTTTAATGGCCCAATATGCCTTATGTTCTAGTTCAAGAGGTAAGTGACATGCTTTACCATAAACCATTTTATACGGAGAGATACCCATAGGATTTTTATATGCAGTTCTATATGCCCATAATGCATCATCAATTTTCTTCGACCAATTCTTTCTAGATCTATTAACAGTCTTTTGAAAAATTAATTTAAGCTCTCTATTACTCAATTCTACTGGACCACTAGACTTTGGATGATATGGAGATGCAATTCTATGATTAACATCATACTTAGCAAGCATTTTATGGAAGGCACCATGAATAAAATGTGAACCACCATTAGTCATTAAGTATCTAGGGACTCTAAACCTCAGAAAAATAAATTCTTTAAGCATCTTAATAGAGGTGTTATGATCAGCACTACCAGTTGGAATATCTTCTACCGACTTAGTAACGTAATCAACAACAACTAAAATATGTGTATACCCATTAGAGGAAGGAAATGGTCCCATATAATCAAAGCCCCAAACATCAAATGGTTCAATAAAAGGTGAATAATTCATAGGAATTTCTTGACGTCTACTAATATTACCAATTCTTTGCCATTCATCACAGGACTAGACAAACTTACGGGCATCCTTGAAGAGAGTAGGCCAATAAAAACCGGATTGCAATACCTTATGTGCAGTTCTGTCTCCAGCATGGTGCCCTCCATAAGCCTCGGAGTGACACTTGCGTAAGATCTGTTCTTGTTCATGCTCAGGTACACAACATCTAATGACACCCTCTACTCCTTTATAAAGATGTGGGTCATCCCAGAAGTAATGTATTAAATCATAGAAGAACTTTTTCTTTTGCTGGTATGTGAAACTAGGTGGTATAAACTTAGCAACAATATAATTAGCATAGTCAACAAACCATGGAGCAGTACGAGAAGCATTTATGACATCTAGTTGTTCATTAGGGAAGCTATCATCAATAGGTAGTGGGTCATCAAGAACATTCTCTAACCTAGACAAGTTGTATGCAACGGGGTTCTCAACTCCCTTTCTATCAATAATATGCAAATCAAATTCTTGTAGCAAGAGAACCCATCTAATAAGTCTAGGTTTAGCATCTTTCTTTTCTGTAAGATATTTGATAGAAACATGATTAGTGTGAACAGTTACTTTAGAATCAACAATGTAAGGTCTGAACTTATCACAAGCAAATACAACTGCTAAAAATTCTTTTTCAGTAGTAGCATAGTTTCTCTGGGCACTGTCTAGAGTTTTACTAGCATATTGAATAACATTTAATTTCTTATCAACTCTTTGTCCTAGAACAGCCCCTACAGCATAATCACTAGCATCACACATAATTTCAAATGGTAAATTCCAATCAGGAGGTTGAAGAATAGGTGCAGAAATCAAAGCTTTCTTAAGTATTTCAAATGCTTCTACACAATCATCATCAAAGGAAAAATGAACATGTTTTTGTAAGAGATTAGTGAGGGGCCGAGAAATATTAGAGAAGTCCTTAATGAACCTCCTTTAAAAACTGGCATGACCAAGGAAGCTTCTTATACCTTTAATGTCTTTAGGACACGACATTTTTTCAATAGCATCAACTTTAGCCTTATCAACTTCAATACCTCTTTCAGAAATTTTATGCCGCAAGACAATACCTTCATTAACCATAAAGTGGCACTTCTCCCAATTCAAGACAAGATTAGTTTCTTCACATCTCTGCAAAACTTGATCAAGGTTGCTTAAGCAATCATCAAAAGAAGTTCCGTAAATGGAGAAATCATCCATGAAAACCTTAACAATCTTTTCACAAAAGTCAGAGAATATAGCAATCATACATGTTTGAAAAGTAGCTAGTGCATTGCATAAACCAAAAGGCATACGTCTATAAGCAAAGGTACCGAAAGGGAAAGTAAAAGTTGTGTTTTCTTGATTCTCTTTTGACATGGGTATTTGAAAGAAACCAGAATAACCATCTAGAAAGCAAAAATGTGTATGTTTGGATAATATTTCTAGCATTTGATCAATAAAAGGTAAAGGGTAATGATCCTTTTTAGTAGCTTTATTTAATTTGTAGAAATCAATTACCATTCTATAACCTGTAACAATTCTTTGTGGGATCAATTCATCTTTATCATTAGGAACAACAGTAATACCTCCCTTCTTAGGGACACAATGGACATGACTTACCCATTGACTATCATCAACGGGATAAATTATGCCTGCCTCCAGAAGCTTTAGTATTTCTTTTCTTACCACTTCTTTCATCTTAGGATTTAACCGTCATTGGTGATCAACAACCGGTTTCGTGTCTTTCTCCAATTTTATTTTGTGCTGGCAGAGAGTGGGACTAATGCCCTTAGGATCATCAAGAGTATATCCAATAGCAGCACGGTGCTTCTTCAGAGTTTTCAATAATTTCTTTTCTTCATGCTCTGAAAGGTTAGCACTAATAATAACAGGATATATCTCTTTCTCATCAAGATAAGCATATTTAAGAGTATCAGGTAATGGTTTAAGCTCAAACATGGGATCACCCTTGGGTGGAGGAGGATCCCCTAGGATTTCAACAGGTGATTTGTGTTTCAAAATAGGTCCCTGTTAAAAGAATACTTCATCTATTTCCCTTCTTTCATTCATAAACATATCATTTTCATGGTCTAGCAAATATTGTTCTAAAGGATCACTAGGAGGCACGACAATAGAAGCAAGACCAATAATTTCATATTTACTAGGCAATTCTTTATCATGGGGTTGTCTACGAAATTTAGCAAAATTAAATTCATGAGACATATCCCCTAAACCAAGAGAAACAATATCTTTATTGCAGTCTATCTTAGCATTAACAGTATTCAAGAAGGGTCTACCAAATATAATGGGACAAAAGTCATCTTGTGGGGAACCAAGAACAAGAAAAATCAGCAGGGTATTTAACTTTCCCACACAAGACTTCAACATCTCTAACAATCCCAACGGGTGAAATAGTATCTCTATTAGCAAGCTTAATTGTAACATCAATTTCTTCTAACTCAGCAGGTGCAATATCATGCATAATTTCTTTGTATAAGGAATGAGGTATTGCACTTGCACTAGCACCCATATCACATAAGCCATGATAGAAATGATCTCCTATTTTAACAGAAATAACAGGCATGCCTACAACAGGTGTATGTTTATTTTTAGTATTAGGTCTAGCAATTCTAGCAGCTTCATTACAGAAGTAAATACATGCCCATCAATATTATCGGCCAAGAGATCTTTAACTATAGCAATACTAGGTTCAACTTTAATTTTCTCAGAGGGAGTAGGTGTTCTAGTATTACTCTTATGAACCATGGTTGAAGCTTTAGCATGATCCTTTATTATAAGTAGTGGGAACAACAGGATCATTATAAGTGATAGTCTTTTCTTCAACTTTAATAGGTGCACCTTCACTTCCATGGGAGGATTATATTTAAACCACTTCTCCTTATGGAGATCAACATGAGTAGCAAAGGATTCACAGAAAGAAGCTACTATCTCAGAGTCAAGTCCATATTTAGTGCTAAATTTATGGAAAACATCGGTATCCATAAAAGATTTAACACAATCAAACTTAGGTGTTATACATGACTCCTTACCTTCGTCGAGATCCCAATATTCATATTTGCGTTTAATTCTCTCCAATAAATCCCATTTGAATTCAATAGTCTTCATCATAAAAGATCTAGTACAAGAAGTATGGAGCATGGAGCGATTATCGAGAGAAAGCCGAGCATAATTTTTTTGAATAATAATTTCTCTTAAGAGCTCATCATTGGGGCATGAATATAACATTGAATTAAGGCTCCCCAAGCTTGAGCAATGCTTTCTCCTTCGCGAGGCCAAAAATTTATATATATAATCACGATCACGATGAACAAGATGCATAGGATAAAACTTCTGATGAAATTCCAATTTCAATCGGTTGTAGTTCCATGATCCCAAATCATCACATAGCCTAAACCATGTCAACGCCTCTCCCTTCAAAGATAAAGGGAAGACCTTCTTCTTGATAACATCCTCGGGCATACCTGCAAGCTTAAATAATCCACAAACTTCATCCACATAGATTAGGTGCAAATCGGGATCTAATGTTCCATCACCTGTGAAAGGATTAGCTAGCAGTTTCTCTATCATACCCGAAGGAATTTCAAAGTAAACATTTTCAGTAGGTTCAGTAGGTTGAGGAGAAACTCTTTGCTCTACTGGTCGAGGTGAAGATACCCCGAACAAGCCCCTCAAAGGATTATGTTCCATAGTAACAAGTGACAGTAAATTTCAGCACACTATATAAATTTTTCCTTACCAAATTCCACCTACCAAAGGCGCTTCACTCCCTGACAACGGCACCAGAAAATAGTCTTTATGACCCACAAGTGTAGGGGATCTATCATAGTCCTTTCGATAAGTAAGAGTGTCGAACCCAACTAGGAGCAGAAGGAAATGATAAGCAGTTTTCAGTAAGGTATTCTCTACAATCACTGAAATTATCAGTAACAGATAGTTTAGTGATAAGGTAATTTGTAATGGGTAACAAGTAATAAAAGTAAATAAGGTGCAGCAAGATGACCCAATCCTTTTTGTAGCAAAGCACAAGCCTGGACAAACTCTTATATAAAGGAAAGTGCTCCCGAGGACACATGGGAATTATCGTCAAGCTAGTCTTCATCACGCTCATATGTTTCGCGTTTGGTACTTTGATAATTTGATATGTGGGTGGACCGGTGCTTGGGTACCGTCCTTCCTTGGACAAGCATCCCACTTATGATTAACCCCTATTGCAAGCATCCGCAACTACAATAGAAGTATTAAGGTAAACCTAACCATAGCATGAAACATATGGATCCAAATCAGCCCCTTACGAAGCAACGCATAAAGTAGGGTTTAAGCTTCTGTCACTCTAGCAACCCATCATCTACTTATTACTTCCCAATGCCCTCCTCTAGGCCCAAACAATGGTGAAGTGTCATGTAGTCGATGTTCACATGAAACCACTAGAGGAAAGACAACATACATCTCATCAAAATATCGAACGAATACCACATTCACATGACCACTTATAGCAAGACTTCTCCCATGTGCTCAGGAACAAACATAGCTACTCACAAATAATATTCATGTTCATAATCAGAGGTGTATTAATATGCATAACGGATCTGAACATATGATCTTCCACCAAGTAAACGAACTAGCATCAACTACGAGGAGTAATCAACAGTACTAGCAACCCACAGGTACCAATCTGAGGTTTGGATACAAAGATTGGATACAAGAGATGAACTAGGGTTTGAGACGAGATGGTGCTGGTGAAGATGTTGATGGAGATTGACCCCCTCCCGATGAGAGGATCGTTGGTGATGACGATGGTGATGATTTCCCCCTCCCCGAGGCAGCTCCGCCGGAGCCCTAGATTGGTTCCGCCTCGTGGTGGCGGAGTTTCTTCCCGAAATCTTACTTATGTTTTTTTCTCCATGAAAGACTCCATATAGCCAAAGATGGGCATCAGAGGGCTGCTAGGGGGCCCACAAGGCAGGGGGTGCGCCCAGGGGGTTAGGGCGCGCCCCCACCCTCGTGGACGGTGGGTGGCCCCCCTCTGGTACTTCTTTCGCCCAATATTTTTTATATATTTTGAAACGTGCTCCCATGAAGTTTCAGGACTTTTGGAGTTGTGCAGAATAGGTCTCTAATATTTGCTCCTTTTCCAGCCCAAAATTCCAGCTGCCGGCATTCCCCCTCTTCATGTAAACCTTGTAAAATAAGAGAGAATAGGCATAAGTATTGTGACATAATGTGTAATAAGAGCCCATAATGCAATAAATATCGATATAAAAGCATGATGCAAAATGGACGTATCGGCCGGCAGCCTGGCGGCGGCAGGTATCGAGCTAAGTGTTTACCCTCGCGATAGGCGGTGCCATGGCATAGATGCGGAGGAGCTTGTGCAGGTGTGAACGGTGAACGTACCAGAGGGGCCGAGGGGGTGGTGGGCGGGGTGAGGGTTTTTGTGACGTGGAGATGGTGAGGGTTTTCTTTTTCTTTTTTGAATTGGGTGGTGAGGGTTTTCTGTCCCACAAAGCATTTTGGGGTCAATGGTTTGCTAGAGCGAACCGTGTGTGATTGACGCAACAGGCAAATGAAAGTCATTGCACATGGTTCTAATTTTGGGAACCGTGTGTGATTGATGTACTACCTCCGTCCTGGTTTATTGGTGCCCCTTTGTAATTTTTACCAAATTTTGACCAAATATTTAACATACTCAGACATAGATAATAGGGACATTTACATCTATGCCCCTAATTTGCGCCCACTCTCAGATTTACCCCTAATTTCAAAGCCTGCTCAAATTTGCCCCTCCACCGTTAGGTGCACTTACAGAAATACCCTTCTGTGCCATTACCGTCCGGTCAAAGCAGGTCAAAGCCGGTCAAAGGGCTTTGACCGTCCTGAAAAAATAGCAAAAAAAATTCAAAAATATCTGAAAATTTGTGGGATCAAAGATACTCAAGTTTGCAAGGTGCGTGAAAAGTTTTGTGCCGTTTGTACATTCCAGGAGCTCGTGTTACAGGAAAAACAATAAATATGTAAGCCTATGAACAGTAAATTCAAAAAAATAGCAAGAAAATTCAAAAAAATATGAAATTTTTTGACATCAAAGAGGTGCGAGTCTGCAAGCTGCGTGCAAATTTTTGTTGTGTTTAGACATTGGAGGGGCTTGTGGAGAAAAAAACAAAATTTGGCTCAGGAAAAAACTTTGGAAAAAATGACTATTTTGTTTTTTCTTGCTAGAGCTCCTCGCATGTCATTTGATCACAAAAACTTGCAAGCACCTTGTGCACCCAAGCCACTTTGATGCCAAAAAATTTCATATTTTTTAAATTTCTTGCTATTTTATTTCAAATTTATTGTTCACAAGCATGCAGATTAACTGTTTTCCTCGCCACGAGCTCCTGGAATGTCCAAATAGCACGAAAATTTGCACACAACTTGGGCACACGAGTATCTTCGATCTCACAAAATTTTAGATTTTTTAGAATTTTTTTCTATTTTTTCAGGACGGTCAAAGCTGTTTGACCGAATGGTAACGACGCAGAAGGGCATTTCTATAAGGGCACCTAACAGCGGAGGGGTAAATTTGAGCAGGCTTTCGAATTAGGGGTATATCTGATTAGGTGGTGTGAGTTAGGGACAGAAATGCAAATGGCCCTAGATAATAAGCATACACGTACATAAGCATAGTTCCACCATAAGTACATAGTTCAACCGCATAAGCATATATACTCAAGCGTACATAGTTCGATCGATCCCACGTCTCATCTCACATGCAACCGACACGATCCTGAAGCTTCTCCAGGTACTCGGTGTACGCGTCGTGCGCCACCCTGCGAGAATACTTCTGCTTGAAGGAGCCAATGGCCCGTCCTCTTGCATGCACCTGAACACTTAGATACGCGTCATGAAGCTTCTGGTTGCAAAATGGGCATCCATAGCCACCGTTCCAGGTCCTAATACACCTGTTATGCATTCCCACATAAAGCTCCCTCAGGATTTGCCTGTTGTACCTCCTTTGGACATCTTCATCCTCGTTGTCCACATTGTCAGACAACACCTATACAAATAGTAAAATAAATTTGGCATCAAATCAATGATTACATGCCGTGAAGTAGGATTAGGAATTTATGGCTATTTATTTATATATATGCAGAGATTATGGTTCGATTTTTAAGCACAGTCGTCTATGTACAAACCAATCTTGAAAATAATAATGGCACAAACATATGTAGGTCATTCAAAAGCAATTGTCAAGCCCTGGCTAGGAATTATTAGCACGAACACTAAACCTAGTCGGATTACTAGCAGAAATCATTTGCACAGATGAAACAACTAATCTCTTATCACCTGTACCATTCAAACAATCAATACAGTACACGGACCTAACGAACTTACTCAGATTTCATGGATTGGGAGAACATAACCATAGGATTTCTATTCCAAAAAGGGGGATGCATGAGTAACCAGAGAAACCCTATGATCTATTTGACACATAAATGGGTATAGATGACTAACCAGCTATCCATCGTCGTCGGAGTGGTCGTCGGAGTCGGTGTGGAACTCCTCCTCCGGCTACGAAAGCTCGACGCCATCGATGATGTCAGGGTGCAGCGATAACTCGCCAGTGGTGACAGCAACCTCTGTCTCCGTCTCCATGCAGTGCTCCGTTGCTTTAGCAGCCCTGACGTCGCCACTCCCTCCGATGGGTCGCTTCATTGGCATCCTCATACATTGACGGCTTTAAGGATTAAGAGCAACGTCGAGGATGCAAGCGGATCGGAGAGAGAGGATTGTGTGTGTAGCAAGGATGGGGGTGCTGCCGCTCGGGCGCACCATTAATATGGAGTAACTGGAGTTGTAGGAGAGAGGTGAGCGGCGGTCAAACCAATGGTTCGCCTCCCGGTGAGCCTGCGCACCAGACTGCTGACATGCCTACCAAAGTTTCACGCAGCTACTCGCACGCCTCCCGATGACACTGCGCAGTGAGCACGCCTCTGTCAATTCACACACCTGCATGCACGCCTCCCCGTCTGCCTGCGGGCGGACACGTCCCGTCACTCACGCCTGCTCGCACGGCACACGGGTCGCGCAGCGGCACGTATATTGTTTTCTATTTGGATGATTAATGTTGCCACTTTATTGCTTAACCGAAGCATGGCACGTATCCATTGTTGGTCTAACGCTCACAGTTCAAATAAATAATCCGTTTGGGATATTGGATCCCAATTATTAATAATCTCCCGTCTGTAATTAGATAAAGATTACATCAAAACTGGTCTCAAATTTGACAAAAAAAGTACAATGCTACTTTGTATTGGTGTCCATATGACAACACGATAAGTTTCATGAACTTCAAATAAGTTTTGGATGTACTAGAATTTAAAAATCAAGATTCTCAATGTTTGAAATTTGTTGCGGGGAGTAAACATGCACCCAGTGAGACACATGTGTTTTTGCAATCCATTTAGGTGCACTGTCACGTGTGCATGTAGCTCAAATTTGATTTTTGCACATTATACCCGTAGAAAATCAATCAATCAATGTACTAAAACGTCTTAATGATCTCTGTTATTTTTTTGAAATTAAAATGTCCCTCCTTTGGTAACATATATGTTCACCACGGGATAATTAATTTAACATGCATCGTAGTTGCGGTGGATTCGCGGTGTGTGTGTGGGTGTGTGCGTCCGGGGGTGGCGGGTGGCTCGTAGTACACTACTAGTTGTGAGACACCGTGTGGGTTGGCCGTTTTGTTAGGCAGGCCGGTGCCACATCAGAGTCGTGAAATCGTTATTTAAAACATTGCACAACCCTTTCATACATAAATGTTTTGGCAACATGCAGTTGATGGTTGTCCTAGATGACACTCGATACTCGCGTGTGACGCTTTTTGTGGGCCCGCGAGGTCGTCGTCCATCACTTTGACGAACAGCCGACAGTGAGGTTAGTTTGACCAGCAAGGTAGAATCTTTTTTGTTTGTGTTATGGTGGTATATAGTACGCGTCGAAGAGGTGGGAGGGGACTAACATATATACTATACGTACGCGTCCGTGAACAAGTACACCTCACTCAGTGTCGGGACTTTTTGGTTTCCGAGGCACATGCCACATCAAAATTGTGAAATTGGCTATTCAAACATCACACAACACATTTTTGGGCCACACGCATATCCTAGCTAGGACAGTCACGTGTGGCGCTTCCATCTGTGGGCCCACGAGGCCATCGTCGATGCATGCATGCATCACTTTCACCTACATTAGGAGAGATTAATTAATTTCACCATCGATGAGGATTCTTTTGGGTTGTACATGTATTACGGTAGGAGCATATAGAATGCAATGAAGAGGGGGGGAAGGGGACCATCATATGTAGTACGTTTGATGAACCTCGCTCTGTGTGGGTGCATGGTTTACGGTTTTTGAGGCATGTGGCACATCAAAGTTGTGCATTTTGGGTATTCAACATTTATATGTTTGGCCCACATGCAATGCGGTGGTGGTTGTCCTCTCGCACCCACTTAAGCGGTTATCAGCGATATCGATGCTTTCCATCTGTGGGCCCGCTTGATCCATCACTACTTTTTGCCTGACAACAAGAGAGGTTAATTTAACTTAGGAGGGGATTATTATTTTTGCTCTCGGAAGACATGCATGATACAGTTTGAGCACACACACATGCATGTGTACGCATGAATCCCTCCCATCGAGTCAAAGTGGCTAGTACAACGACACATGATGATCCAATCTCGCTCTATGTGGGGGATCTAGTGTATGATTTTTGACGCATGCGCCACATCAATGTTGTGTATTCAAACATATGCACGCATCACCTCCATACATATGCATGTAGTGGTCGCCTTCGAACGGCACACTCTTTCGCGTGGTTATCGGTGACAAGACTATATAATCGTGGGCCCGCATGGACATCCATGATCACCTTGACCAACAACAAGATAGGTTACCATGGTGGATTCTTCATTTGGTTCGTGTTATCGTAGTATAGGTCATGGTGAGATTTATACCTTAAGTTTGAGTGCATATACTATGCACGCATGCATGCATGAATCCCCGTCGTTGGCTTGAAGTGTGGTGTAACATACATATGCATCGTCAACCTAACCCTCACTCAGTGTGGGGATTTCTAGTTCGAAATCATGGTGCCACATCAAAGTTGTTCCATTGTTACTCAAAAACACACCTCTCCATACATATGTTTGGGCCACACACATGCAGTGGTTGTCTTTGGGGACTAGCTACTTGTGTGATTATTGGCGAGCTAGCCCATCTCCGGGGTCGCAAGGACGAACATCACTTTGACCAACAACAAGAGAGAGGTTGTACGACCAAGGTGGATTATTCTTGGTGCGTTTTACGATCCATCTTGGTGAGATATGCCTCTCTGGCCCGCC